>NC_134280.1:2620555-2944166 GCF_949628215.1 Phalacrocorax aristotelis | reverse complement strand
TAAAATTACTTTGAAAGTTTCAGGTTTACTCATTTTACTACTGCAGGAAAATGCTTGCGATGTGTATACACACAAAATACATTGGTTTATATTGAGAATATAGTACATATTCTTTGAAGAAGTAGATAAGGGGAAATCCCTTCAGAACTCTTCTAATAACCGTGCTCGTATAAATGGGTTATTTTCTTCTGGGAGAGTCTTAAACTGTGTTTATCCAGGTTTCTTGAGTTGTTCCCTTTCTGTAAAAGGGATGCAGTAGTTAATCAACTTCTAAGTCTGCTTGGAAGAGGGTTAATTGTTAAACATTATCACCAATACTCAGAAGTGTCTGAACTAATCTGGTGAAATGCATTTTCCTTGCAGCGGCAAGTGCTGCATGTTTTCAACAGCCTGCTGTAATAGATATCGATTGTACAGCTTTGACATGTGGCTAAATCCACAAAAACTCTGATTTGAAAAACAGCCCTCAAAATGGTATTGAAATCAAGGAGATGTTGCATGGAACCATAACATCAGTGTAATGGTGGTTATGTTCTGTATGTCTTACTAATATAAGGGAGCTCACGGGAGATGTCAAGGGCCTATGTTCTACCTGTGGGAAGACGCCTGCAGGTATGCAGAAGAGGGAGGCTAGGGAAATACAGGTTTTTAAACCCTGACTCTCGTCGAAACACGGAGCTTTATTCTGGTTTACCAGAGACATTTATCTTCACTAAAAATTCTGATGTTTTATATGCCAAAGTCATTGGATAAGAGAGTTGATAACTGAGACAAAGACTGGAACAGAGATCCTCTTCCTCCCAGGTGATCGTCTGCTCCGTGTGTGTGTGTAGTCTTTCTGTCTGCAGGATGGACCTTTGATGTTCCCTGCAAGGTATATCGGTTTCAACAAGAGAGATCAAGAGCTTCCCGCTGTAAATGAACAGATTGGCTGTTGATAGAACACTTTCTTGGAGAAACGGTGGTCTGAAACCTAGCAAGAATTAACCAGGCTCTCCCACATCTGAGGCAAGCGTGCCACTTAACTCCTGTTGAGTGGAGCTACCGAGTAGAGCAAAGCAGTCCTGCTTCCAATTCCTTCACTCCCCGTAAGCCTCCCTCCCCACGAGCGAAGGAATCTGGCCTGAGTGCCATCTGGATCGAACCCCTCGGATGAAGCCCTCAAGAAGGGCTTGTGAATACAAGTGTGAGACTAAGCTGCAAGATAGGGTGGTAAACTGCTGAGGCCTGCCAAAATAGGGTGTGCCTGAAAGCAGAATTTCCCGTGATTAGAGAATGGAAAACTTTGAGGTGCCTGGGGAATCCTGGTAGCAGCTGAGAGGGTGAATGTGAAGACTGCAGTTTGTCATTTGTGTGTCTACTGTGTTTGTATTTTTTTTTTAACAAATCCCTTTTGTGGATTTAAACCTAGGTGCTTGAAAATGTTGCTGTTTGAGCTCTGCAAGAAAAATACCACATCAGTCATCAAAATCAGCTCAGGTCTCTCAGATCCAGTCGCAGAAATAATCCCTGATAGTGGCTTTATGCATCTGAATGCCATACAGTTCATGGCTAATGTCGGTTCTAACACAGGAGGGGTTTAGGTTTTTTCCAGTCTCTGTGTTGGTAGAGGAAGACTGAAGGATTAGCAGGTTGTGCTTGGATGCATTTTCACATCCAGAGTATTGGCGAATCACCCAGATGTCTTTCTCCACTGGACAGATTGACCTGTTGGTGCAGTGTCCAGTGGTTTAAAAAGCTGGAATTTTTATATTCTATTTTAATAGGAAAGCCTGAGGCTGTGCATATGTATCGTGCAATGCAATACCCAATAGTATACCAGGCACAGGGGAAGTTCATTGTGCCTGTAGCTATAGTAGTATGTTAAATACCAGGCTTATTAATCTTTCATCACCTCAGAAACTTGTAGTCCATATATTAATGTGTTTTTGTATGAGATTTAATTGCTCAGACTTGTAACAGCTCAAAACTTAAGATCCCATTTCCAACTGTGACTTAAGTCTTGAGAAGTAGGTTCTATTTAAAAGCAGCAAGTTGTTGTTTTCATTATATTACATTTTCAATGGCATATGGAGGTTCATCTACGTTTGCTCAGAAGGTTATTTTTTGAGGACAGGTATTAGGTGGCAGACAGCAGGAGCACACTGTAGTTAGGCAACCCCAAAAGCTTGCTGGTCCCCCCATCTGTGTGTCTCTGTGATAAATGTGTTAATAATACAAAGAATATCAGAGTCTCGCTATTGAAATGGACAGTTTATTGGGTTTCTCTGTTGTTTCTCCATAGTGGTAGATGCTGTCCATGGAGTTTTCCTCCTTTCTTTGATAATACAATGAGCATTGTTCTATGAGAAGAAATTACTGTTTTCTGTAAATTCAGTGTAATTCATAGAGCATTTCGACATCACAGCATGCAGTAATATAGTGAGCTGACAGGGACCTGCAGTAGTGTAGGTCCCGGAGGCAATACAACAGCAACAGCACAGCTATTCAGCTGCTTCTTCTGGAGACAGCTCCCAGGGTGCTCACTGGGAAGCTCTGGGTTGTGGCGCAGTGTAGCCGCACGCTTTCAGTCTATGTAACTTCCCCTTGAACTTGTTCAAAAGTTTTTTTTTGGAATGTAAAATACATGAAAATCATTTCCCTGCAGGGATACCTATGCTATAACTCTACTAGGTCCAAAATAGCACTGTGAACTAAATCTAGCTTATCTTTGTGTTGCTCTGATTAAGCCAAGCATCTAATTTTACGCATAAATCTGTTAAGTCAATGGGAAAGCCTGTGGCAGAGAGCATTGCTGGTCTGGGATCTGAGTGAGGTTGACTAAAGAACATATTGCACTTTAGATGAAGTTTTGTTTTTGTTAATCGGCGTTTGCTTGTATGACATACATCAGCATCAGCCCTGAAGGTAAGAAGATGTTTTATAGATGAGTGAAGCCCAAGCCTCAGACTACGGCAGTGATTTTCCAAAAGCAAATAGCAGCCAGGAGTGATGCTGGGAAAGGAATTCCAGAGTTATGGCTTCCTGCACTTGACTTGAATCATGTCAGCACCATATTCTTTATCTCAAAGAAATTACCACCATAAAACACCTTAATGTTTATCTTAACATAATAAAGAAAGGTATTTCTTACAATAAAATATGATTAGACCTGTGGAAGAAATAACACTGTCTAAATGAGCTTCAGATGAAGGCAAGGTGTACCTTTTATTACCTGGTTTTGGCTTTCACATTGCATAAGCTCAAAGTAGCAACACTTACTTTTAAGAGTTAAAAAAAAATTAAAAGGTTTGAAATTTTTTTAAAGGGTTTTGACATTCAATCTGTCATCATTGTCTTCTCAAGAATGCGTGCAATGTTTTTTTTTTTTTTTAAAAAAAAAGGCAGGAGGAGAGGGTTTTGTTGAATGACATTGATCTTCTTTGGAGTTCTTGTTTGGTTTTCTGCTCATTAAGCTCCTGACATGGAAACAGACTTGAAAAGGCTGAGAACTATGACATTAGATGTAGCTTTTAGGTATGTCATCAGGTCTAGTAATATAATATATACTGAACTTGATTTTTTTTTTTTAACAGCAAGAACTGATATTTGAAAGTAATGCTTTTCTTCTGTGCTTCTCTTCACTTTGAAGTGCAACACCCAGTATACCTTCAGAAGATGTATAAAATAGACTACTTGCAAGGTTTTGTCTTAATTTTTGAAGATTAGTTTCAGTCCTAGCCTATACCAACAACACTTTTGTGGCTCAGTGCATATTGTTAAAAAGCGCACAGGATAGGAATGTATGGAAAAATGGAACAGAGATTTGTACTTTAGAAACCGACTGGTTGATGCAAGCCTAAGTTTTCATGTTGAGTGACAAAAATGATAGACCTCGGTACAGCAGGGAGAGAGAAGAGTTGATAGAAGAAACAGTACAGGAGACGTAAATCAGGTACTTTTTATATTTTCTCATTTAAAACAAGTATAAGGGAGCAACTTGATAGTTCAAATACCTCAAATTCAAAAGTTGTTTATAGTACAAAGCTGAGAAATTCATTACCAGAATCATCACTGGGTAATATGAAAAAGGGGAATCTACATTTATTTTTATCTCCTAGAGTGTCAGAAACAGCGGAAGGCTTCGTGTAACCAGTACAACAGCGCAGTTGGTGTAGGCTGGGACACTGGGACAGACCAGCTGCTTCCCTGTGGTGGTTTTTGGAAGTATTTGGCTAAGATTGTTGCCTCTGAGCCAAATGGCCTGTTAATAGGCTATAGCTATTTGTTTATATGGTGCCTATGGTGGCAAAAACATTTTGCGTATGGATAAACTGCATAGTGGGAGGGATTTAAGGGCTTTTTTCTTTATTTGATGTTGTGCTGAACATGCTCACAAATATTTAGAATACCTGGGTCTTACATTGATTTTTTTTTCTTTTTAATACAGTTTTCTGCTATGTATTTATACCTATCCTAGAAGAAACCTAAGTGCCTTTTTTGTCTAGCCCTTCATATCTTGGTGTCTGTAGCTGAGTGCCTGATAGTCAGTATTCTGCCGGCTGCTGACCTGCGGCACTGATGAGAGCTGCCCTTTGCTACCACGTTCCCTCTGACCTTCACAGGCCTCTTACAGAGCAACGTTGGAAGTATTTTGCATGGTTGTTGGGATGCGATTTGTGAATCCTCTCAGCATTCTGTGCCTTAATTTGTATTATGGACGTGGAAGTGAATTGGGGAAATCAAAGTATTTTAAATAGGTACCTGCTTTTTTTTTTTTTTGGGGGGGTGGGGTGGGCGGGGAACCCCAGTCAACCAAAGAAGCAACGTTTTTGTTTTGAAAAGGTAGCAAATCTTTCCCACAAACTAAATTCTGTTAGGTTTTTATTTTGTTGTAATACAGTGTCCAGAACCAGACAACATGTTTGTAGTGAAACTCATTTTAGTGCCAACTAGGGACTGGGAGGTTTCACTGGAGCTTGCCAGGGGCGAACGGGCCTCAGCGAGTGTCTGGATGGAGACTGTGAAATTAGAAGAGACGTCTGAGAGTTCGTGTAGAGGCCCTCTTTCTAAATGAACTCACAGCGAGTGCAAGACTTCAGAACCTGTCTGAAGTGGAGTTGTGGCCTTTCCCAGCACCAGCCAAGGGTGACTGCACATACTGCCCTGTACTAGAAACCAAACTCAAATCAAATGCATGTCTCTGGTACGCAATTCTTGTTTAGCTTCATATGAAGTATATCACGGGGCTTGCTAAAGCCATGACGAAGCAGGTAATGTTGGTCTGAATTGTTTAAATCCGCACTCAGCCTTTCAGCACGTTTGCCCTGCGTTTTCTTTCACTGTGTTCAGATTTCTGCTGATCTGAAATGCCAAAAACATATATAGCGTTGGTATTATGTAATGGAGTTAGAAGCACCATAACATAATGATGAAACTAATGTTATGAGGTGCTACAGGTGGGTTTTGAAAATCTCAGTGAAGAAACAGCATGCTTCGTATGCTGTGAGATAAATAGCAAAAGGGGGACAGCAAGTTGAAATAAGTCGGCAGCGTGGCCTCGCAGCAAGGAAGGCAGCCGCGTCCTGGGCTGTATCGGCTGGAGCGCCATCTTGCTTGAGGAGAGCGGTCCTTCCCCTCTGCTTGGCCGTTGCAAGACCACCTATGGAGTATGTTACCAGTTTTGTACACCCAATACATGCAAGACACTGACAAAGTGCAGCGAGTCCGGCAGAGGTGTCCAGGATGGGCAGGAGGCCGGAGCACAGGAGAGGCCGAGACACCTGGGTTTGTTCAGCCAGGAGCAGAGAAGGCCGCAGGGGATGTTAAACCATCTCTTCCCCCAGCTGGAATCACCAGCTTATTAATGTTTCCATAGAGAGTGAAACTCTGGAGGAAAAAACTTGGTGATCTAGGAAATACATACAAGCGACTGACAGAACGAGGGGAGAGGAGGTGATGCTAGCAGGGCCTGGCAGGCTGTGCAGCAGGTTGTCCAAGTCCAAGGGTGCGATCACAAAGTAGGACAGAGGAGAGAGAATCCTTTCGCTACAAATCTGTCTGCAGAGTTGGGCAGGTGATGCACCCTACAGTTTCTTCAAATATATATGCGTGGGACATAAGTAGATTCTGCTCTCTTCTGGGAAATTACATATAACTTGCACTTTTCCTGATTCTTCGGTGCTGTAGAGCAGTCTGCTTCTGTAATCGCACTCCTGTGTTGCAAATAATATTTTTCAATTTATGAAGTGCGTATTTTATTTAATGAATTATTGATGCAAGCAAAGCAAACCAAGGAATTAATTCACTCCTTCCAACGGGCAGGCAGGTGTTCAGCCATCTCAAGGAAAGCAGGGCTCCATCACACATAACGGTGACTTGGGAAGATGAACACCTTAACCCCGAACGTCCACCCCTTCCTCCTTTTCCCTCCAGCTTTTATTGCTGAGCACAGCACCATATGGTACGGGACATCCCTGGGGTCAGTTGGGGTTGGCTGTCCCAGCCATGTCCCCTCCCAGCTCCTTGTGCCCCCCCAGCCCCTCGCTGGTGGAGCAGGGTGAGAAGCAGAAAGGCCTTGACTCAGTATAAGCCCTGCTCAGCAATAGCTAAAACATCCTTGGATTATTGACATGGTTTTGGTCTTAAATCCAAACCAAAGCACTGTGTGAGCTTCTATGGAAAGAAGTTCACTATCCCAGCCAAAACCAGTACAATCCTTGCATCTGGTGATGTTTTCTTTTAGGTTTCTGTTAATCTCAACATGGTTTACGTAGTTTGTGCTTCATCACTTAAAAAACCCAAGCAAACATTTATTCTTTTGCTAAGTCACTTGAGTGCAGTGCTGCTTTGGGAAGAAGGCCTTTTTTTTTTTTTCTTTCTTCCTCCCTCAGTTGTCTACTTCAACATGTGGTTGCAGATTACAAAAACAAAGCAGTCTTTCCCCGGGGATTAGTTGTCCTGCAAAGACATTTCAGATTCTTTAATCTGGAGTTTCTACTCCCTTGAAGTGTCAGGAGTGGATGTAAACCATGTGCTTGCTTACTGTCTTTGTATTCATTTTACTGGTCATAGACAAATTGAGAAGTTGTTTATTTTAATGTGTAGGGTTTTTCTCCAAGCTGAGGGAATTGTTTGCCTTAAGTGAGCATTAGATATCCTGTTTGACTTTGCATAAAACAAGTATGTGGTCTCTTTCATTGCACAAAAGGAAACAATTGTTCTTGAATTCTCATTATATTCTCCTTGTTTCTAAATAAAAAAAAAAAAGCTGCACATTTTTAAAGTAATGACCAATTTAAAAACGTGCTTCAAGTTAAATGGGGTTTGTGTTACCGGGAAAAGAGTGTCCTTATGCTTGATGTGTTTTAAGTGCGAAGTGTGCTGACCCACAGGTGTTGAATATACAGTAATTCTACTTGGCTTTCGTCCATGAAATTAGCCACCCTGCTTTCTTTAGCTTGCTGGGAAAATTGCAAATGCATTGGTTTGTGTCTCCTTGGCAGTCAGGAGTTTAGCAGGACATTGATTCTTCGCGGACTTCGAGACAGAGTCCCATTGTTTATCATTAAACTCTGCCAAGAACTTATCAGATGCTGTGTAATGAGCCCCCTTCTTTTAGAGATGATGCTTCAGTGCTGAAAAGAAACTGCGAACAATTATTGACTTTCATTTTGTAGTAGTAATTTTAAATGAGAAAAGTTTATGCTGTTTTAACTCTTTTTAATCATTTCATCTGGTATGTTGGAGGGCACTTGTTAAATGGGATTTTTCAGCCATGGGCATTTTAAGCATTTGTATGTGGCAGATATTGGTTTGTCACCGTTAGTATTGCATTTCTCAGGTGTGGTATGGTTCAGGGATATGTTGCCTCTTGAAATACCGGTGTGCTTTCTCTGCATCAGTGTGCCAGCTCCATAAAACCTTGGTAAGGAAACCGATTTAGTAAAAAAAAAAATAAATCCCCAAACACAACCAAAATGACACGTGAAGATGTGCAGTCTGTGCCCTTTTGTGATAACTGATGTGGTGAACTGAAGGCTTGTTGCTTCCACAAGAGCCTGTGCAATTTTCCTGCTCTCTGATTCCTTGTTTCCCCCTTTGCCCCCACCTCCCGCTGCCGGCCGTGCACCCGCCGGCTCCCTGCGCATTTGCTTTCTGCCAGCCCGTCTGCAGAAGGGAGAGGCGGCCGTACGGATGCTTCTGCAACTGCTCATACAACGGGGCAATCCTGTGCGGCGGTAGGGCTTTCTGCTGCAAGGTGCTCCGAGGGCAGCAGATGCTGGCCGAGAAATCCTTTGGGCTTTTCCTGACTCTGTGGCCTGTTTCAGCTCTCAGCTCCTGGCTAAAGTCCCCAGCCACAGTGGCAGCTTGACAAGTTCGTCGAGCTGGTGCTGCTGTTGAACGGGCAGCGCTGTTGCTGCATGGTGCTGGTGCGGCTGTGCGGGAGGCTGCATGCAGAGCCTGAGCAGGGAGCTCATCTGGGCTACCCCCAGCCAGGCCAACAGAAAAAACAAGAAATCAGCTGAAAACAGTCTGCTGAAGCTTGGGAGCGGCCTCCATCTTTTTTTCAGTACGAACACTGGCATTAAGTGCTCCTCAGGTTATGGTATTAGCGTTTGGTTGTGATACTCTTTCAAACGGCAATTTCTAACGCTACTGCCTGACTCCCCAGAATTTTAGAAATTCGATATTTCATCAGCCTTAAAATATTACTCTTACTGATGCTATTGCAAGGGATGTCTAAGACTCCAAGCGAAGTAGGCATCTCTTCTTTGCCCTTGGCCTCACTTGTGCAGTAGAACATACTTCATACATTCAGCGTGCGTTTTAAGCGTAACATTTCTGTTTTCTCAATGATAAAACACAGCAGAAGGGGCTATCAAGTTCCCATTTCTTAACAGGTTTTAAAAGCCCATCTTAAAAGTTATTAATTAACAGTATCCTACAAGAAGCGTCATGTTAGAAGTCCTAGAAGGTGCTGTATTTTGCTGTAAAACTCTACAAGAGTTATTTATTAAAAGGAGATAGGAGGGAATTACAGAAGATACAATGCAACCAAGCAAACTTTGTTGGACAAAAAACCCAATGCAGCCAAGCAAACTTTGCTTGGACAAAAAAGTCCATTTAGAAGAATATTTGAACTACTACTTCCTTTCAGGGAAGTTGTGATTAATGACCACCGAGTAAAGAAAATTAATCTGTAATGATAAAAAGCTTCATTGGTCACACCACCTGTCTTCAATCCCTATTAATAAAACAGTACTGGGATGGGATGAAGCAAGGGAAGTTCAGTGTGTTGAGAGCCAGGCTCCAAGGGATAATTTAAGTTCAAATACACTTGCTGCATATTTCACTGGTAACTATCTTTTTGATCAGCATATGCTTTCCTGAATCCTACCATAGCTTCATCAGTACTGCTCTGTCCCCCTCCGTCACTTGGATGAGCTGTTTGGATGGCACGGTGGTTACACCTGTGTCCCCAGGACGGATCTGAACCGATGGAAAACTCTTCATGTCCACCAGCAGACCGTGTATTTGTTCTGTCCCAACAGCTGCACACGTACAAGAGAGCTGAAGAGCAGCTGCTGTGGTAAGAGGGCCACTATTATTATAAAGACTAATTTTTGCATTTGGATAATCAAATGTAAGAGGTTCTGCTATGGTTCAGCCATATGTAAATGCATCGTTTTCAGTACAGACTGTCTTGTCTTTTGTTCTGACTCGTTCTCTCCAGCTGTGCTTCCAGTCACTCACCGCTTTGGCTTCTTCAGCCTTTGTTTCCTTCCTAGTCCTACAAGATGTTGATGACTTTTATCATCTCCCTTATATCAAGGGCAGATTCATCGCCATTTAGTTTAAAATTGTGCCTAAGAATATTTCTGTTGTTTCTTCCACTTTCTTTGGACTCCATATTTATGGAAAAGTGCTGGCATCCTCAAAAAGGAACCTCAACTGTATTTCTGTCCCCAGATGCTGATCTGGTCCATGGAAAACAGTTTCAGTTTTGTTGTTTGCTTGTTTCCAGCTTCAGATTTTTTGCAATATACTAGGCTTGTTACATTCTTGGATATTTGAAATTCTTTAAGCTAATTGTGAAAATCCTGTTCATAATTTTATCTGTGCTTGAAATTACCTTTCTACTTTAAATGGCCTTTTGATGGTGAATTACACCTTTTCTCCGCTATTGTAGGAATACTTCTTCTACACTCTTCGTTGAGTCACATGGAAAAAGTTAGGCTTAAAATATTATTTTAAATGTAAGAATAAGAAAAGGAGTGATCAGAATGACTTAATCTTGCCTTCTGTACATGCATTTAGGTAGACGTATTCTGTTCTCTAGAATTTATTTTTCTGAAGTTAAATTCTGGCCCTATAGAGGTCAATGGGGAATCTTGATGTTAATTTCAAGGATCATGAATTAAATTATTTTAAACCCCTTTAATGCTCTGCATATTTTTTGTTGTCCTTATCAAACAGCAAAAATAAAATATATTTTCCCCCCACCCCGACTTCTCTCTTCCATAATTTCATGGCGTTTAGTTCTTACCATTTTCTGTTCAGCTTTCATTGTAGTTCTAAAATGGAGTTCCACCTGAACATGAGGACAAACCCCTTCCCTGTGCGGGTGCCAGAGCAGGGGCAGAGGCTGTCCAGAGAGGCTGTGGGGTCCCTTCCCTGGAGACATTCACCCCCCGCCTGGACGTGGCCCTGTGCCCCTGCTCTGGGGGTGCCTGCTCAAGCAGGGGGTGGGACGGGATGAGCTCCAGGGCACCCTTCCAACCCCTGCCATTCTGGGATTCTGTGAAAGAAAACAATATATCATTAAAGGATTACAAAAAAACAAACCAAATGAGATATTTTGGTAAGATTTTATAAATACTAAAAAAAAAAAAAAAAAGAAAAAAGTGCTCCTTTCAAAATCCAGACAACAAAAGTGGCCTCTGGACCTTTAAAGAAAACTTTCCAATTTTCCCTCCGGTGGGTACACACTGTCTTGTCGGAGATAGAAGTGCAAAGAGGGCAAAGTACAGCAACTTGGCTATGCTAATTAGGAGACATAATCTTCAGCTGCAATAAGGTGATCTAATTATAATGTTTTTTGTAATTTATGTGTAAATTCTCCTTTTTTTTTTTTTTTTTCCCAAATGGTGCAAGAGTAATCAAGAGTACTCAGGGTGACGGAGTTCGTAACAGGCATTGGAGCATGAGTCAGCAAGTGCCTCTTCAGTCAAATTAAGACCACTTCAGCATAGTTTGTGGTGCAAGAGGGAACATCTTGAGTGATATTTCCCCTTACAGAGAGAGAGAGAAGCAGACTTGGAGCATGTGCCTACTTACTCTGTCCATGTTATCTTCAGTGCACATGTCCACACAGAGCCAAGTCAAATTTCATTAACTGCTTTGAACAGTCATTATGCTCTTCTATGAGTATTTGATTTCTTTTTTGAATGGCCTTCATAGGCAAGTCCTGTTTAAAAAAAAAAAAGATAACTCCAGATATCCTCTCTCTATAAAAATAGTGAGAAGACTTGTTCCCTGGGTTCAGTAGCTGAGTAAACAAAATAGAAAGGAACAAAGCGGACTATTTAGATGTTGGCAGATATTAATATGGCAGAACAAAGGAGGCAAACAACACCGGAGATGATTATCTAGTCTTCAAATTAGTAATTTAGACCAGGAAATATATTTTGCTTCTTTACTGCAGATGTAATACAAATTTATGGCCCATCCAGCAGCTGGGAATTATGCAGTAAGTCTTGCTGCAATTCTGTGGCAGCCTAAGCCTGATTTAACTATTGACCTCTGTGGTGCAGTCGTCTTTCCTCCGTTTTATGCCATGTGTTCCCATCTTTTTGTCTTCAGGTCTGCAGCCCTCTGGACCTGGGCCAAGCCATTTCAGCACACTTAATGTGGCAGAAAGCTCGTCTGCCAAGAAGTTCCCTCGGTGTGCTGAATGTGGGGTAAGGTGGGTGCAAAGCCAAGGCCGAGGGGGGCACACGGCTCCTTCGGTTCCTGTATGTTGTTCAGTCAGCTACTTAGCTCATGTTTGATTATTTATATATTCATTTATTACATTAGGGCTTCTCTACATGGAAGGGAGCCGATAGCCCAGCACTCACATGGGTTTAGGTGTGCAGCCAGAAAACCTTTGGATAGCGTTTATTTGGGCGTATTTGTGCATGAAGACTAGACTGCATGATCACACGTACAACTTGTGAGTGTACAACTGCTCCTTTGTCTTCTGACTAATCCTACAAGCAATAGATTAAAGCAGCGTGGTACTAGGTTAAACACTAAAATAGTTGCTGTGCATGGTTCAGCGACCTGATGGTGTTTGGTTAGGCAGGTTGTGAATGTCACCCTCCCTTAACTGCTTAGTGCTTGCAATGGGCTGGTCCTTGTTCTTCCTGAGTTACCTTCTGAATCCCCGCTGTTTCTCTCGGGGTTTTGTGAGTTTTCACATCGGTTGCTTTTCCAAATCTTTTAGTTACTGAATTGTTATTAAACTGTCAGTCTCATTTCTCCGCTGGGCCCTTTCCTTGTTTCTGCTTTTCCATTTGGCTAAATAGCCTGTGTACTTCCTTGCATATGGACTAATGACAATAACCATGCTCAACAACAACGTCTACGGTATAATCAGGTCAAAATCACAAGCCTGTGCCTCACAAAACTGTTTGTTTGGGCCTAGCCATGCAGCCTTCCATAAATCTGCAGCCGTAACCCCGTAGGCTTTTGCACAGTGCAATTTGCCTTCATCTGTGTCTAGTGTTTGTATCGCCTAGGTGTCTAAATACGGGCATACCTGCTGAGTATTTATTGATCTATTACCAAAGCACGTGAGGAATGCAAACCAGCTACCCAGGAACCAGCTCAGAGCAACAGTGAAACAATATAGTTTATTTTAAGACAGACTGCTTGGGGGGTGAAGTTCATAGGTAGCTTTCTTGACAGCATAAAACAGTAACCATGTTGTCTGTTCCTGCTTGTTCCTGTGCTGTGTTTGCTTAGGCATTTATACAGCCGCGAAGTGAACTGAGCCAGGAAAAGGGATGTGGCTGGAAAGCAATCTTTTCTGGGTTTATTTTAACCTGGAGCAGTTCCTCGGTTTGGTTCATGGTGTGGCCACATGCACCTTCTGCAGGGCAAGTCGGAGGTGGGAATGAGCAGTTGGGGTCTGGCAGGTGGCTGCTGCTTGAGCTGGGTTAAGAAGTGATGCTGCTGGATGTCTAACCTGCAGGCTGAGGAGGTGGGATCGCCTTGCTGCTGGCTGCAGTCATCTTCCAACGCCTGGCTGCCTTTCCCCACGTCCCTCCTCGGCCTCCCAGCTGCCGTCCTGGCCCTGGCACGCGTCTGACCTCAGCATGAGGCGCTTCAGGGTGCTGAAGTGGCTGTATTATTACTTAAGTTCTGCAAGTGTGGGTACTGCTAAATAATTCTCAATCCAGGCACTTTTTAGGCAAAAATTCATTATGCTAATCTTTAGGAATCTGTGTGCAACTGGTTCTTCCATTTCCTATGAGAAAGATCTATTTTTTGTCCCCTGCACTGTAGAAATGGTGTTAAGAACAGAGAATAAGATTTTGAAGGTTTTTTTCCTTTCTCTTTTCTTCTGGGTTTATATTTTGTTTTGTTAAATTATGCAAAACTAGAACCATTTGGTATTTATTAAGATACACGGATTTAAAAGGAAAAAAGTGTGAATATATTTGCAGGCTGGTTATTTAGAAGTAGAGGACAGCTAAGATATTTTTGTACTAGAGACAGAAAAAAAGAACCCTGTCAGCAACATAATGGGAGAAAATGTCACAGTTGTAGAAGATACATACACAGCACGGAGTGTTAGTTTCTTAGCAGCTGTGACAGTTATCGTGATAGCTAGAGCCTTGAAACTTCTGTTCAGCATTTTTACAAGCAAAACACCACACTTAAAGTAGAAGACTCTGCCAACAGTCATACATTTGTAAGTAAAGGGATTATGAACCAAAAGCGTTTGGATGCTGATTTTTATATTGTCTGTCAAGCCTGAATAAGCAGAGACTGATGAGGTATAGCAGTTTTTATACTTTATAGCCAAGATTAAGTTTAGGGTGACGCTTAGAATGGAAGGTATGCAGGATATGTTTCTTCAAATAAATTTCTAAGAAACTCTCACAACATCTGGTATTCAACAGCAGCTGCTCAGCAGAAATTTCTAGCTGTTGAAACTGGGGGTTGTTAGAGGAATTAGAACCATCTAGTCTCAATAAAGTGAGAATGCTATTTCTATGTCTTGTATAATATTTTGATAGTATAATGAGCTCCTACAGCCTTTGTAGGTGGCATGGAGTTATTTCAGACATTTTTGCTATCCCTTATCACCTAAGTAGATGTGTTAGTTGATGTTGGTAGCGTGCCTCTATAGTGACAAGTGTTGAAAGGAAGATGAAGAAGCAGAGTAAATAGTTTGCAAGGCTTCTGATATTTTTCCTATCCAATTTATGAGTTACGGAGAATGCCAGTTGTCACACTTTCTAATTGTGATTCGGAAGTCTACAAACAACGCTGCCTAGAAGGTTAACGTGTCTTCACTCAAGTAGCAGTTGCTCTCAACTGAAGAGAAAATTTCTTACAAAGCTTTCCTTTGGGTTCATTTACATTTATATCACAGTTAGTGGTAGGCTTTGTGCTGTATTAATGTAATTTATAACAATTCTCAATGTTGAAGTAGCAGTTAAGATTTCAGGGAGTAGTTACATTTGCTTTTTTGTAAATACAGCTTTGTAAAACACCTTTAGCTTTTTCCTTACATGGTACAGAGCACTATAGTGATCTTTGCTTGCTATTTGTTAAATGTTAGATTTATTAGTATTTTCTCTTTCTGCTGACATGGCAGTGGTTACATTTGAACCTGAGGGACGCATTTTGAAGTAGTTGACGTAGGGAATTATGAAAATGGATTTCTTTGCAGCTTACACAAAGATAGTCAAAGGAAATAGGTAACACAGAAAGGCTCCTGTATTTGCAGGGAAGTGGAAGAGAGCTATCTGTTTAGCAAATGGAGTGAGCTCTCAGAGTATTCACGGCACTGTTCCATTTGGAAGAAGTTTCTCAGACTGCCATGATTTCTAGTCTCTGGTGTGTCATCTCATGTCTTCTTTCTCTTCCATCCCTGACTGCTGCTCCTTCCTCTCACCCATTCATTACAGGAGCAGTTAAAACGCTTGAACCTGAAACAAGTAACGCGTGACTGTGAGGGAGACCAAGAATAATACAGGAAAGAGGTGAATGACACCAAAAAGCACAGGCAGCCTGACGTCAGAGTCAAGTAAGAAAGGGAAGAAAGCTTTTGGCTGTTGGGAGAGCACAGCCACAAAATGCTTTATGGGTCACCCACACCTTTTCCTTCACCGAGGCTGCCAGCCTTGGAGGCCGTATGTAGGTACGGACTGCAGCCGTCCAACCTGGAGCAAAACAACAAATGATTCCACCAGTGTGTTGAAGGAGCACTTACTGAGGAGCATTCCCTGTCCTCCTCACATGTATTACCACTTAAGAGCTACTCACAAGGAAATCATTCCAAGTGCTTTCTGTTCAAGGCAGCTTTCTGAGCCCTGGAGGTATTCATGATCCAAAGCAGGAGAACTTTCACGTGGATGGGATTCTTAAGCTATATTTATAATTAAGTTAGGATTATTTTTTTCACTCCACCCCTGTTTTCCCCACCCCACACTTTCAAGCCTTTGAACAGAGACTAGCTGTCTGGCGTGTCTGACATAGTTCTCCTATTTCTGGAGTCCTTCCCGTGTCAGAGATTTCTGGCAGGTTATAGAATGTTATTGAATAGTCATCGTGAGATGATCACCCCAGCAGATCTGCTGCATCCCTGCTCTTCTCTGCATCACCAGGATAAGGCAGAGAAACAAACTCACGTAGTTCCCAAACTGGAAGGTGGAACCAAAAATTGCTAGGATGAACTGTATTCCTGAGGTGTGTATGTGTGAATACAGATATATTGTTTGAATGTGCATGAAAGTGGACAGTAAGCATTTCGGCTTTCTCTTGTGTTAAGGCTGTCGAATGCCCTTGGAGTGTTACAGCTGAGGCAAGCTAGTGGAGATCCCTCTTATTTTTTCAAATTATTTATTCAGAGCAGCCATGAGAATGGGGAAAGAGATTGATACTGGCTTTGGCCCAGTTATATACCAGTGCTGATCTCCGACTAGCTGTAAATCCCAGCCCTACCTGGACTGAAGTGCATATTAGTTCATAAATATAGGTCCCTGCGATCGTCAGCTGGATGCTTTTGCCTCTATTCTGTAGGAAGCCCCTTTGGTACTTAGTTCTTCTGTAGTTAAACTGTGGATAAAGTAATTCTTTTTCCTTTTATTCAATGTGTGTCAGCACTGGTTGATTAAAGCCTAGCTATTTCTGTTCTTTAAGGAACAGAAGTAACTACACTAAATTGTATACTAGATTTTGAAATAGTCTGATGTTGTTTTAAGGTTTGACTGGGGGTTTCAACAAACTTGCTTCCTTCAAGATTATTAAGTGTAAAATTGAATTTGTATCTATAAGAATACAGCATTTATGGCTGTCAACAAATACCTCCCAGCCTCATGCATTCTTGTGAGATTAAGTATGTTTAAGGTATGCAGTTATTTTTTTTTATGATGGAAAAATGAAAAGGCTAGTGACTTGCCTTAGGTGATGGATGTTTGTAGGGGAGCGGGAAACTGGGCCCACATCTTCCGAGTCTTGGGCTGGTAATAATACGGTCATTTTTCCTTGCTTGGTATGCTACTAAAAGCTCAGTTAATTGATTTTTTGAGGGTACTTAGATATTATTCTGAATAAATTTTAAAGCTAATGATAATTCCTCACAATATTTTGTCTTTGGAATCGATTCTGGAGAGGATTGTACAACAGTTAATTAATTTTCTTGTCTCTAGTTATTGATTATTCAGGTTGCTTTGAGTAAGCTGTTCTTGGTTCAGCTTAACTGGCCCTTTACATGCCTTATCTCTTGTCTTTGGCTGGTGGAGTCTCTTACGCACAAAGTAAATTTTTTTTTTTTCTCCAAAAGGATGGTAATGTGGCTTCATTCCTAAGGGCTTAAACTATAAAAACCTTATGCATAAGCTGGTTGAGTTAACTTTTGACCCCATTTTGACTAACAGTAGCAACCATCAGCAGATGGAGAACTTTATCTTTCCACGGCACTTTATAGTGTTTACACAGTGTCAGATAAGAGCTGGAGGAATTCTGCCCTCTGTTACAGCATCACTTCACTCTGTTCAATGCAAAATTGTTTTGTAGGAATCAAAAAATACTTAGATTGCTGCAAAAGGCAAAGTATGCCTTATGTTTTTTTGTCCCAGACTCACACTTTATCCTCTGTAGAAAATTAGAATATTTTATATTCTCTTCTTGGCTAATGAGTTTCTTTTTTACCTAAAAATACTCCCACCATGCTTTTATGGTAGTTATTTGTTGTTGTGATGCAACTGGCTGCCTGTGTTTTGAGTTGTTTCAAATAGGGTAATGAGTACTTAAGCTGGATTCTTCTTTTAAGGGCTGTGTTCTAGATCTGATAGATGAGCAAAAGCCCCTGAATACCCTTCATCCTATAGGTTTTCGCTCCACCTTTGATAGGGAGAACTGAAGGATGGATGTGGAGCTGGTGCTTTGCTTGCTGTGGGTTAATTTTGTGTTTGAATTTTGTGAATTGCTTTTTTTCTTCTGCATTAGACCAGGTAGAAATGTGTCAATGGGCAACGTGAATGTATTGCCACTTCCTTGTATGTGTGATGAGAAGAGCAGCAGACAGATGACATTGATAGAAGTCAGAGACCTGCCTAGTGGAGGAAACTCGCTTAGTTCTGTCCTCAGGCCTGTGGGTTGAGATCTGCATACGTGCGCATGGGTAGGTCTGTTGCAAGGTAACTATGTCCTTGAAATCATCCGACTGTATTTCAGACCTGCAATCCACTCGTCAAGGCCATAATGAATAGTTCAAATTAAAGGTCAGGCACAGACACACTCATTTCTTGTGGTGGAATTACAGGATGAAGCGAGTGGGGTGATGCATGGCTAGACTTCAAGCTGTGCAACATCAAAGAGGTAATTCACACTGGTGTGGCAAGTGCAGGAAGTGACATATAGATAATAATTGCAAATTAGCATAGTGCTCTTAGGCATCTGAGTTGAAGCCTCTTCTTGCATCCTTTTGTATATCAGCAGATCTGACCAGATCTGCCGTCCTCCCTGCAACTGGGAGGATTTGAGGGTCATTTGTCATTTAAATATTTTCTGAAAGATTTTTTGTTGTTGTTGTATTTAACCTTTAATCTTGTTTTGCATTAAAACCCGTATCATACTTTATCTTCTTGATCTGTTGGTGGAAGGAGATTTGGGAAAAAACCCAAACCACAGCGCTGGAGAAATCTGGCTAGAGTTATCACCAAAGCTGGGTGCAACTTCTTGTTCTTCCTGGCTTGCAGGAATTCTGTGGCAGAGGAAATAGGTCTCTATATTCTCTCAGTATAATATGTATTATTCTGCTGCAGACTAGGGCAGCACTTGAATCCTGCTGGACAACTGTGTGCGCCGGCAGGCTGACAACATTGCTAGCTGCGTGTTGGTGCTGCTCTGTCACCTTAAAAACTCTTGGGGAATCAAACCCTCAGAACTTTAACAAAGAAGGCTAGACTTAAGCATACTTAAGGTAAATATTTATTGGCTGAAGGAATATGTGTGGGCACTATCATAAGTAGATAGATAACATAATAATTATCCAAGTTGGTACGCTCCTTGTTTCTTTAATTTATAGACTCTAATCAGTTGCTATGGTCAAATGGTCTATTTAATTTTTATTAAGATTACATAGCTAAGTTATGGATTTATACCGGTAGTACAGGCAAATGCCATGTAGTGTTGTATATTCAGTTACCTTTTGATACTTAAGTAGCATGTATAGCTGCAGGTATCAGTATAACTATTTTAAAAGATGAAATTCTATTCCATCAGAGACGGAGGTAGGGACCAGATGCACATTATGATTGAGCAATCAGGCAATGATTGCTCAATTGTCTGTTCATCAGGCAATGATGGTCGTTAGAGACATTTCCCTTTTGTTCTAAGCTGGGTTCCCTTCTGCTGCTTCGTCCACTTCTTGGTAAATATTGCAATGTTTCTCTGGTAATGTATAAAGATACTTCTTGAAAACACTGAGAAGGTTTTGCTGGTGCGGCGTCCTATTATACTAGTAATGAAATGATTAAAGCATCAGCTGAGAACTGTTCGGGAACGATGTCTCTTTTTTTCTTTTCCCTGCTGCTGGGTTTCAATCACTGAAGCCCATTCATGGCAGATAAGCACAGAATTGCAGCAAGGAAGTTGTCTTATTTCAAAAGACTGTTGAATTTCTTTTTTTTTTTCTGCAGTAAAGTTTATTGCTTCCTATATATTTGCCTGGTATTGTGGAATGGATAGCTTTTCACCTGCTGGGTAATTTAGTTCTGCAGAATCCTTCAGCTTACACTTGAAGCTCTGATTCAGCTCACTTTCTACATTGTCCGCCAAATAACTTGTCCTGGCCCTTCTGTCCATATTTTTATTTAATTGCCTTGTAAGTTTTATTGATGCAGCCCATCCTGTGTTTCTTTTCCCTGTTTTCCCTCCTTCTGTCACCACACAGTGAAGACTTTTTGCTAACCTCTAGTTCTCAGTGCAGAGGCGGGCTGACCCTGGCTGGATGCCGGGTGCCCACCAAAGCCGCTCCATCACCCCCTCCTCAGCTGGGCAGGGGAGAGAAAATACAATGAAAGGTTCATGGGCTGAGATAAGGACAGGGAGGGATCACTCATCATTTATTGTCATGGGCAAAACAGACTCGACTTGGGGAAATTAACTTAATTTATTAACAACCAAATCAGAGTAAGGTAATGAGAAATAAAACCAAGTCTTAAAATACCTTCCCCTACCCCTCCCTTCTTCCCAGGCTCAACTTCACTCCTGATTTCTCTCCCTCCTCACCCCGAGTGGTGCAGGGGGACAGGGAATGGGGTTTGGGGTCAGTTTATCACACGCTGTCTCTGCTGCTCCTTCCTCCTCAGGGGGAGGACTCCTCACACTCCTCCCCTGCTCCAGCATGGGGTCCCTCCCACAGGAGACAGTCCTCCATGAACTTCTCCAACATGGGTCCTTCCCACAGGCTGCAATTATTCATGAGCTGCTCCAGCGTGGGTCCCTTCCTTGGGGTTCAGTCCTTCAGGAACAGACTGATCCAGCATGGGCCCCTCTCTCCAGGGGTTCACAGGTCTTGCCAGGAGCCTGCTCCATCATGGGCTTCCCATGGGGTCACAGCCTCCTTTGGGCATCCACCTGCTCCACTGTGGACCTCCAGGGGCTGCAAGGGGACAGTCTGCCTCTCACCGTGGTCTTCACCATGGGCTGCAGGCAAATCACTGCTCTGGCACCTGGAGCACCTCCTCCCCCTCCTTCTTCACTGACCTTGGTGTCTGCAGGGTTGTTCCTTTCACGTATTCTCACTCCTCTCTCCAACCGCAGATGTGCAGGGTTTTTTTTCCCTTCCTAAATGTGTTATCCCAGAGGTGCTACCACCATCACAGATGGGCTCGGCCTTAGGTGGGTCCATCTCGGCCCCAGCTGGCATTGGCTCTGGTGGCTTCCGGCAGCTTCTCACAGAAGCCACCCCTTTAGCCCCCCTACTACCAAAACCTTGCCATGCAAACCCAATACAAGTCTGAAAGGACGGGGTTTTTTAATCTTTCCATGTCTGGGGGATCTAGTACTGTAGCTCAGACTTAAAATTTTGCTCCAGGCTGACACTTGGAATTGAAGATCTGAGTTTGAAAATGTTTCATTTATGTTCTTATTTTGTTTATACACAATTGTAAATCCTTGAGGTAGATAATTAATTTTCTGTTTGTGTCAACTTCTGCATAATCCATGCATCACACTAGAAGTGTTAGAATGAAAGTAATAAACTACAGGTTACCCTCTGAAACTACTCGTCTGTTGATGTTCACAGAATGTGTTTTGAGGAATTGCTTGATGTGCAAGTAGGACTTATTCTCAACTGGCAATTTCTGAAAGTCATTTAACCTCTAAAAAGGTAGATTTCTAACCTATGGATAATGGGTATCTCTTCCCCCCACCCTGTAATATGTACCCATGCTTTGTTTAGTGGTTGCTTTTCACTTGATTTTAGAATATATACCATGAAACAAAAAATGTGTAGAGGACAGTAAAGATCAACAAAGATCTTCAACTTCTATGAAAAAGGTTTAAAAATTTCGGCTTAGAAAAAGAGGCAACTGAATCAGGGATGTGGCAGACAACAATTAAATCACGGCAAGTGTGTGGAAGGGAAGTCGAGAACGGTCGGTCATTCATGGTTTGTCACAGTGCAAGGACGAGATGCCATAAAATGAAACAGGCAGCTGGTTTGAAACAAAGAGAAGGAAGCACTTTTTCAAAAGGTACATGTTGGTACTTCACAATTTATTGCCAGAGGGTGTTGTGATTACCAAAACTCTCGGTGGGTTCAAAAACTGATGGTAATAACCCATGGACAGTTCAATTATCCAAGGACCACGGACAGGCAGTTAAATACCAAGATATGTATACCGTTTCTACCCCAGGAAGTCCCTGAATTGCAGGCTGTCAGGAAGGGGGGTGAATATCTACAGCAGAAATTATCCCTGTAAGCTGAGATGTTCACGTATTCTTTCCTGAAACGCCTCGTTGCTGGGCAGGTTTGGAGAAAAGAGAGCTTTGTAACTCCCACTTCGTAACACAGTTCAGAGCCATCTCCCAAACAAACAACATTTCCTTCTTTACGGAAAAGAAGCCTAACAGAAAAAACTTTTAAAAATGTATTATTTAACACGAGAAAATCAAAAGAAAAATCTCCTGCTCTCAGGGAGAGTATTGAAAGACGTGTTGAAATACTTATGTATTGTCAGTCCAAAGAGACAATAATGAAATCAACTGAAATCCTACAAATCCTCCAAAATGAAACGACCTAACATCTGTGTTTCCTCATACTTTTCCTTTTTGCCCTTTTCATGTGATGTTTGCAAGCTCTGAGGGAAATCTGTATAGCCTGCTGAAAGAATGGAGACCTGAAGAGACTACTACTACTAATAAAGGTATGTGGTAGTTTTTGTTAGGAGACTTCAGTGTTTTTCTTATTAGTGTTTATTTTCTTATTAGTGTTTGCTAGTGTTTGGGGGGTTTTGTTTTGACGGTTTTTTTCCGTACAGGTGATTTTTTTTTCCTTGTGTCTCTTTCCAGTTTATCCTGCAGCTGATTTGATAATGACCTATCTGCCTAAAATACACCCAAGGTTACACAAAGGATTTCTGCAAGGTTCTGAGTAACCCTTTGCAAAAGCACGTGGTGCCTTTGATTGCAAAGAGTTAGAAAGTGAGCTCCCGTACACAAAAGGAATAAGATTTCTTCTTTCCCCCAGTGAATTGCTTTCTGTTTAGAGGGGAACAGTAGTAAGGCAAGTTTTCATCTGTGTTCATTTATATGGATAGCTTACTCAAATGGCATCCGATAGTTCTTGGAACTGGCCTATGGAGTATGAAAAGCACAATAAAGAGAAACTGCTACAATAAACTATTTATTCACCCTTCATGTTGAGTTGTGCACCTGCTTTGAAATGCAGTGTGCAGATATTGCATGGTTTGCACATAGTATTTTCTATGTGTTTGTCATGGTTTAACCCCAGCTGGCAACTCAGCCCCACACAGCCACTTGCTCACTCCCCCGCGGTGGGATGAGGGAGAGAATCAGAAGAGTACAAGTGAGAAAACTCTTGGGTTGAGGTAAAGACAGTTTAATGGGTAACGCAGGAACCGCGCACACAAGCAAAGCAAACCAAGGAATTCCTTCACTCCTTCCCACGGGCAGGCGGGTGCTCAGCCATCCCCAGGACAGCAGGGCTCCATCACGCCTAATGGTGACTTGGGGAGACAAACACCATCACCCTGTCACTCTGAATGTGTGTCATCTCCGCCTTCCCCCCCCTTCCTTGTTCTTCCCCCAGGTCTATGTGCTGAGCACGATCTCATACGGTGTGGGACATCCCTGGGGTCAGTTGGGGTCACTGTCCTGGCCATGTCCCCTCCCAACCCCTTGTGCCCCCCAGCCCCTCACTGGTGGGGTGGGGTGAGGGGCAGAAAAGGCCTTGGCTCAGAGCAAGCCCTGCTCAGCAGGAACTGAAACATCCCGGGGTTATCAGTGCTGTTTCCAGCACAAATCCAAAACACAGCCCCATACCAGCTACTGTGGAGAAAATTAACTCCATCCCAGCCAAAAGCAGCACAGTATTCTAGCTGGTAAACTTCACCAATAGTCAAAGTTAGTTTGCTGCAAACAGATGCAGCATTGGGTGTCTGCTGCTCTCTGAAAGGGAGAGTTATCAGGCTGTGTGGAAATATATGGGAGGATCTGAAATCTGAAAAAAAAAAAGAGCATTTGGCTCTTGGGTTTGAGCTTAGTCCAATCACAGCAGTTCACAAACCTTTGAAGAGATTTGCTGCAAAACAACTGATGATATTTCGGATGCAGAAATTGGCATTCACTTCTAAAATACAATACTTACTTTTATGTTTTTACTCAAGGTTGCCTTACCTGCCAGGGATCTCTTGTTTTCAGTGAAGTGAGTTTTTTTTTTTTTTGTACTTGTGGTGCTTTTGTTTAGCGTTACTCCTGATTTGTGAACAGGAAATGAAGGAAACACAAAATTTGCCAACTTGAGTTGGTCCAATTAAATCCCGCGCATTGCAGGCAATACGTGTAGTAAATAAATCTCCCCACCGAGAGGCATTCTTAGTGTTGCTTGTTACCCGCTACCAGTTTATTTAAGAATGTGTCATTGTCTTATGGGCAGGTAACAGCAGAGGTAGAGTGTGCACTTTGTCTCTTTCTATTGCTCTTCTAATTGAATGAAAACTATCTTTTAGTTCAGATTATAAATTACTTTCCATGTTTTGATTTATTATTCTATCAACTTGACTGAAAGGAGTGAGGCATGAGGCTTTATCAGGCTTTGAGAATACAAGTCAGTCTCCCCTCAGCCGGAAGACCCAGAAAGTAAAGATGATTTCTTCTCAGAGAGGACTTCAGAGGCATGAAGGTGGGAAGGACATATCCAAAGGGTAAATAGCCTTGCTGTCCTTGGAGAGTATCAGAAGAGCTAGGATGTACCGAATAGAAGCAGTTCTGTGACTTCAATTATAAAACTCTTAGGTACCTCCTCCAGCAAGTGAGAAAATTTCACTGCCTTGATAGCATCACACTAAAGAGATAAGGGGGGAAAAAAAACCCAAACAGCTGAGAAAAAGTGTGTATTGGGGAAGGGAACGTTTGTTCTAGACAAAACCAAGATGCTTGGTTGCTTTCTTTAGAACAAAGACCATGACTCACACCCACAGTGACAGTATCTTTTGCAGTGTGAAGAGGTGAGAAGAGGTACCCCTGTCCCTTTGGTGGTAATAAAATGGGTGTCAAGATTGGATTTTTTTGTGCAATAGACTTTTACCCGTTTCCTTCCAATATTCAATATACTATTAAGTTGAGGATGGGACCATTCCAAATAGTTAAGATTTGTAAGATGATCAGTGTTGTAATTTGATTACTGCAGCAACTTCCAGGGAGGGAGGTGGGAGCTAAAGCTGCAAGAAGTGAAGGGACTACCTTGATGCTGTTCCAGCACAAACAGCTGGTGCTGGAAATGGTTGGCTCCCTGTCTCCTGCACTGCTTCGATTCAAGCTTTTTTTTAAGAAAAAGATAGTGACACTTTAGTGAAAAAATATTATTTAAACAATGTTATGAAATGCTATATGTCTGTCCTGGACAATGATGAAAAGACCAGAAATGATGGATGTTTGTTTTTTTTTCCTGAATCCTGGGAATGTTCCCTTCGCTACTCTAATATTCAAGACTCAGCCTCCAGCAAATGAAACAGGTAACTGCAAGATGATGGAAGCATGATTTCCTTTCAGCTGCTATACATAGTGATGTGATTCCAGTTCTAGAGCATGGATGTTTATGGTGAAGGGGGAGGAGAGAAACTGTATGCAATTATTTTCAAATAATTTTAATTTAATATTGTACTTAATTATTAATGCTTAATATCAAGTTGTTTCTATAGACATGGTAGCCGTGTGCTTCTGCTCCAGAAGTTTGAGCCTTAGAGGAAGAAAACAGTGCTGCGTTTGGGTTTTATGGTTGAAGATATGGCATACATGTCGACACAGCTTTTGTGAACTTGTGAAAGGGAGCTTTTTATGTTTGTATTGTTCCCCCACCCTTGAAATGACGGCAAATCACTTTTCTCTCACAATGCAACAGAAGGCAGACTGGGGCTGTTCAAATAACAAATTGTGCCAAATGCTGCTTGTGGGTAATAGTTCTCAGCTAGTAAAAATTGAGATTTGCTTTTTGCTCTTTTCAACTCTCTGGATTAGAGTGTGGACTGGAAGTAAATGCCATCTTACGCTAGGTCAGATTGGGTGGGTCAGCAATTTACTAAGTCTAGTTCATTTAAAGCATTTCAAAACAAACAAATTACTCTTAAGCCTTTTTGTGTTTGTAAGTGTAAGGAATAGAAACAGACGTTGTTAGTACACTTAGAAAAATAAAAGCCTTTTTCTCCTTACCCGCTTTCATCTCTTGCTTTTTAAGTTCATCTACCTCTGGACACATCTTCCAAGTAAATCTTTTCTTAAGAAGCAAATGCTGTAAAATATGCGTGTAGATATATTCTGTCATGTATATTAAGATTTTCCTAAAAGACTTCATCAAAAGCACTCTCATCAGTGCTAGCTTCTCAGCTCACCCTTTGGTGGCAAATAATAGGAGTGAAAAGTTCATCTACCAAGGGGTTGTGGAAACCAGAGTACTGCAAACAGAGAACCTTGGCTTGGAAATGGGATTTTCATCATGTCTTCTCCATTGGTGGTTGTATCTCAAGTAGAAAAAGTCTTCATCTGTAATTTAGGAAGATTATTTGAAGTATCCATTGCTTCAGAGTGGAGTAGCCTGAGATTTCAGAGAGAAAACTAGGGAAAAACGCACAATTTGAGTTCATCTACTGAGAACTATATCTGCAAGGCTGTTTGCTCGAGATGTTATGTCAGCTTGTGTAGGGCAAGGTGAAATAATGGGAATTATTCAGATACTTGATCAGTTTTCAGTGACTGAAGGTATGTGCCTTAGAAATGTGGAGGAGTGATGTGGAAGAGGGGGATTTTGCGCACAAAACATCTTCAGAAGTGTAGTCGGTGACGCTATGATTAGTTTTCTGCTCAAAACTAGTTGTGTTACACTGCTAGTAGTGTTACATGTGATGTATGACACCGAGCACAGTGCAGGTCTGTAGGCAATGGGATTTCAAGGAAGGTAGTTTTTACGTCAATTGGACAGTTACATCAATAGTAGATGTTGTATGGACTGGACAGTCATCAGAATGTCACTCTTTCCCTGTCTCCAGCACATTTGCAATGCAAATCAGTCCTTTTAATAAATGTAAACATCATGTAGGCCATGAAAATACAACCTACAAAAGATTTCTGCTTTGAAAGTTATATTTTCAATAAGGAGTTTAATTTAGATTAAGGGACTTACTAACTCTTGATGTGAGTTCAGGTGCTTCTGAACAAAAGCTTCTTCTCAATGAGTTCAGTATGAAGGCAGACGGTTTGTTCTTAACAACTGATGTTTAGACTTAATTCATTCAATAGCAGGAGTTTGTTGCAGTTCCCTGGACATAGTATAGCAGAACTGGGAACTGCTGGCATCTATCTAGAAGCATGTGCAGTCATTCCTGGTGCATTCAAGGAGATGATATTGTTTATGATTTCAGGGATTGCGTAGTAACCAAAAGCTGGTATAAACGTATCAGGCGAAGATAGTATAGCTATCTATAGCTATTATATTATAATAAATATAGTATTATATATGTATAACATAGTATATCTATTGCTATTGTAAGTATATAGATAGTATATAAACAAAGGCAAAGATAGTATCAGACAAGTACTGGTACTGTACATTTCACACATTAAACCCTGCCAATGTAAGCCAGTGGCTGACTTTGTGTGTGGTTTTTTTCAATTGCAGTGCAGATTAGTTTGTGCTACTGTCTTGAACTGGCATAAACTGGTGGTGGACGGGCATTGCTGACCATTTTCTTATTACTGGGAAAGTGAAGGCAAAATAGTCCTTCTAGTGTTGTGTTATTGTAGAAAACGTAGTATCTGTGCTTTAAGTGAAGCAAGGACATTTTGCCATGAGACCTTGGACCCTGGCACTTGGTACAATAAAACTAGACAAAGTTACTTTACCATTTTGTATTCTTTCAGTTCAAAATTCGAGTTTGTATTGGCACATACGCTATACTGAGCCCTCTGTGATTTGGGAAAAGCTTGCAACTAAGACTGGAGGAGAGGACAGGCACCACCCACTTTTTTTGCACCTTTCCCTTTCCAAACAGCTCAGGGGGGGAAAAAATCACCCAAGGTGGTGAGATAATGACCAAGAGTAACGAAGTGAAGGATAATGTCAGTGAATTCACTCCAGACATCAGCGGTGGGTAAAAGAGCATGCTTTTCAGGTTTATGAACTCGGCTGGTGCGTAGCTGAAGACTTAGTTTTAAAATACAACTGAACGCGAAGCTTCTGAAAAATGTTCTTTGTGATGCCTTTGTGATGTCATATCTTCTACTTTGTCTGATCCCAGAGGGCCATTCTAGGTTCAAATAGATTTTGGTAAATCTAAGATTTGAATTAGGACTGCATGCAAGCACTCCTTTCTCCTAACAAATCTTTATTTGACATTTTAATTTGAACAGGAATGTAGTATTTATTTCTCAAGTGGAAATCATGTAGGTTCTCATTTCTGTTGCCTAGAATGTCTTTTATTGTTGGGAGTGGTATATGTAACTTTATGGCATATGTAACTGTGTATATTGGGCATAGTTTGTGTTAGAAATAGAATCACAGAATCCCAGGTTGGAAGGGACCTCAGGGATCATCTAGCCCAACCTTTCTGGGAGGAGCACGGTCTAGGCAAGATGGCCCAGCTCCCTGTCCAGATGACTCTTGAAGGTGCCCAACGTGGCCAAATCAACTCCTTCCCTGGGGAGATTATTCCAATGGTGACTGTCCTCACTGTGAAAAATTTCCCTCTGGTGTCCAATCGGAATCTCCCCAAGAGCAACTTGTGTCCATCCCCCTTGTCCTCTCCATGGGACTCCATGTAAAAAGGGAGTCTCCATCATCTTTGTAGCTACCCCTTAAGTACTGGTACATGCTGATGAGATCCCCTCTGAGCCTCCTTTTCTCAAGGCTGAATAGAAATAGGATTTAGGGTGTTAGAAATAGGATTTCTAACATAAACTCAAGCAGGGGGGTTGGATGAGGTGATCTCCAGAGGTCCCTTCCAACCCCTACCATTCTGTGAGTCTGTAATTTCACTTGGAAAAACAGGCATTAAAACCAAAGCATATTCCTGAGGCTGAATTTAACTGGCTGAAGACCTGCATTTTCCATTTAATAATAATTAGTGGATATTATATAAAAATACACAGATATCTCTTGATTTAATTGGAGCCATGTTGTTGTTTTCCCTCCTCTCTTGTGTTCTAAAATAGGTCTTGAAGAACTTCATGCTAGTGCGACATGCAGTGTATTACCTTGTCTTGCTGAATATGAGTAACTTTAGCTTGGCAGGAACAAAGAAGTCTTTTAAATATTGGCTGTGGCCTGGAGCTAAACTTGTAGAAGGATACTGGAAGTCAGAATTTGTCTTCTACTTTCAGCTGGCCAGGTGTTCACTGGGGCCTCTGGCTAACGTAAACTGGGGTCCCAGTAGCCTGTGTACAGAGAGGTAGGTCTGCTTAACTGCTATCCCACCATTGTAGTGAGGCCTAACTGGTTAATAATGGTCTGATCCACTGGTGCATTTAACAAAATATTCTGTAAAATTAATATCATTAAACTCATCCTTATGGAAGTGCTCTGATGAGCTCAAGGAATGAAAAAACACTGCTTATTCCTGTAATCACTTTTCTCTAGAGTAATATTAAGTTCCTATTTCCAGTCATGCACAGATGGGTGAGAGAGAGATGTAAAACCGTTGTGTATGTGATATATAAAAGCTGTGACAAGCTGAAGTGTAAAACTTTTGGTCATCCATAGCTTTGACAAAGTGCAGTTCTTTGAGGAAATTTTATACTTGCAGAAAGGAATGGGAATTTATCTCTCATTAATGGATTTTTTAGACAGAATAAATTATTCTCCGAAGACGATCAGGGATTCTGACTTTCAAAGTAAATGTCAGTGCTCAAGACTAGTTTTTGCTGAGCAGTTTTGGCTATTAAAGGAGTGAGATATAACATCATGTAATGCAATTTTCATTCCACGGATCTTCTCTTTTTATCCTTGCAAGTACTTCACTTCAATGGTACTGCTCAGATCTATCACATTAATCATACATTAACTTTTTCAAAATCTTTGCAGTTGTATGTATCGTGTAGTCAGACACCTCCATGTCTCGCAATCGGTTTGCATCACACTTCCCATGCCAGCATTATACCCCAAGCTAAATGATGCTGTCATTACCAGGTCTGTATGTGTTTTACTTTTATAAGATCTTAGATAAAGAACTCTATAATTTCTTGTAATTAAGACCAAATTTAATTCCAGGCATGGTTAAGTGTGCTGTGGGTGAAGATAAAGAAATGTGTTGTGTTTAAAAATAATGTTGATAACTTGAATTTTATTCTGTTGATGTTACTAGTTGCAGACATCTGTCAGTGTAATGTAAAATCTGTTTCCTGTGTTACTCTGTACTAATGATAACATGCTGCAAGGAAAGAAATCAGAAAATAGACGCTTCAGGTCAGTAGGTAAGAAGAGGTAGAACTTGTATAACAAATAGTTTTAATTTGCAGATCTGTAATAGTGTTTTGGTTTTTTTCAACCCTTCAAAATATTTCCTTTCCCCCTCCTTTTTATTTTACATGTGCTCCGCCTATTTCCCAAAGAAAATGAAGGCTTTCTATTATTTGTTCCATCCACTTATGCACTCCCTGAGTTTTGAAGTGGGGTAAATGGTAGCTTACAGATCAAATTAAATGGTCTCCAGAGGAAAACATGAGAACGGCAGTATTTGTCTAAGAAATGGAAAAGAGCTATTTTTGTCCTTTTAGATAAGTTGGAAGTGTCATTTTTGGCCTTTGTCATTTGTTGCAGGGAGCACCTGATGATGTCAGGTGTTGGGTTTAACTTTTTAGCCCTTAACATACATACCTTTCTGCCTATGTATTTCTAACTCTTATGTCCTGAAGTGGTATTTAACAAGCTTAACATAAGCATTTGCAATTACCTAATAGCACCTGAAAATTGCTTACTAAATGACAGGAGGAAGTTTCATTTGCATTCCATATCTGATGTTAAATCTGCTAATCCTCCACAGAGTCTGCCAGGAAAAACAATGTTGACAGACTTGAATTTTATTAAAATCAGAAATCAAGCACACTGCTTCCTACTCTTCTATAACACACTGCAAGATAAACCTTAAAACCTTCTGGAATATATTACTTATTTCAGCCATTGTATTCCTCATTGTTTTCTTGAAAGGTGCTTTAGTAACAAGTTCTTTACAGAACATACGTTCTTACGGAACGTAGCAGAGTGTACGTTAACAGCCCTTCCCTCTCGGGTCTTCTTCCCTCACCCCAGGAAAGCTATGCCTCCCTGTTTGCTCTTGTTTATATAAGTTAATCATCTGTATAGTGACAGTTTTTTCCTTCATTAATGAGAGTGCCTAATTGGGCATAATGAAATGTTTGCTCATGCTACGAGATAATATTATATGAAAGAGCAACAGAGGTAGGAGGCTATGAAGAAAATAAGCATTTTAAAGATTTTTAGATAAGATATGAAAGCCTTTTTTTGCCAATATTTTCCTATTTTATTTGAGAAAGACTTCTGGTGCAGCTGTGTAACTAAGACTATCTCAGACGACATCCATTATTTATTGGCCTGGTTAGCAAACAAGTATACCTCTGACTACAGCAAACTGTGAGGTCAATTTACTGTGCTTTACACCAGCTGAAGAGTAGCTTTTTTGTATTTATATTCTCTAAAACTTCCCATTTGGCATGAGCTTCTCTGGGGAGAGCAATAGGAACTTGGAGGAGGGGAGCAGGAGAGAGCTTGAATTTGTAGAAAGCTGGCACAAGTGTAATTGTGCTTTTTATTTGCTATCCAGGTGCACCAGATCAAGTTACAGAACAGACTCCCCATAAAGGCAAATTTTTCTCAACCTAGCAGAAACTGCAGAAAATATATGTTAAGGAGATCAAATTTGCAACTGTTAGCTTTGAAATGATTCAATACCCTATCTTCCTACAGAGTAAACCTGAAGGAGTTAAATGCTGTTGAGCTGCCTGAAATCCACTGAAATTTGCTACTTGATTAAAACTGGCTTGCCAATTCAAAAGGAACTTGCTTGTGATATTCACAGGGCATAAACAGAGGTATTTTGCAGGGGATCTGTGTAGAAGGATGTTGGCATTAGAGGCAAAATAAAAAAACCAGATTCTTCTCATACTCTTACCAAAACCACTGGGGCAGCCTGTGTGCATTAAGGGCCTGGTACTGGATCCCTGATGGTCCTGGGGCACAAGGGCAAGGATCAGGATCAGGAAAGTGTGGCTCTGAAAATTGGTACCTGCTTGTACTTGAGTTACTGTCTTTTTAACTCCACGCATTGGTATCAGTTTCTGTACTTTTTAAAAATTATTTTATTAAAATTAAACATGTAGCAGCTCTGATTTTGACCTAGTGCTTACTCTGCATGTAAAGACACTTCATGGTGTCCTAGCAAAGGATACAGAGATTGAGATGGTACCAAGAGATCACTGTGTCACTCCCTCCCAGGGCTTGGGGACCAGCTTCTTCTGGCACAGTAGCTTCAGAACAGGCTTGGCTTGGTGCAGCGTTATGGGCTGTGCCATCCCCTTGCCTCTGTCTTCCTCTGAGGGGACAGGCTGAGCAGGGGGAGGTAGGGAAACGTGGCTCAGCATGGTAAAATTTCACCTTGCTGTTAAAGTAGCTTTAATCTCTTTCTGCAGAGTAGTGGGATAGACGGGATGAACGCAAGAATGAGGGGGATGTACTGAGTCAGACCAAACATCTCATCATTCTCTGGACTCCAGTAACGGATGACCAGAGATACCTATGGGAAAGAACAGGAAAGGACAGTCTGTAGATAGAGTGACAGGACGGTTGTGTCGTCTGCATCAGGAAAAGGAGGCATTTCCAAAGACCTGGCTAATTCAGGTGTGTGTAATTGTGTTTCATGTTCTGTGCTTTGGGGGTATTCTTGGTTTTAAATCACCATGTAAGAATTTTCCTCTGTGTGGGAAACGACGACCTCTTATGTTAGCCTTTGTACATCTTTAGCTGTTCATTTTTTCTCAGATTGGCTATTTTAATGGAAAGTATAATTTTACTTTCATGGAAGGCACACTTTAACTCTTCAACTCCTTCAGAATAAGGGTTATGGTATTAATGAAGGGGTTTGGTACACTATGGTGCTTCCTCCTCTTGGTTGAAGAATGAAAGATTGAAATCTCATCCAGAGCACCTTAAAGCAGAGAATGGGATGGGATAATATGGGGAATTATTTTCTATGAAGAAAAGAAGAAATTTGTCAGCTGGAATAAAAATTCTTTCACCTCTTGACACAGGGAGAAAAGGTTATGTTTGAGCAAAAACTGATATGAAGAATCTTAGATACAGATGGCGAAGGACAGAGTTTTTAAGCACTAGCTTAAAATGAACTGTGTCAAACAAAAGGAGCTGGAGGGAGAGGTGTTGTCTCCAACATAAACTGGTAGAGCTAAGAGTGATAGAGGAAGGAGAAATTAAGTTGAATAGTATGTAGGATCATTTGTGAATTGTAGTAGCAGCACTGTCTCCTCTTTTCCCTTTCTTCTATGCCGGATAATGCCACATTCTGCTGATCTGTCTCGGAAAATATTAAAGGGTCAGGAAATAGGCTTTGGAGGCAACAGCTCAGTGACAGAACAGGATGTGGGCTGACTTGTCAGCAGAAGAGTGTCCAGCCATGAGGCACAGGTTTGTCTCTCAATAAATTAACCCCCCGCACTAAAACTAAGTGTACAATTGCAATGTGCACCTTAAGTGTGTGTTAGTGAGACAAGTCAAGTTATAAACGGTTATAAATGGGTTATAAACAGCCTGTCTCTAATGCTGCAGAATATCACTGTGCAAATACCGTGTGCTTAATTGGAGAGAACTGGAACTATGTTTTAGATTTGTTTTCAATTTTGCAGTGGTGCTAGGGATTTGACCAATATTTTTGTGTTTCTGTTTCAGTAAGGATTGAACTGTGGGGGACCTATTTACTTCATAGTTTGCTGATGGAGGCTGATGATTGTCTTTGCTCTTTTAGGTTACCTTGCTGCTGGTTAGTGCTTCTATTTTGGTCATAGCATGTGTTGAAAGTTTGGATGTCTCTAGAGTGTGAAATATGTATTCATATGGTATAGTCTGGTCCCGCCCAGGTCATTGCCTCAATAATGATTTTCCCTTGCAAGAGAAATAAACTCACCCTCATGGAAGGACTGAGTAGTCACCTTGCTTTGCTTGTTGTCTTTTATTTGTCTTTATGACATCGGGGTATCACAGGGAGGAGGGAGTCTGTATATCTGCAGTAGGATAGCACTCAATAAGGCAGAGCCATACTGTGTAGTTCAGATGCTTCTTTGGATATTTTGTTATAAAACCCACCACACTTCCAGGTTTCTGTCTTCATTTTCAATATAAATAGGGACATACAGTGTTTCAGCTAATTAGTTCCTTCAGGAAAGAGTTACGATGATCTATTGCTGTTTGTTTTCCACAGATTCTTCTTCTTAATCCTTCTTTTGATCCTGGGCTATAGTCAGAAGAAATTTGGACCATCCACAGAAGATCATCTTGGAGGAGCACTGCAGGTAGAGGTATGCTGTGGCTTTCTCAGTATCTACTGAAACATGTTCATAAAGCCATGATTTAAAAAACAAGCCTTAAGTAGGACAGACAAACTCCCAATGCAATAAGCTGAACTTCCTGTTGATTGATTTGTTGGTCAGTGCCAAATGGGGGCAAAAAAAAAACAAAACAAAAAAAATACCAGGAAAAAGGACTTTACTGCCATGGTCTTGAGTGGCATTTTCAGTTCAGTGCTTGGATTCATTCAGAGCTGCTTGCGCAGGCGTACCGTACGTCTACATAGGCCTGTGCAGGGGTGTGCAGAGAGATTTCTGAATGAATGCATTTGGCAGCTCAAAGCAACGTCTCTGGTTTGGCAGGAGCCTCCACTCAAGCTCGTTTCTCCTGCTGGGAATTTGCATGGGCAGGGTGCCATTTAATCTGATTCTGCTTTTTAATATCTGACCTAGGTTTCCAGTATCACTGCAATTTGCCAAACATACCTCTGTGTATGTACATATGTGTGTACATCTAAATATCAAACTGTCCAAAATGTCCATTGATTAGTTCTTACTCACTATAAAGCCTTACCAATGTACCTAGGGAGCCCCAAATAAATGTGCAACGCCTAAAACACGTATCTCATCTCTGAATGCTCTGCTTTGCAGTTCTCCAAAGCTTGTGTAACACCACCAAGCATCTTCCTTGGCGTTTCCTTGGTACGCACTTTAAAAAGAAGTAAATCTAATTTACAGTCATGACCTTTAATGCTGTGCCACTGTAAGTGTGCTTCCAGTTCAGATGATGTAGCTTATGTGAAGTCAATAGACACACATTGATCTATATCAGATAAGGAATTGGTCTTTCAAATGAAAAATGACATTTGTCTGCATTTTGCTTTCTTTAATGGTATGGTAATCCTGTCTGTTTCAAGTAGGATATAAAGGAGCTCAGCTGTGATGTTGATTTTTAGGAATGCTTACAAGGAATTTATAAGATTGGCATTGCGTAGAATGACAAATAGATTAAAGAAGTAATACTAACTTTTTAAAGTCTGTGGAAATTTAAGTACTCTGTACAGGATCCTGGCCAGCAGAAGGCAGCAATTGCCCAGCTTTGCATTGTTCATCGTTGCGTGCTTGCTTGCATTAGCCATCTTCACAGTATAGATCTACGGACTGAATTTTCAAGGTTTCAGAAGTAGTTAATAGGAAATTTATTGTTCTACATGCTCATTTCTTTATGATTCCCCCTAAATAATGTATTCCCTTTCTTTCCTAGGCCTAAGAGTTTTGCTTTTCATGTACGGTAATACTCAGCATGTTGTTATTGTATCACATGCTGGCCGGAGCCTTTCTTCCGTTCCTCCTCCTTTCAGGAAATTGGGTTTCAGCTGAGAACATCAACTTTTACAATGTGAGACCTCCACTAGACCGTAAGTAGGCAGTTACGGGTTTTTTTGTGTATGCAATTGTAGCTTATCATTTTTGTTAAATGCCATATTCTATCAAACCTTTGTTTTTTAGGTGTTTGTCTTCCTCAAAGATGAAGGATAAAAAGTTTAAAATAAAACTTTTGCTTTTTAACCCATAGCAGTTCAGTTTATTTCTAAGATATTATAAGTTGACTGATTGAAAACAAACAATTGCATGCATTGCTAAATTAAAAAGTGCAGGAGGGCAATAGTTTTCACATTTCAGGTTCTTTTATTACATTTTTCTGCCTCTGAAATGTCTTCCTACAGTACAAGTTATGCAGTGGATTTCTCATAAATAATACAGAACAGATGTTTTTGTCTTTTATCTTGTTGGGGTTTCTGTAAGGGAAAGAATAGGTGTGCTGTATGCAGTTAATTCAAACTGAAGGTAATTAAAAACCTTGTGAGACCTGTGAAGCCAGTTGTCACTAATAGCATCATTTTTTTGCCTCTTATCTAGCATCAGAAGTGTTCTATCCCTTCATTTAAGGGGAGAAGATGTTCATGATATGTATCATTAAAATAGTCAAGACAGCTAGATATAATAGGAATATATGTGCATCTAGGGAACTGTGCATCTTAAAATAGTTTATATATTTGTATAATGTAAATAAGATTTTAAAATAGGCCTCTTGATCCCTGTGTCAAAGGGTTCAGGCTTCTCCAGGGTTGGAGATCAAGATCTGAAGCTGGTTTTGAAGATGTATTTTTTTCATCAAAGGAATCAAAAGCCATTTGAATGCAGATTGTGTTTGTGTATCTGTACAAACATACATGCGGATGTACTGTCATGTGCTTATATGTAAGATGGTCTCTCTTTCTTGTTTTTCCCAGCACTACTTAAAATGGTATTTTAGATTGTGAGAGAGTGAAAACAGGAGATGATATAAAGTTCAGGCATAGCAAAACCAGTTAAAACCGTAAAAGCTTTCTACAAAACTTGTGTCATAGGTTTTATTTGTCTAATAGTGATGGATCATTGAAAATATGTAAACGCATGTAATCTGTTTTGTATGTATATGTGTGTACAAGCACTTACAGTATTATTTTGAATATTTCTTTTCTTAATATTTGCAAACTTACTATATTTTAATATTTTTAAAGCCACTCCATTTCCAAACAGTTTTAAGTGCTTTACCTGTGATAATGCGGTGGACAATTACAACTGTAACAGATGGGCTGAAGATAGATGGTGTCCTGCAAGTAAGTGCGTCTGTACTAAGGAGATTCTTTATGATAGTTAAATTTGCTTCCCCCTGACTCAGCCGTCTTGCAGAAGTCTAACTGAATAGGATTAACGTGCCAACACCGTGGTGCTGTCAGTTATGTTATTAGTAATAATGAATCATGCACTTTATGCTGAGGTGACTGTTTTGACCGTTTTGGAGTGCAAAGCAACAGTAAAAAATTATTTATATCTATATATGTATAAAGCATTGTCTGTAATATATAACAATACCTTATTAATATAGTAATTAATGCATTATTCATATATTGATAATACATGAATTAAATTTTTGTGTGTGTGTATAGCTATGTGCTTCCTAGGAATTAATTTTAAAGATGTTGTTTAAAAATACTAAAGAATTGCCTTGGTAGCCTTACCCCGTTCCTTTTGGGTACCATTCCAAAATGTCATGGTCTCTCTAGGCTAGAGGCTTGCTCATGAGCGGCAAGACCTGAATGACTAGGGATCATACTGGAATGAGAGAATGATAGATGCATAGACAAGAATGGAAATACGTTTCCTCATTTTTCTTTGCAGCGATATTCACAGTAACAGTGGGAAAGGGGAAGAAATGAAGTAGAGGTATGAGGAAACACGCCTGAAACAAAGCAAGCAAGAATGTGCTGCAAAAGGAGTAGAGAATGGAAGATAAATGTGTAGAATATAGCGCTAATAAGTACTTTAAACGATAGCAGCCTTTTTCAGAGGTTTGAAGGGCCAGTTAAGCTTAAGATTTCATCACTAATTAAAATGGTATTTTGATCAAGTTGGAAAATGGCTTTATACAGACAAAATAAGTCATTTTTATGGGAATATTTTGCTAAATGGTGTGAAGATTTTAAACCCTGTAAGAGAACACATACTTTCTGCAGATAAACATTCTAAAATTTATTTTGTAGGTACTCAGTACTGTTTGACAGTTCACCTATTCACAGACCACGGGAAGAGTACATCAGTCACCAAAAAATGTGCTACTGGAGAAGAATGCCATTTCGTAGGCTGCCACCATCACCGAGAAAGTGGCCACACAGTAAGCATACTCTTTGTATAAGGGAAGCAGATTGGTTTTGAAGTTTGCATTCCAGTACTTGTTTTTCCTGCTGAGCTGAAGAGGATGTGCCAAGATACACTCTCCAGTATTTAACAGTAGAAATCACATTTCTGTAACAGAATCGTGACTAACCCCTTCTTCCTACTTTCCTATTTGTGCTCCTGCGTAACGGGATGTAATAACAACTTCTAAAGAAACACCTGAGCTTTCTAGGGCATTGCTGGTGGGCCTTGGTTTCTGAGCAGGGTGCCCAGGTAGGCTACGCAACCTGCACTGGTGCTTGCGGTGCCGCAGCGGTGTTGCTGACAGCCTCATGGCAAGCCAGACGGGGCGTTAGGTGCTCCAAGCATGTCTCTGCTTAACAAACCTTGCACAGTACACAAAGCAGGACTGTATTTGTCCACGAAGGCCATGCTATTAAGCAAGATACAACTGAGTTTTTGTTCCATGACAAAAAGCTAGAACTGCTGCCTTCTCCCATCCTTGAGACGCTAGGTAAAAGTTGATTCTTAATAATCAAGCACGTCCCACCAACCTATTATTCACTCCAATGAAGTGTTATCCACTGATTCCTTAATAGTTGAGAAGGTTAAGTATGTTATTTTTAACATGAAATATTTCAGACACCAAAGACAAAGGAGACAGCATCCATGTTGACTGTAAAAGAACCTGCCTGTTATCTGAATCAACTTCCATTGATTTCAACAGCTTTTGGTGGGTTGAGGGCATGAAATAAGTATGCAGCCTGCCTTCTGCACATTTTATCTTATAAGAGTTCTCGTGCCTTTGGATTAGATAAAAATTGGCATTTGCTTGGCTTTTCCAGTAAGGAGTGTCAAGTAAGGAAAATTACTTTCAGATTCTCTCCTGAAAACCAGCTGTGTCAGTGGTTCCGTGGCACTAGAAAACTGATAAAAAGGAAGTCTGAAGTTCAGCGTGCAAAGCTACACTGAATACAAAAGCTTGAGGGGAAAAACAAATGGGACTAGAGTTTTTACAGTCAGAATTTTTTAGCTGTAAAAGCTGAAACTTGAAACATTCAAATCCTGTTTTTAGTTCATGTTAGAAGGGGAAAGTGGTGGAAAGTTTTGTCTATTTTTTACAATGTTAGTGACTCGTCAGTACAGCTACGTGGCCATATGACATCACATCGCTGTTTCAAAGCCCAGTGACAGCACTAGGTGATGAGTTACTCTAGTAAAGCTGTGGTGCATGATTTGGAAGATGAGTTGTAGGAGATAAGCTCCATCTGCTCTCTTGGGTCAGGCTGCCAGGTGGAAGTGATTAGTCCGTTTAGCTGTAACCTTTGCAACCAGTTGAAAGAACATAGATCTCTAAAGGCCACTGCTGAATTACCCGATGTCCAGCGATCTCCCTTTTTCTCAACAGGAATGTGTTTCGTGCTGTGAAGGCATGATATGCAATGTAGAAATCCCAACCAATCACACAAATGCAGTATTTGCTGTATTGCACGCCCGGAGAACGTCGGATGGCAGCAGGCGGACAGTCAACGTTGCAGTGCTTGTATCAGTCATGATGATCGCGTGGTCGTGATGCAGCATCCTCCCGTTACACCTGCTTGAGAGGGCCTGCCTGCCTGTGGGCCATAAAAAACTGTAAGAAGATTGTTTCCGTATGTGCAAGGAGAAATCACTGATAGTCCTTAATTACAGGAAATGTAAGGGGACAGTGGAAAGACAAGGGGACATCATGAAGTCCTTGGATATTTTAGTGAAGATGCCGTACGGCCTGCAGTGTTTAAGAAAAAAATAACCCACAACAACCCACTGGTTGGCTAGGCAGTGGGGTGAACTCAAGTTATTATAATTCACTATATTATGATGAAAATACACATATGCTTGGCATGTTTTTTGAACAGAGAAAAGTGTCTGTAGACAATCGCTTTCCCAGGTGAGATAAAAATGGAACTTCCGATGGACAATGTGCCACCAGGTATCTCAAGGGAAACTGTTTCTGAACTGTATTTCATTGTGCATAAATAACACGGAGTTTCTTGTCTTGATCAACAGATGTATTTAAGCTTATCTTCAGTTATGGTTTTCATAGAGAACATGCACGGTTTTCATAGAGAACACACATGAGAGGATTTTTTTTTCTGTTTTGATCAGAGCTATCAATTCGATGGGAAATAATACAAAATAATACTTTATATCTTTCTTTTCTGCAGAATGTTTTCTCACACTCAGATTTTAAAAGTGTGAAATTATATAGAATTTCTGTCTAAAAATTATGAACTATTTGAGCACCTAAATCAGAATTCCTTTTTTCCCTGCCTCAAAGGGGTTGTTTTGTTGCAATAGAGTCTCACCTCAGCTGAATCTTTGCCTTTGTGATATTGTTCAAAGTGGTGGTAATACCGGGGCTTTGAAATTGCAGCTACGTTGTCATAAAAATTGTAACTTGGTATAAATAAGGAGAGAAGTCTACTGGGTTCTCTCTTGATTTGCAGAAGTTTCTCCCAGATGTTACTGTCCTCGATGGATCATCAACTTGTAAGTCAGCACTGTCGGATATCCCAGACCTCAGGGCACCATTGTTATGTAGCTTTGCCACCCCTGTTTGAAAAGTTTGGGCCAAGATTCTGTTTTTCGTTATAATAATGGGGAGTTTAGTGTGATTTATTTGACTATTTGACTCCTTATCATTTAGATGACTGTTCATGAATTACATGAACACTTGCAAATTTGGCAAGTAATAGAGTTTGGATTACAGTTACATGTACTAAAACCCTCTTGGTTTTCCTTTGTAAACGTTGTGATGCAGATGTTAATGAGTTGCTTGGGTGAACTCTCACACGTAGCACAGTACAGTGCTCTCCAGGGCTCTGAGAGATCGAGCTGTTAGAGACTGGCCTAAAACACAGTCTGTGAGGTCAGACTTACAGTGTCTGCCCTGGTTACTTCCTTAATGCATGTTCCTTGCACTGCAAACATTCTGATCCTAGAGACCAGCGGGTACTGAAGTTATACGACTTCTCAGTACAATTTTATGTGATCCAAATACCTAACAAATTTCAGCTGCTCCTTTTGCCCAGATGTGTTTCTTCCAATGCCCCAGCAGAAGAAAACAGATTTTTGAAATGTTTGTGTTTTGGTTTGCATTCTAAAATTGCCTACACAATACTTCTAGAATATAGAAATATGTCTAAAAGTCTATGATCTGCTGACAGGCAATTGCGTAGTTATAAAAAATGGGATGGCGACACTTCCTCCTTGCCAATGCAAACTAGTTCTTGCTGTCTAAGTCAAGGTTTTCCAGGCTCTGGGTTCTGATCACCGTTGTCGTTCCATCCAGCAGGCCAAGATGCTGAGGATGTTTTGGGGAATTTTTTCCTTTGTTCAGTGATCATCCCTAGGTAACATATCTGTAGTATTAATCTTGGTGTCAGACATAGCAACCAGCACGTTCAATGTGTTTTGGCATTAAACATCATCTTTTTGCTACAGGATCTACAGGGTGCTTGAGGGTTTTTTTTTGGGGGGGGAAATCATTCCAGGTTTGCTCTCTGCTCAAGGGGGAATTCCTTAGTAAAGTGAAAGCAAGTGGTCTTCCGTGTTTCAGGTCACGGTATTCTTTGTGGTTTTGTGTCTAAGTACTAGATGCTCCCATAATTCAGTTTCTGGGAATAATTGTTGCAGTCTTAACAAGGCCTTAAAGTGCCCTATACTCTTCTATGAGTTTACTGTAAATAATTTACAATAATTTAAGTGCTGACATCTGTTTACCCTGCAAATGCCATTCCAGAGCGTTTGGGAGTGCCAGGGAGACCCTGGAGAGCTGCCCAGAGGGAGGGCTCAGGTGCAGAGGAAATGGGTGCAGGTTCTCTGCAACTGCCAAAAGACCTTTTGGGAGGGGAGGTCTCTGTGTGTTTGTTTTTCTTGGTTGAACTGAAATTTTCTTTTCCTGTTTGCCACACTGAAAGTTAAGAAATCTGCTCATAATTTAAATACTTTTACTTAATGCATTTGGTAAAGAATTGTTTGGAATAATTAAAAAAAAATTTAAAAATCCACTGGAGTGCCAAAATAGTATGTTTGATTTTAATTGTCGTCTTTTTAAAATTAACAATAAAGTCAGCAGCCTGGGTATATGAAAGGATTTGCTGTTGCCAAAGGTTTATTTTTTAGTGTAATAGAATTCCAGTAGTGGAGGATATTAAGGATGAGTTCTAGTCACCTTGATACATCAATACCTTTGTTATGGCAAAGATTAGGACTATGGTGTCTAGAAAAATGAATAGGCAAAAGCTGTTACTGCAATGTTAATGCTGCACAAATTGGCACTTGGCTGAAGAAATACAGAATTTAAGAGTGAATATTAATTCTACCCTTTGCTGCTTTTTATGTATGTAAAAGCCTGTATGCTTCTGCTTGCATTTTATGTTAGGCCAATGGTAAAAGCTAACTTTGTAGGAAAAGCAATGTGTGCTGATTGTTAGAGAAAATAGTGCTAAAATTCACCAGAGTGCGTATTTTTGGCATGACAAATGTTGCCTGCATAAGCAATCTTAACGTTAATTTATGGTGGAATGTTTATATTTTATTAAATAGATTCAGGTATCAGCTATATTTTCTCTTCAGATATCTGCCTGAAGTACTGACTGAGGAGCTTATGCAAGTATTGTTTGATCTGAGAAAAATAATCCTCAGGCGCTCCATAATGTATGTATTTCATGCATCTCGATTTTGGTTCACAGCTGTTGTAACTTACGTACGACTTGTTAATGCCTCAATTAGCTGCGCAACTTTGGAAATTCCCTTTCTGTAAATGCACAGCCATAACTTTATATGCAGAAAAGTCTTTGCTAATACTTCTGTGTACATCCCGCTTCCAACAATAACGTGTTAAATACTGTATTCCCACTCAGCAGTGGGGTGGGTGGTTATGTCCAGAGACAGCAGGCACTGGGTAAAGTCAGTGGGTGCCAAACTCATGTGCATTCACGGGCAAAATGATCCCTTTGTATTGCCCTTAGAACCTGAAGAGAATTCATGACTAATGGCAAGTAAATTAATCTGTGCAGCTGAGGAAAGATAAATGTCATTTTATAATATATGTATGTAATGGTGACTTTTTTTTACATTGCACTGGACACTCTGTAGAAGATTTATTTTTGAAAGCGTCTTCTCTATTCAGTGTTGGTTTGTATGGTGCTTTCTTACTGCTATGTTACTGTTTTAACTCTTCTCCAGAAATGGCACTTTTAATTAAATATTCAAATATTTCCTGGTGGAAGATGTTTGTGGTGGAAAAAGATAAAAATCTGTTTCTTTCTTAAGACAACAAGACCGGTTGTTGGCACCGGGGGACTTGAGCTGAAATTTCACTGAGGGCAGATTCTGCTGCTCTTTCTCTTCTGATACAAGCTAGATGTCACTGGGAGGCAGGCTAGGAGGTGTCCTGAGAAGGTAGGAGGGACCTGCGGCCGACCACAGGCGCAGGGGTCAGCAAGCCTAGGCAGGAGAGCGCCTGAGCCCTAAGGCAGGCCCGAGGGGGAACGGATTGGGATTTTGACTTTCCTGATTCATGTAATTGTTTCCAGGGACATAAAATTTTTCATGGGGTAGAGATGCCCTTTTCCCCGGGCAGCATAAGTCAAAACCCTTTTAATGATGCCAGAGAGCTCTGCCACTTCAGGAAATGGAAACAGTGGGAAATTATTCATCTCTATTCAAACTGGCCAAGGGATATGCGCCTTCCCAGCGGTTTCTCATGGGTGTGCTAGACCGAGCAAGCATGCTGCAGATCAGCAGTGTGGGCTTAATTCCACTTCCTAGATGAGGATCACCCTTCTTTCCTGGCGTTGTATTACAAGGTGTAGCAATGGATATGTAGCTTTACATTGCACATGTGGCTCCCTTGAACAACAGATCGCACGTACACCTGAGTCCCGTTAGGTACCGTTATGGACAACGTGTGTGTGTATCTGTGTTTCCTGGGGAGACTGCTTGTTAGACTCCTGCTCCAGCTAAGGAAACGCTGGCAAAGACTTAGTTTAAGTGAAATTCTGTCATGGCTTCAGTATGGTTTATAATATCATCTGCTTTGACTTTTACCAGCAGTGGCTTCAGGAATCTTCACTGATTCCAATCCTCCCTTCTTGGAGGGTAATTTATCCTGATGGGCGCATGCTGTGCCTGGAAGCATTTAAAAGGCACAAAGAAAACTAGGTTTCATTTGCATTTCTGAATTTACTATCACATTTGATAGGAAAAATCTGCTTCTACACCGGCCTCTTAACTTACCAGAAAAAGTGAAGCCCAGGTACGGGTTAAAATTCCAAACGAAGGATATGAGCAGCCCGCTCATTTAAACAGGACAAAACGCCCATTTCAGAGTTTTGTAGCAAGTCTCATCCAAAGAAGATCAAGATTTAAAAAATGTAGCTACTTCAGAGCACAAAGCCATTTCTGTGGAAAATATTTGTTTGTTACACATCTCTCGACTCTAGAAGGAGCCCTGTAAGAAGTGCCTGATTTTTACAGGCCTTGCTATTTGCAGGTGTTTCAAATCAAGAAAACAAGGCCAGCAGCCCTGTCCTAAAGGAGCAGCATAGCACCGCACTTGAGTGACACTGTTCCTGGCTTCTAGCTCGTGTATTTAGGCAGGGTAATCGGGAGCAGGAGCAGTTTATGGAGCGCTTGAGCATCTTCCTGGTCTTCATGTCTCCTCCGTTTTCGGCTGAGGAAGAATCTCATCAGCTGTGGAGCTTGGAGGGAAAGGTAGGGATATTGTTTCTCACTGTAGATTTAAGGTTTGCAGTGATAGAGGCTCTCAGCTGGGGCAAATAACAGCCTGTCCAAAAGCCAGGCAGCTGTTGTAAAGGTCAGGACAACTTAGCCTCTTGTAGCAATGCAGGCACCAGGTAACTAATTAGTCTGTATTATCTCTCTGCAGAAAGTACGTCTGGTGTTTTGTAGGAACTTTTAACATCATCTGTTCTGGTGCTGCCTTCAAGAAATCAAGGAGATACAGAAAAACAGCTGTAAGTTTGGGGAGAGGGTTGGAGAGTGTAAAAGAGGAATATATTTAGTAGTCATAATACGTTATTTTAGATTGCTTAAATTTCATGGTGATTTGACGAGGTTTTTAATGTCAGTACTGTGTTAAGAAGCTGCTGTTAAAGGAGGGAAAAGTGTAGATGTTTGATATTTGAATAGATTTATTCAAGAAGAAAGGTAACATTGTTAAATAGGGGTTTAAAGGTCACATTGCACAGTTCATTTCTGTTAATTTGTCCCAGTCTTAGCATTTATTGTTAGGGTTTTTTTAATCTCTGCCCTTCGAACTGCCGCTGTAACCAGGGTGATATGGTGCTGTCCTGGAATGGGAATGCTGTGGCAAAATGAACTGTAATAAGTAGAAAATATATATGTGAGTGGAGGTGGGATAAACAGAACATAAAATAAGGTGAAAAATAAGCGTATGACAAGTTAAACGCAGTGGTTTTCACTGAATTAATACAAAACGTATCACATGCCATTTGGAGAAAGTATGTGTATTTTAGGTCTTACAAATTGTACTATTTCCTCATGGTTTTGGTTTCACAGATTCCACTGTGTATTCCCCCTACTCCGAAAAGGAAGAAAAATAATCTCTTGCACATGGCTACATCCCACAAACTTGTTACAAACGGCACTTCCTTACGGCTCTTAGGCTTTCCCATGTCTGTCTTTGGCTAGGATTCAAAGAATTTGTTAAGAATAGAGTCCTGCAATGCACCCGCATTAAATGAAGGATGAAAACAGTTGATCCCAGGCTGTTCGGTTTTAATTTGTGACCAATTCACAAAGGAACATAAAATCTGGAAGTCTGTCATGAACAGAAGGAAGAATAAGCATGAACTCCAAGTTGTGGTCATAGCTTATCAAATCAGTCGATGGAATTTGTCAGTTTGGCTTGGTTATCTGCTGGCGGGAACACTCTAAATATACTCCTCATAGCAAAGTACTTCTTGGTGTCTCTTAAATATTGCATTCTTTAGAGTGTTTTTTTTAACTTTTGTGGGGGTAATGAGAAACGAACATTGCCACTTGTGTTCATTATTGTGAACTACAGGGAGAAAACAGTTTTTCAGAGTGCAGATGACTGTATGCCAGCAACTGCGAGTAGACATGAGGGAAAAATTCTTCCTAGTGAGAGCAATTAAGCCCTGAAAGGGGGGGCAGAAAGAATTTTCAGAACTAAACTGGCTGAAGTCCTAAGCAACCTAATATCGCTTGTAAGTTAGCTGTGCTTATGGCAGAAGGGTTGGGCCAAAGACCTTCAAAGGTTCCTTCCAGCCTTATTTCTTCATATGATTCTGAGTTTGCACCAGAAACTACATTGCACCTGATTTTTCTTTCTGTCCAGCTTTCGATTTGGTTAACATTAAAGTGTGCATTAATGTGGCATTCATCACAGAGAGGTCCTCGGAGTATTTTTACTGAGTTTTACCTCTGGAGAGTGCAGGAGTGTACTCTTCCCCTATTAACGTGAGGGATTCGGGCAAAAACTTGCTCATGATTCACGTTGGGGAATGGTTTGAACTAGAGGCACTTAGAGGTGAGAGGAGTGAACTGAATGCTGCCCTGAAGACTTTTGTGGCTGACTTTTCTCCAGTCTCTTATTCATTCCTAAGGTATATGTTAGAAATGATAATCTGTCTCCTGAGCTATAGCCAGAGACCTAAGTAGCAGAATATCCTTCTGCTTATTTGCAATTTTGACTTATAATGCAGTTGTCAGATATTTTTCTAGTGTTTTGCAAACGCTTGGCTTTTCTTTATGCCTAGTTAACATTGATGCACACCTAAATGGTTATCACTAGAGCTACTTTATTTTCTTAAGAGGCAGAATAGGTATTTCTGTATGTATAGTGATACCTTTTAAATTTTTCCCCTTGCTGAATGCAGATGGGGTACAGAGCAGCGGGAACCAATCATAAAGTACACTCTTGGGTTTGCTTTCTTCTTTGATGGAGTAGTATTTCCAGCCCGATACGCAGTTCCTTCTTCTCTGTTTAACTATGGAAAAAAGAAAATGCTTCCCAAGAACCATATGGTATGTAAATGGTTTCATGAGATGTGGTTGGAAAAGCCTTGTTTTTCATGACCTGGAAACGTCTTAAATACTGTGAATGAATGCCTTGTTCCGTTGAAGTTGGTGGGAATTTTACCACGGTAGTACTGGGACTTTAACCAGCGTATATATGGTCATTGCTCACGTGCAGGTGTTGCTGTGCAATTAGGTAATTTCTATTATTGCTTTAATGAAATAAGAGAAATATATATATTGGTCTGCAATAAATTTATACTGGAGCTTACTCATGGTGATGTGATCATTGGGAAAGACTTCTAAAAAGACCCAGTGACTTTAAATAAGTCAGACAAGGTATGTGCCGGTTTAATTGGTTCTTGCGGCTGAAAAGATCTGTTTGGAAGTTGGCCTGTGAGTTGATAGCCAAAGTGGCAAAACAAAGGGTTTTTTTAAGAAAAATAAAAGCCTAATTGTCATCACTGTTGAAATGCTGCATGGATCTGACTAGACGTAGGTTTAAGAAATAACAAGAATGAGACATATGGCTTATTTTAACATTAATAAGATTAATGGTGCAGGAAGTCCTTAGAAGTTTAAAAACTGGGCTGATTTCAGGAAAGAAAATGAAGTAATCCAAAAGCAGAAAAATCTAGAAACTGTGACCAAAATAGCATTGTTCTTGGAGGTTAAGTTGAAGGTCTTTTTCCTTTGGAAGGTAAATTTTCAGTTTAACGAGCATTTTAATTCCTGTGGAGCGTGTGGGGATGTGTGCTTATCAGCTCTCATGTTTCCCAAACTCGTCAGCCCTCTCCCCCCACAGGCCTTCTGGGATGTCATTTATATGCTGTGCAAAGCACTCCCTCCTGTCCTTCTCCCTTCAGAATTGTGTGTACAGAGGAAAATATAAAAATCCCCAGTGGTTAGGGGTTTTTTTTGTTGTTGTTTGGTTGATTTCAAACTTACTTTCTGGTAATAAAAAAGCAGCAGAGGCCTCAACCTGCCGGTAGAATGTCAAAATATAAACAGCCTGGGCAGCTGAAAGACATGAAAAAGGAAAAAAAGAAAAAAAAACACCAAACAACTCTGTTAAAGGGAACGGACTATACAAGTATTTTGAGTCTGCAAACGTTTCCGTTAGGGTTTGATCTGCAGCTGGGGGTCATCACACAGATCAGCTGAGGGTACATCATAGAGTGGGGAAATTAATTTAATGGAGACTCATGACCTCTTGAGTAAGGACTTGAAAGACAGAATACTCACAGTCCTCTTTCGAAGATTATAGTGAGGTGTGAGATAAAAAGTCATATAGAAAAAGTAAAGAAGCCAAACAAAGAACATTTAAAAATGCTGGTGTGTTTATCTTTTTCTGGTTATTGTTTTCTGTTATGCTTATTCCACAAGGGTGTACGTATCTTTGTTACCGGCTGGCCTGGAATTTTAAACCACCGCTGTATATCTTGCTTTTTAACTAAAAGAGGTCACAGGTGTGTTATGAGCGAACATGCAGTGTGTCCTGGATTCTGTTGGACCTCAGTGGCACAGACCAGTCCTATGTCCTCACTACTCAGAGCATCCTTTTTGTCAGGACTCATCTCCATTTGAAAATCAATGCAGACGTAGGTAGGCTGGCAGGCTAAAGCACAGCAGCTCTACCCAAATAAGCTTGTCCTAATCTTGTTTGCTGTAGTTCTTTTACTAGATACAGGTAAACTATCCAGGGGTGAGGCAGTGTTCCCCACCTTTTCTTAATCAGCAATGACCAAGGATGAACTCCAGTTATTCTGTGATGCAAGTGTTCCCCATGGTGTGTTTCTTAAAAGTAGGGGGATTTTTTCTTATTCTTTTTAAGGAAGAAGAATAACATTGTAGAAAAGGTGAAGATCAGGAGAACACGGTTTCTCCTCTTGCTTTCTATCATCTGCCAACGAGCATCTTGTAAACACGGCTGCTGGACGGGGTAGCACATCCCCAAGGCCACGTGTGAGGGCAGCGTGTACTATCCAGACACGCAGTCCTCGCTTTGAATCTGCGACCTCTCAAAGCGTCTTCACTGTTTTCAAACTTCTTTACCACTTAACTTGCATAAAATGGATTTTCAGTGTAAGGCTTTGTGGTGCCTGTTGAATGGTGAGGTGATTTAAGCCCAAGGATCCAGAGATGTGCGGATGTTTAAAATCCAGAAATGAAAATCATGGTGTTATTTGCTCTGTGAAGGGCAAATACTTTGAAAGTGCTTGCCTCCAATATTAAATATCTGATGCATTTCTTCTATTACTGAATCCACTTTGTTTCATGAATTGAGTGCTGAAAAAAAACCCTGGAATAATGCCTGTTCACTTGCTTTCCCTATTCTATCTCCTGATGAAGAGAGATAATATCCATAATATTTTGCTTTGCTAAACTCAGCAATGCAGATATTATGGAATTACTCTTGCAACTGTGCATTCTTTTAATTTCATGAACACCGGTAAACTTAGAGTAAATGGGAAATGCGCCTTTCGCAGAACCTGGGGAGATGGTGTCCACTGAGCAGTATTAGAGTTCAGCCCTGAATACTTGAAAGTAAAAAATTCATGGCTATAATCGATTAAGAACGGTGCTGAGTGCAAATGCTTTCATTTAGTCTGAGAGGGCAGTTGTAATGCAGAGTTAGTCAGCTCGTATTGGCAGGATATCAAATTTTTTAGAAATGTCTCATGGAGAACATTATATAAATGAGTTTTTCCTGCAGAACCCCCCAAAGTGGAACATCATTCCTCTAGTCTGGAAAGCAGCCCGTGGAAGCTGTCAGTAAGAAGGAATTCCTGGAATTAATCCTTTTCTCTTTGTTCTTGGGTCAGAACAGAACATAGGTGGGGTTTTTTGGCAGTTTGATTTTTTGGGGGTGGTTTGGGTTTTGTTGGGGGTTTATTTGGGGGGAGGGTTAGGAAGAAAATTATTTTGCCTTAATGGAAAATGTGGGACCTGAATTGGAAGAGAATAGAGAAATTGTTGCAAAGCTGCTCCTGTTCATTGTTCACGTCCATCTTGTTAAATGGCGTTGGGGATTGTCAGGGACAAGAAGTAGTGGGGAGAACAAAACTGCTCTTTGGTGAAGAGAAATACAGATATGTAAAAGATTCTAATATATTTCTAGACAAGATACTGAAGTAGGAAATGAAAGTTGTGCTATCTCCTCCATAATTAATATCATATTTTACATAAAGAAAGTCAGCTCTAGGTCTATGAATCCCTCTATACCTTTTGAAGTTGTCAAGTAAGGGTTTAGGGATGGCTTAATTGGTGCCTTAGGACTTTTACTGCCTGAATTGCCAGGATAATACATATGCAAATACCTAACACCCAGTCATTTGAGGACTTGAACCACCCATTTGGTTCAAGAGGGCAGTTGCTCTGCCTAGTTATTGTGTGCGTGCTGGCACTTATTCAAGTTGGCTTTTTTTTTTTTTAAAAAAAATCCTTCTCATGGAAAACCATATTTTACTAATGAGCTTTTCTATTGTTCACGACTGCTTACCAGCTTGCCTTTAGTCTTTAGAAAACATCATCTCTTGCTCCCTGCGAGGAAATTTTCTGCTACTTTACACTACAGAAAATAGAAAGGATAGACTGAATGGGGGGGGACGGGACACGACAGATACAGGACCAAACCCAAAGATTTCAGAAAATCCCGTCAGGCTATCAGAAGTTTATAATTACTTACTTTTTTAAAACAAACTATCCTTCTCTATTCTTTGTACTTCAGCCCCTTACAGGTTTTTTCTTTTGGTTTGGTTTTTTTTTTTTACTAAATTGTTTAAAACTACAAGTAACAGTTGTTCAGAGGAAAGCTGTTTGTTTGCTTGTGTTGTGGTTTAACCCGGCAGGCAGCTAAACACCACCCAGCCTTCGCTCACTCCTGCAGTGGGTTGGGGGAGAAAATCAGGGAAAAAGGTAAAACTCCCCTTACTATCATCAACTTGGGTTGAGATAAAGGCAATTTAATAGGCCAGAGAAGGAATGGAAGATAATAATGATAAAAGAATATACAAAACAAGTGATGCACAGTGCAGTTGCTCACCACCCGTTGACTGATGCCCAGCCAGCCCCTGAGTAGCGGCTGCGCCTGCCCCGGCCAGCTCCCCCCAGTTTATATACTGGGCGTGATGCCATACACGGTGGAATATCCCTTTGGCCAGTTGGGGTCGGCTGTCCCAGCTGTGCCCCCTCCCAGCTGCTTATGCACCCCCCAGCCTCCTCACTGGCAGGGCAGTATAAGAAGCCAAAAAGTCCCTGACTAATGTAAGCACTGCTCAGAAATGACTAAAACACCGGTGTATTAACAACGTTATTCTCATCCTAAATCCAAAGCACAGCACTGTACCAGCTACTAGGAAGAAAATTAACTCTATCCCAGCCAAAATCAGAATAGCTTGTTTTTAAGGGAATGTTACTTTATTATAATTCCATGGCTAAACTCATTTGTGCATTTGCAGGCAAGTTTCAGAGGGTTTACTTCAACTGAATTTTTGGTTTCCTTCAGTGTTTTCTTCAGCTGATTGCTAGATAGATCTCCTCTAACTGCCTCCTCTGAAAACTGTAAATGGGTGCATTTATGCCATAGAAACCCAATAAAGCATGTTTAAATGAAACGTACCTCCCCCCCGCCCCGCATTTGGTTCAGAAGTTCTCTGATATATTTATCTTGGCTTTTGGCCAAACACAGTCTGCCAGAGCCAACAGATCTGATCTCTAGGGTGAGCGGGGTATGGCTGCAGTCGTGGCATTGGAGATACTCTGACCTTGATGCCATTGACTCTCTACCTGTTTCCCTTTCCATAAGTAATCGTGTAGACCGCTGACCTATCATGAGGCTGAACCGGGTTAAGAAACTGTCTTTACAGGAAGGAAGTTTTGGAGAATACGCCCTTCCCTGCGCTCTGGCGCTGCTTTGAGCCGGGGGCTGGGCTGGATAACCTCTGGAGGTCATCCCATCTACATGATTCTTGATGGCTTATTGGTTGGGGAACATCTTGTCATTCTCAACTTGGAAGTCTTAAAGAAAGAAGGTCTGGGTAAATTTTTACCTTTTTAGGGCAGTTGTGAAGGGCTGTAGTGACTTACAGTTCTGTCGGGAAGTTCATTACAGTTGTGACTGATGCAGGTAAGCATTTAGCTTTAAATTGTTTCTGCCACAGAGTGTTAATTACAGGTTAAACTCGTTGTAGGTTTTATGACCGTATATCTTGGTTTTTCGTGCATTGATACTTCTGGTCCTTAAAGCCTTGTGGAACAGCACCTTAGACTCTGGTGTTACTAGGGAGCAGCATAGCAGGCTCGGTAAGATCTGTCTGTTCTACTGTGAAGCGGAGAACATTCAACATGTTTATTAATATGATTTTCTGTTTGAAAATTAGTTTCAAGTCTAAGTGATCTGTTGGAATGCGTTAGTGCAGATAACTTTAATAGGAATCATTAAAAACGTTTGATTTCTACGTTATTTTACTTCTGATGTACAGATATTTTGGTTAGGCTACCTTATATCACTAAAATGTTTCTGTTTTACTGTAGTATTCTATACCAGACTCATATTGGTGTGTGTTACATTCATCTTCTTTTCTCTTTTATGTTATGTTCTAAAGGCTGGATGTTGCCTAAATGGAATTATCTGGTGTTTATGAATTTAAGGTGATTTTAATATTATTTTAACTCCATATTTGAAGAGTTAGTATAATTAAAAGTAATGAGATTCACCAGATTAAAAGAATCTGGTGAATACCTGATCATAGAACTTTTTGGGGCAAAGAGCCATGCGTATGAAACTTAGCATGGAAAACTGCAGCAGGCGGTGCGAGTCTCTTGGTTTCGACTGGTTTTCTTGCTTTTTGCCGACAATCGTGTGTGTGTTTAGCTGGCTTGGTCAGCACACGTATAGCCGCTTGGGGAATTGCAGTGTCAAAACCGTGTTTGTGGTCGATACCCGTGTAAAGCTGGGATTGCTCTTGGCAGTGTCTTCTAAGATCCCAGGCTAGCTGGGTTTCGGTGTCACTGCACTGCAAGTGGATTTCATTTATTGGTGAGAAAAATCTCCATCTCTCTGCAACTTCCTTCTGTTCACTCCGAAAATGCTTTGACTGATCTAAGCTTAAAAGTTTCTCATTTAAAGTAATATAAATCTAATATACCTTCTGCCCTAACTGTCAGAAGTCAGCAGTGCTAGGGGGTTTGTTGAGTGACATTTGACTCACAATTTATTCCTGTCTGTTTGTGAATTATTTCCAGAACTAGCTTTTTCTGTTATTGCAGTGATAAATAAGTATTCCATTTACACGCATAAGACATGTCAAGAAATCCCAGACTCAGTCTTGACATGCAGTCATTCTGCTTTTCTTCACGTAGTCTTTTAATAGTCACTAATGAGTGAAGGCTCTAAATCACATTTGTACACCTCTGATTCTCAGGATTTTCAGCAGCTCAAATTTTGCCCCCCTTTTAAATTATATTTTAAAAGTTTAATGAGCATAAAGGCCTTTGAGGACTGGCTGAGACTTTCTGCTGTTGCCTGTTCCATGCCCGGCGTGCTTTAAAAATACACACACGTAGACATGCACACCTTGAAAGATTTGGCAAATCTACACCATTGATTCTGATTTATACTGTCATATGTTTAAGTATCCTTTATCCCCCTGATTTTAAGCAAATGCAAAACATTAAGGGATTTTAAAGCATTATTGTTAGTATAGCTTGTGTATAAGTTGGACCATCAGGCTTCTATGCCCGTGTCTGCCAGCAGCTATGTTTCAAGTTTCCTTATTTGAACTTAAGAAGACTAGTGAAAACTCCTGGGATCGCCGCTTAGTAAGGTCCCTTCTAAACTCTACAAACATTCCTGAAAGTTTTGAGTTCCTATGAAATGTCACGATCAATGACCTTTGTAATTTCATTTCATGGGCTTTATTTTTTTTTTTAATTCAAGTGTTCTCCTTTCTTATAATCAGTTTTCCTAATACCATTCTATTACAGTTCTTTAAGGCCAGGTAGGAAATTTAAAAAATCTCTGGAAAAATGTTGGATCAACATTTTTGGATCAAAGGTCGGTCTCAACCTGTGGCTGTAAACTAAAACTTGAGGGGTCTGTGGATTCTGTAAAGGATCCACTGAAAGGTAACTTTTTTAATGGAGAGGAGGGAAGGGAAGATTCTTTCTGGTAGGCTCAAATTAGACCTAGAGGAGGTCTCTCTTAGGAAACTTTAAGGGATGTGCAGGTCAAAAAAAAGGTTAAAAAAATGCACGTCCCCCTTCACTTAAAATACTGTTTTCAACCAGTTTTGTGGGGCAGGAACAGATGGTTTCAAGATGTTTGTCTTTGGATTAGCTGCAAAGTAAGGTCTCATCACTGCAATTCATTAGGGATTCTGCATAAAAACGGAGGTGTTCGCCCTGTTACAATCTACCCTCGCTCTTCACAAATTGCCTTTCTGCCATCTCCTTGCTCTTTCAATTAAAGAATGTGTACTTCAAGACACCACGTCCTAAAGGCACAGTCGTGGTGATCCTCTTAAATCCCACACGTGCACTGGAAGACTTAACTAGTTCAGGTTTTAGAGTGGTTCTGGATCCTCAGGTGACAGCCACTATAGAAGTGATATTGCACAGCTTTGCTTGCTGAGATAGCGTGCCTTTACGTGCGCCTTGACACAAGTCCTGTTTCAAACTTCGGATAAAATCTTTTAGCTCTTTTTTGGCTATTTAAGTTTCTGAAAGAGATGGGTTGGGTTTTGTGGTTTTTGGTTGTGTTTTTTTTTTCCTTTAGTAAGTGAGAGTTCATCTGCTCAGCTTAAGAACCGAGCATTTATCTCCTTTATCTTTCTCGTGGCCCCATCCTAGGGTGCTCCCTATTAATTTGAGCAGAGTGGAAATCTCTCCTCCTCCTTTTCCTTCCTTTGCATTGCCTTGTGACCATAACATGCCTTTTTCATTATATCATATAACATTTTATGCTGTAATCTCTATTCTGCACGTTTAGCCTGTCACTTTTTAAGTAACTGGTAGCCTTAGAAAGTTGCTAAGAATTTGTAGGTGGCTGTGGGCAAAGGAAAGCTACTGAGAGTACCGTGGAAAAAAATTAATCTTTCTGCCTGTAAAAGCCAAAGGCAAAGTAAAGACGAGACAACAATTTATTGTGCTAGCCATTTTATAGCAGGTGCTGCCAGAAAGGCTCAATATAAGTTTATTAAACTTACAGTGTGCGATCTTTAAAATATTTTGCAGCTTCTTGTGTAAGTTGGAAATACAAGGAGGTTATGTAGTTCTATAGGACGTGTGTTACTGGTTTCTTTTTTTTTTTTTAAAAAAAAAAAACAAAAACAAAAACCTGTAAAAAGTCAACGTTAAACCTTTCCCCCCCGTCCTTCTCTATGTTTGTTGGTACAGAAATGGCAAAGGTCACTGAGGGGAGCTAAGCACGACGAGTGGGAGTGTGATGTTTGGCGAGGTCGGTTCTCAATGGTGCGTCATAGAGCATGTGTCAAGTATCACCCTGAGCCTGGATCATCAGGACAGCCGGCAAGCTCTTTCACTGGGCAGTTTTGTTTCGCTGCCTTCCTCACTGAAAAACAATCAAAAGTAAGTATGGAGAGAAAGGGAAGTCCTGCTGAAGTACGTGGATTAGGAGAGGACAAGAGTTAGGAGCGAACTAGCAAGGGAGCGTGGTGAGAAGCAGCTGCAGAGCTGTGGGGGCCAGAGTCTCTTGAAAAGCCAATTACAGAGAAATCTGAGAGTTAATGTGGGGAAGGAAAAGCAAAAAACAGTAGTAGCGTGAGGAAACTTGACTTACGGAAACCTGTACAGAGAAGGATGAAAGAGCAATCTTGGTTACTGAAATTGCGGTAGCTCAGCAATTCATCACATAACTGCAGGGTGTAAATTTGATTTGAAACCTAAAACCATTTTGGCGAGGGCAGAGAGATAACGCTTGTGTTAAGGTATGAGTTTGTACGTCCCAGTTGCGACAGTGGTTGCACGGACACCGCGCATCTAACTCGGATGAACGGAGGGTGCAGCTAGTGACGCTTCTTGAGACACCTTGATTCAAGGAAGTAAGTTATCAAGAGGAAAATTATACTGTCTACAAGGACGTTGGCACTGCACGCGAAACAGAACCTTTTCCATCTGTCATCAGCACGTTCAAAGCAGTCATTATGCCTGTGCTTTGCTGCAACTGCTGTGGAATTTGCTGTCCTAGGGCAAGTAATTTCAGAGCTTCCTTAACTGACCTCCAACCCTTGCTGCCGTTAAGTCCTGTAAATCTCTCTGGTATGAATCCAGCACAGGTAGATAATTTTGGAGATAGTAATAGTGACTGAATTACAGTGGGGATTTTTTAATTATTATTATTTATTTTTAAAAAAAGAGGAGGGAGTGGATCTTTAGAGAAAGATGGTAGTGATATGGATAAAAGAATAATCTGATGGATTAAAGTGCTTGATGGATTCAGAAGCTAATATACTAAATTCATTTTTTCTGGCCTTACTATAACTGAGGTTAAAAAATTCTGATACGTTTAGGTTGGCTAAATTAGTCACCGATCAGACCCAGAAGACAAAGGTACAACATGTTTATGTGGTCCCTATAGACTCATGTGCTCATGTGCTTTTATTTTTTGATGAGAATGCAAGGGCTTGTGACTAGGCACAGTACTGGGATGCGAGAAATGCCCGCGTGTGTTCCTTACGTGACTTCTGCTGGCTCTGTCTCCGTTCCCTTTCTGCAAAGCAGGGATAAAAGCTCATCTCCACACCCCTGCGTCCCTCTGCCTGGAGTGTGGGGAGCAAAACCTGTTTGGCCTTAATGACCATAAAGAACATGCTGCCTTTGGGCTTCAGTCTTACAGAAGGCATTTAGGTCCTACTTTAAATATTTGTTTACTAATTATTGTATGTTAATCTCAACATTTATAGAATAATTGTGTGCTCAGGCCAAAGGCTCTGTGCTGAGAGAACGTTTCTAACATTTCCCCCATAACATCATCCTTTTCAACAGCTCAGAGCCGAGCCTTTTCACTGTGTCGCAAACTGCCTTAGGTGTTTTTGAGACATGTTATTAGTCTTTCTTCGGAGAAGAAGCTTCCATTAACATCCAGGCTGCTGCTGACCGAAATGGAGGCCAAATACCATTCAGAATACCTCTTTTGTTCACCTGACCTGTCGGCACTCTCTTATTCCGGGCGAGCTGTGCGCCGCTGCCGCCTCCCCCCGCGCTGCGGGTTGGCCTGGCCGGCAGAGAGGCTGCAGGACCGCACTGCGGTACCCGTTTAGCATCCCGCGCTTATCTCGGATATAGGCGTCCGGGGCTGGCGCAGGGAGGCAGCCATCGCTCTTCGCTTCTGTACCTCATTCACATGGGCTGATACTTTAAAATGTTTTGTTTTCTTTTTTTTTTCCCCTCTTGTGATGAACCTCGAGGGAATTTGTGGCCTCCGTCTGCTTAAACTTTAACTGAAACCCAACCGAAATCTTTGCAGGATGTCATCTTTAGTGGGCACTGTTTCCATGGCCTCTACCTCATGGGCCATATATGACAACAAGGAGCGTGGGACACGTGGACTTTTATTCTGGGTTTGGTTTTTTTTCCCCCGTCCAAAAGCTGGAGGTAAACATCTATCAAGGAGGGAAGAATTTATGTGGGGCCTTAGGCTAGAAATGCTCAGGTTTCCCTGTCAGTTACAAAAGCAAAAGGATCCATCTGACAAAAACAAACCTTCAGAAAGTAACTTATAGATGAGTGTTGTGCAGGAAAATCCCTTTGTAGGAAAAAAAAAAAAAATTCCGTTTTTGTTTTATTCTCATGACTTGCTTTCATTTTTAACCAAGAAGTACCCCTACAGAATACATCTGTGTGTGGTCTCATTAAAATGTCCCATTTGTTTCTCTGAAGTGTAAGTCACAGTATCACTTTTGTGCCACTGACTTTTATGAGAACTTATTTATTGGACACTTTTAGCCAGATTACACAATACACATGCACCAGCACTAGTCATATATAGCCCCGTCTTGCACTGATACCCTCCAGAACTGTGATTCAGCAGCTGTTTAAACCTGATACTCCCTAGGATTAACTAGTAATTAGACCTCTGGTCACAGCTAATAAAGTAGCACTGAAAAAAGTTTGCCCATCATAAAGCAGAAAACCAAATACAGAACCAAGTGTTTTGACTGCTTGGGTAATTCTGATTCGTTTTCCACAGTTGCACCATGTAATTTTATCTGTCTCTGCTCTTCTGTAAAGTGCCCGATTCCTGGGTGTCAGAGGTGTCAGGAGGCTATATTAGAAGACACCTAGCCTGCTGAAGGCTTTGACGTTTAATTGTGCAAACAGCCTTGACCCCGGTTTTTGACCACCGAAAGCAGCGCGGAGCGAATCCGTTCCAGGGTGCGTAATTAGCTGGGCACGCTTGTCATCCCAGCCGGCTTTGTGTCACCGTGCAAGCGGTGCTACTCGCCGAAAGTTTAACCTCTGGGACACTGAAGTACCAAAGTGTCCTTTCCAGACAAGAGAAGGGAGGTGATGGCTAAAGTTCTTCTCACTTTCAGTAAAAGGCAGGCTTCTCAGGGTCAGATTTTAAAGTTGCTACTTGGCAGCATTTTTAAAACCATCCGTATTGCGAAGGAATTTTGCAGTACCCTTAAAAACCTGGCCAAAAATATCAAAGCCAAACTTTTAAACTGGTCAATGAGGCAGGAAGCACGCTTGAAAATATTAGCCACAAAGAATAAAAATCATAATCATTTCTATTGCTAATAAATCCCGGTGGTTTTACTGCTAAAGCTGCCAGAAATGCATTAAGGGACAGATTTTTGAGTGTTTTAATCATGTGACTAATCCTGGCTGAATTCAAATAGGAGAACTAGCATGAACATGCATTTCTCAGTGCAAATAGAGACCGAGCAATTTGTCTTACGTGAAAAGCAGCTTCGCTAGTTTCCGTACTCCTCCCTCTGAGCTGGTTGTCACCAGCCATAATGCAGTAACATGAGTTTCGCCTAAAGATCCAGTAAAGTGTGCTGGTAAGGATCTCTCTGTGGACTCTTATTATTTTTTCTTTCTTTTCTGGATATTATAACTGAAGGCCAAATAATGCCACATGACTGATGGGAAGCGTTGAGATTGTCGTCCTGACGGTTAGATGAGGTGGATGCAGGTGACTCTTAGCACACTATATACTTTGGGTCTGTGCCTTGTGGAGTAACTAAATGTGAAACGCAGCCTCCTCTGAAGCTCTGAAGTGCACAGCAATTACATAACATTTGCTCAACTCTTTCTCGTATCCGTTGAAATCTAAGCAAGGAGGAATGTGGCATTAGACATTAAGATTGATAGAGGCCTCGATAGGCCGTAGCAGCTCAATAGCTCTGTGTTTCCTCGCAGGATTTCGTCAGTATTCCCATTGTTAGTTTAAACTTGATAAATGCAAGGAGATAGTGCAAATGGGAGGCTGGGCGCTGGTTGGTTTATGTGGAGGAAAGGTAGTGTTTTACCTGTTTGCTAGCTAGTCAAAATTCATATTTTTGTTTCTGAATTTAAGCTGAAGTGATGCAACATGGATTTTCTAGTGTGCGTTTGGTACGCTGGTTTGCCTTTTAAAAAACATGATAGTTGTTAGAGGGGCGATCCAAAGGCTACTGATTTCCAAAAGTAGTGTAACCCTAGCATTGGGTGCTGATACATGTGCAACAATGGTGTTATTCATGCTGGTCTTCAAAGATTGAAAATGAGCGATTAAATACGCTGCCCTTCTGGGTTTGAGAAAGTCGGGACTCTGCTCTCTTCCACATTTATATAGGAAAAGGTATTGGGGGGGCAGGGAATAGCATTTTTCAATCCCCAGCCAGAGAAGGAAAAGTCCACAGCTGGCGGTCAAATGATTTCTTAAGTGCTGGGAATACTGAAAATCAGATACAGAAACTCTATCGAATGAATCTATTAATATGCTGAACCAAAATACTGTTTCTGCTAAATCCTGTTACTGCTGATGTGGGCTGTGTATTGGTGTTAATCCTTTGTGCTTCCAAACAGCTTTTTTTATTATTACAATTTTTTTTTTTTTTTGCCTTACCATTTGAGATCTTACTTTGTGAGATGTCAAAGCTAAAACTGATTATTTCAGTCTGGATGAAGCGTGAGTGCTAGGACACGATGTTTGCCTTCCCTCACACGGTGAGTTTAGAGTTCAGGCTGACTCCTGAATGGATGAAATGACCCATCTCCAGTTTCCAAAATTCAACAAATGACAATAACATCATCAGACCAAGATATCCTTCCTCAAAAAAAAGTACATTATCATTTACTACAGAGAGAGGGGGATGGCCAAAGTTAGCTTACACAGCATTAACCTGCGTTTTGCAGAAGCATTTTAGAGCTGACACTGTAGGAAAACTCACTGAAAATACTGAGGTTTAGATTTCGCAGTTTATCCTTTGCATCTGTCTTTCTGGGGCTAAAATCTCTCTCTCCGATTCCATGTGGCTTTGAGCCATCTCAGACGGCATTCAGCATGTTCTGTTTGGTTTGGTCCTGCCTGATGTTCGCTCGCATTGCCTTCAGACTCTGCTCCTCATGCATAGTTTTCCCGTGCTCTTCATACGGTGTATACCTGCCCAGGCCCATGTGTACTCACCTGATGGGTTTAGCTTTGCCGTCTTTGATTTTGCTCCTGTGTCACTGAGCTGCTAGCGCTGCCACTTCATGTATATGAAAGAGGTAAAATTCCCTTACTGATCTTCTCTTACTGAGAACGTGGGTTTTATAAGCATTGCCCTCCAAAATACTTCTCTGGGTATGAATGATTGCCTGTTTTGCAGACAGGATAATGGGGGAGCTTTCTGCAACGGGCTGTGTAACCTTTGGAACAAAAAGTAGGCGTTTGTCTCTTGTGTTGTGCCTTTTTTTTCCCCCTCCTATTTAAAAATGTGCTTTTGTTTTTAAGAAAGCTGGTGTGGATGGCTGTATTCACCACCATTTAAAATCTGTAACAAAGGGTTTTGGGCTTCAGCCCAGGTAGACCTGGCTACTGCAGCCAAGGACGTAGCCTGCGTGGGAGAAGTTTGCTGACTTGGGAAGGCAAAAAGCAGGACGCAGACTTACTCGGAAATGTCAGGAGAAACTGTTTATGAAGAAGCAGAAAAGCAAAGGCGCTGAGCTGGTGTGAGTATATATGGTGCAGGGCGAGTTAAACATTACCAGGGGTAAAGCAAGCGCTGTGGAAAAAGGAAGCACGAGAAACACAAGGATGGATTTTCAGGGGAGTATTAAATGAAGAACAGTATGAACCACTGTGGGAAGAATGACACCCTGAAGGCTGAATAAACCAGATCCAACATCTTCATAGCCACAAACTAACTTTTGGAAAAGACTAAATGGAGGGAAAAATCTGTGCTTGGAGGAACGGATTTTTTCAGACTGGGAGCAAAGAGTCTAAGTCAGCAGAAACATTGTCAAAATGCTGCTGGAGAGCACAGGACTGTCGCGACCTCCCCCCACATGGGAGCCAGCACAACTGGAAATTGGGGCTTTTGTATGAGCTGGGCCTGGAGGAGAAATGCTCTGGTCATCTGGGACAGAGGGGTAAATTACCATCCCTGAAAGGAGCTGGGATCCTAAATTAGTGCTTTGGTTTAAGTATATACAGGGTGAAGCATTGATGTCTGTCTTGCTGCTGCTGAGAAAACTTGGTGAACTCTCTTCTTTTCACTAGGCTACTTGGAGAAAATAAAATAAAATCTATGCATACAGCCCATGGGAGAGGACTCTGTCCTGAGCCACTAAATGCCTTGGCTATTTTGCACTTGCACAGACTGCCAAATCTTTGGGTAGCTCAAAATAGTAGAGGATGATTTGCAAGAGAAGACAACCTGCCTGCAGGAGAGGTCAGAACTGGGGAATTTCTGTATCTGAACAAAAGCATCTCTGGAGTTGTCTGAGGCACTGAGGAGAATGTTGGGAGGGTAACGGGAAGGGATTGAAGGGCTACAGCAAGAGGGACATGGTTGGGGATGACTGCAGGTGGCCTTCAGATGCTGGAAATGCGTATTCCTTATCCACCCCCACGCAACGATGTTCACGGTCCATGGAGAAGCCGGCCGCGCTGGTGGAGGTGCAGCCGTGCGCGTGTAAGGTGGCTTATGAAGGGGCAGGTGAGATCACACCTTTTCTCTGTGGGATCAACGTGTCCGGTTCTCAGTGTGGCCTGGGCTAGTTGTCGGCGTGCAACGTAGGGGCCAGGCTCGGCAGCCTGGGGGGCGAGCTCGCCGCTGTTAGCGGTGATAACCAGAGACTGGGACCCATAACAAGGCGAGGGAGGGAAAAGAATCTGGTGATGGGATGAGATGAAATAATCTTCCCTGGGGACAATGATTTCCCTTCTACATGCAGGTTTGGGGCTCAAACATCTGGAGAAAGGGAAGTCGGGAGGAAGGGAAGGGCCTGGACATCTTTCCCATGCGATACCTTGCCACAGGAGCCGATGTTCCTGTTTTGTTAAGACCAGGTTTGCACAGAATCTAGCTTTACAGAAATGTGTTTTGGTAATAGCCTAATTTATAATATAAAGGGAAGAAACCCCCTCTTTGACAGTTCACTGGCAATAATCTTTATCAGCAGATTTTTGGAACTCGGTCTTTTCAGCACTCATCAAAATCAGTTTAGACACCGGCAGGCTGATGCAAAGGTTTTTGATTTGCGTACACAAACGCGTGCAGTTGGCCTGTAAGCGTGAGGTCAACGTGACATTAGCAGTGATGTGTTTGGTTATGGGACAGCCCATCCCTGCTCGTGGGATTTATACTTTTCTCCTGTTGAAGTCTGGGAAAATGACCATTAACTTGTAGTCCAGGAGAATGGGATTAATTGTGAAATCTTGAAAGTGTACTTATATTAATGGAGAAATGTATTCAATATCATCCTTGTCATCAATCATGTTGCATTAGCAAACTATGCTCTTGACTTGAAGGAATTTTGTTTCACGCTTCCCCCACCCCCCCAGTTTCTGCTATTAATCTTAAAGACAGTTATCCCTTTCCAGCTTTTCAGATTAACAAGATAAAGTGTTCATTAATGAATTGGAAAGACAAGTTAGAACTCTCAAATGCTATTTGGAGTGTCCCGTGCCTCTGGAAAGGGCCTGGGACAGCTGATCATCACAAAGTTTAGCGCTGTCCAAGCAGCGAGAGATGGAGCAGATGTTCCTCTTGGTGCACAGAGATGTGCTCTTTGCAGAGGATGTTCCAGTGGCGTTCAGGTGCCCACACGGTGGGGAACACCTGCTTGCTACTAGGTGCAACTGATATTAGGGACCTCAAGAAGTCTCAGATAGGTACGAGGGCAACTCTGCTCCCTGTCCTCCTCAGAAGCCCTTGTCTAACCTGGACTGGAAGACCTCTGCTCTGAGAGCAAGGAAAGCTCTTCCGATGTTTCACTGCCATTACAGTTAGGTTTTTGCTCCCGTCTAGCTTGAGTAGGTCTTGCTGCAGTGCAAGTGTTCACATCCATCGTGAACAGGCTGAAGAGATTGTCCCGTGGTGATCTTCAATGAACTTGCCCTTTCGTTCTGTCAGAAAATGTCCGTACGTCGAATAGCTCCTACTCGTTAGACCTTCCTCTGTAGGTCATGGCTGTTAGGGCTCCGTTCGTTCTTGTTGCTCTTTTTGTGACACTTTTCCTTCTCTGCTGGTTAAGCCTCTCTCTTCCTCTCCTGTTCCTGTCCTGCCCAGTCCTACAGCGATGACATGGGAGCATGTGAGTACCTTCAGGGCAAGAAGCTCTGGGGAGCAGAACAGGGGTTGGCAGGTGAAAGCAGGAGGACGTGGGGGCAGGTGGGAGGGAGAGTGTGTGTGTGAGGCTGAAGGCAGTGAAGGAAGCACTGGAGAGCCCTGTTCAGGCTGTGCCCCGCTTCTCCTTTGTGAATTCCTTTGCTCTGCAGCAACGTGTGCCTTTCTGGGGAACAACTCCACTTCAGCAGGCTTCCTTCGAGAACGCACAGTGGTCGGTTTAGCGATGATACCTGGCTTGTCCGAAGAGAGGTGAGGGCATCTGCTGGGTGGGGGGGGGGGCACACATGTGCCGTAGGTGCTGAGAGCACGCTGGGCTCTGCAGTGCCTCGCTTTTGGGAGAACCAAGAGAGTTAACCCTCTTAGCTTTCAAAACGCTGGTGTAGTTTTTCTTACCTCGTTCCCTTTGCTTTTGCTAGAGGTGGTGCTGCGGTAGTTCTTGCAGACCCTGGTACTGCTGCTCTGCTCCGCCGCCCCCGGTGTGCGCCGCTGCCACCGTTGTGTGTTGATTCTCTAACAGTATCCAGCTTTGCAGCATTTCTGGTATCTTCAGCTCACTTATTGTCTATCTTTTGTTAGCAATAATGGACGGTGTTTGTAGGGGGGGTGTTTGTGGGGGGGGGGTGTGTTTGTAACCTCCTGATGTGGAAGTGTTAACTGTGAGCGTTGCTTTTCTGTTGCCGCCTGGGCTGGGATGCTCGCCAGCCCCGCTTGCTTTGGCTGTAGATCCTCAGCCCTTCTGACCTTCCAGGATGCCCGAGTCTTCCATTTCTTGTGTAAGCTACAAGACCACAGCGAGAGCCTTCCTCCCCCTCTAGCTGTGGATCCAGGTAACTCTCTAATGAGTCTGTTCCAGTTGCCAGCTGGACTGGATCTAAAACTATTTTAAGCATACATGTAAATTTAAGCATGCGAGCAGCCTGACTGAATTCAAGTTGCCGTTTTGGGGCTGGGCGAAGGCAGAAGAGCTGGAGAGCTTTGTGACCGTGAATGAGGCATTCCTGTCCTCACTCAGATACATTCTTGATCAACGTGCTTGGCTTTCCCAGTGCTGAGCCGTGGCTGCTGCTGTTTGTCAGAGCATTAATTATTCTTGAACAGGGAGTTTTGCGTGAAACTAAGTGGTCTTGGTGATGAAAATTGTGCTGAAAATAGGCTGGAGATGATCGGTTGTCATTATGCTATTTTAAGAAAGGAATCATCCAAGTGATGGCTAATGACATTGAAGAATACACCGAAAAAAACCAGAAAAAAGTGCAAAAAGGGGCTAACTCCCACTGGTGTCTCTTCCACTGAAGCAATGCATCATATTCAACATTTGGTATTCATAACCAAGATTTGAAGGAAAAAAAAAAATATCTGAATTTTCAACACTCCAGGAAGAAACACACAAGCATGTTTAATATTTCAAAATATCTCCAGGTATTCCAATGAATGGAAAGTATTTGGAAAGCAGCAATTAGCAGCCTGATTGCAAACATTTTGCACAGCGATGGGGAAAGGGCTGGATTTCAGTTGGTTCCTGAGTTTTGCAGTCTGGGGAGCGTTCGCGTGTTGCCCGGCTACTATCGTTGTGGTGTTTGTGGTAGATCTCATCTTACATTCTTTTCTGCTCGCTGTGGATCCCTGTCTCTCCCGGGTGAGGGCATTTATCTTTACACTGGTGCAATTTTACAGCTCCTCTGATTTCTGCGGAGAAGCAGACTACTTGGCTCCATGGCTGTTAGCATAAACTGGGTACTGAGAAGTAAACAGATAGGAGAAGTTGCGTTTATTTTTTCAGGTTCATTATAAATCCTTCCAAATATTGCCTGCTCACTCATGAGATGAGAAGATTCCTAGGTATGGTTCCAGTCCCACAACCTCATTCTAAGATTCCCTAGAAATTGCTATTATTTAGTACAAAAAAGCAAAGTTATTTAATGACTGACTGGTGGCATCTCGAAGTATTTTTGAATGGTTTTACATTTTCTGTCCTTATATATAGAAGTTAATGCATCGACCATGTGTGTAATATTTTATTCCTGTTGAACTGAAAAGATAAACCACTCCGGACCTCTTCCAGCCCTCCTCCATGGACTCGCGTGTGTCCCAAAAGCCAGAGCGTGTGAGCAGGTTGAAGTAGCTGACACTGGGTCCTTCATTTTGTGTGAAAATCACTAAATGCAAGTGTTTGATTAGGAATTGAGGTCTGCAGTGAGTAGTAAGAAACACTTCCAGACTTGGGCTTTCAACAAGGAGTAGGTTGAAATCTACCATTTTTACTTCTGCATGTAAATTAATATCTGTACTTTCCTCTCCAGCTTAGCTTAACATTAGCTCCAGAAGTGAAAGGAACGTGCAGAGAACAGCGGTGGCTCTCAGGAGGTATGCTCAGAATTGAACTCGTTATTGACAATCAGGCGCACACAGGGCATGCTGCCTGTGGGTCCCTGGGGGCTGAGTGAGGAAAAGGGGATGACCAAGGGGTCTGGGGCACAACCGTGCCGGTGGGGTTCATTGCAGGTAACTCGGCTCTTCCCCAGCCATGACTACATCACTTACAGCAACTGTTCCCTCTCCGGAACACATTCTCCTGCTGTGTAAGTAGTTTGGAGGCTGAGGGGAGGGGAAGGGCACAGAGCAGGCCCTATGGGCTGGGGGCGCTCAAGGGAAGCAGGACTAAGCTGCACTCGGTTGAAAGGACAAGTTGGCACCAGAAAAAAATGGGACCTACTGGGGTCGTCCATCGGCAAAGACGTGCTGCCTCAGTCCTTCAGAAGAGGCACAAGGAAAAACCTCAAGGGGTTTCTTCTTGATGACTTTCTCTGCCGGTGTGCTGTACTAAAAAGAGCGGGCCTGCGTTGAAAAGCCCATCGCTGACCACCCTCGCTGCTGGGAGCAACCTAGACGAACGCAGTGCAGAATGTGATGGAGCCACGGATACCCTGGGTGGAGGGGAGCATTTCTGGTGGTGACCGGATCAGTGAGACTTGGGAACAGCCATCCAGTTGGAGGAGCTGCATGTTTAACGTGGAAGTCGATCCCAGTGTGAAACAGATTTTATGTCAGAGCTCTTTGCAGTGGCTGAGGACGATGTTTGCTGGTGAGGGAGGTTCCCTCTAGTCCCAAACTTCTGATTATTTTTTTTTTTTCCCAGGACTCTGTTCAAAAGAAAACATATCATGAAAACATCATGTCGAGCCAAAATCTAGGACTACTGTAGGGCTTGGTATGGTCATAAAACGATCACGCCAAAGGATGCGATGCTACCTGTGTAGGTCCCTTGTGTCGTAAGGGGACATACATCCTTCCCTCTGATCACCTCTGTGTTTAACGTGCCAGCCGCTAACTTAGCTACTCTTCCTTTTTGCCTGCTTGGACAACATTGCAGCATGCAATGCCAGGGGTGCAACAAATAAACTAGCAGCCCAGTGCAGCCTGCTGAAATGCTGCCGAGGTGGTGAGGGTCGCAAGAGTGGAGCTGGCACTCCTGTGAAGCTGCCGGACAAACTATTTCATTAATACCTAAAGTGATGTGTATTTGTAAATAGTTGCTTAACCCAAAGGTCCTAGAGCTGATCAATAACTGCAGCAGTCACTTCCCACCGTGCACCAAAACTCTTCTTTTGAGCATCTTGATTTTCATGTGACAGGTTTTCCTGTGCCCACTTAGGAAGTGGCTTCCCTTCAAAGGATTTTACTTAATCATGTGAGAAGGTTAATGAGAAGAAATAATCTGTTACTGGTGTTACTGATGAAGTAATTTTTCAAGCTCTGTCAACTCATTTTGGTCTTCCATTTAGGAAGAAGGTGGCTGGCTCTGCGAGGCAGCTCTCTGAGCAAACCAGCTATGGCCACTGGGCACAGCCTTGCAGATAACCCACACAATTACAGCTGTCACTGAGGGTTACCTTGTAAATAATTTGGAAAAATGATCGGGATCCTGGGAAAAAAAGGAATGATTCGCAAACGGAAGAGAGGACTAAATCTGTGTCAGTGTGCAAGGTACTGTAAATAACTAGAAACTCTACTCAGCCCAAAAAGATGACAGCAGAGTGCGGGGAAAAAAATAGCTGGGGTTTTAGAGCTCTGTCGACAGTCTTTTCTCAGTGACTCGTAGGCTCATTCACTCCAGCTCACCGCAAGAGCAAAATAACAGGATCAAATCTGGACTGGCCATCTTTGCATTGAAATTCTCAAAGTTTATCTCATCCTCTCTCATAAAGATTCTTTTCAGCCAACTTGGGAGCAGCTTAAGAGAAAATTAAGAAAACAAAGATGCAATCTTGGAGTGACATATCATAATGAGACCTTTCAGTCTCTCAAACTTTCTCATTAACTTGCACCAAAGCAGACTTCAAAAATCACAGAAGGATTTTCTCTCATGGCCCATAAATAGTCTGTGCTTAGAGTATACCACATTGTCTCAATCTTTTTGGCCTGTTCCCAAAGCAGCTTCTTTTGGCATGCTACGGTTGATGGGAATGATATTGTAGGAAGAACAAAGTACAGTTTCTCCAAAGGAAATAATAAATCTGCTGTGGGTTTTCAAAGCAAGCTAACATAATCAGCAAGTGATCTCCCCCCCCCCCCGTTTTTTTTTAAGAATGTAGGAAGAACACAGATGTTATTTTGGACCATTAACATCTTAACTATAAAGACATGCATTTCCCAATGGCTTTTCCCCCTTCTTTTGTTTATTCTCTTACTTTATTAAACTCAAACCTTTTTTTTCATCCTGTTTATTAAACATGACAATATCACATCACAGTTCTGCCAAATTGCCAGTGTGGCAGTCTGAACAATATACTGCTGTATATATATTTTTTTTAATCAGCCTGTCATTCCACCATTTCATACTTTTGTCTCCTTAATATATAAGCCCAAAGAAGACATCTAGCTGAAAAGCAAGTCCATCTGAAAAGCAAGGGCAAGAGGCAATAAGGTTAGGTGGCTGACATTTGATATCCAGTAGGTTTGACCTAAAAGAGAGAGGCAAAATCTGAGATGTTCTTGATTAAAAAAAAAAATAAAAAAATTAATCCATTGATGGAATTGAGCTACAGGGGGGAAAATAGAGAAGTTTGTAATTTATTTTTTTTTTACAGCCTAATCAAAGGCGGCTGAAGTTGGTGGGAGATTTGCATTAATTCAGTGGACATTGGATCAGGTGCTTAATAAAGTTGAGCATCTGGCTTCAAACTGAACAAGGGCTCTTTTTTGGGGGCACTGCGCAGATCAGATGGTCCTAATGAAAGCTCCATCTCCAAACGAAAAGGTCGTGTGTGTGATGATGGCAAAGGGGACAGGTTGCAGGAGATTTCTCCCATTCCTAGAATCTTGCAAAGTCCTTTAGGGAAAAATTGCACGTCACTCTCTTTCTGGAATCTGAGACGAATAGTTGAAGCAAATATATTTGTATGTGTGTACACATACTTCTGCAGCAGCTTTCTGCCCTGGGATCAGTGAAATCGTTTAATGATATTCTATGGTAACGCAGACACGTGGTCGAAGGAAGAAGCTGGAGTCACCTTGCGCGTTGTTTTGCAGTTGTGGAACTCCTTTCTTTGCCCAGCTCGTTTCCGTCTGACACCATTTCTGTCGGAAGGAGATGTAATTGCGTGTGCGTGTATTTTTGGTCTTTCTTCCATGTCGTGTTTGCACCACTCTGTTGTGCCTTCTGCTGCTTATCTCTACACCTGCTTTAAAGACTTATTCCCTGAGGGAATAATACAAAACTTGTTGGCTTAGCCCCCTTTGGTATTTTCTTTTAAATCCCTCTTTTTTTTTTTTTAAAAATTATTTTAATTTTAGATTTTGTCTTGGCTGTGCACTTCGTTATGCTGGAGAGCTGAGAACTTAAATACAGGTATTCCCCTTGTACCTAATTGAGGATCCAACTGTTATAAATAGCCAGCTACAAATATCAGAAATTATTGGGAATTGTCTTCAGACAATCTTTTTTTCCTCCTAAGAAACCAAACGGATCGTCTCCAGAAAGCTCAGATGTTTTGCATCTGAAAGTGTTGGTGCATTTGCAGATGGAGAGATGCCCCTCATGAAACTTTTACCCAGAGAGATTGTACTTGATGGCAGTGGTTTTGCTGGCTCCTCTAGAAGGAACAGTGAAAAAAACAACCAAGCAAAAAGATATAATTTGGTAATCTTGTGAAAAAGCTAGGTCATTTATCACCTAGATGCTCCCTAGTGTGTGTTGTATCAATGGGATCTGCAGTGAGTTACTCTAGCCCATCCAGCCCTTTTTAAATTCAGGGAAGAAACAGGAATGCCTGGCTTGGGGGGATAGAGACTGCTCTTTTAACAATGACTCGAGTAGGTATTAATTCCCAAACCAGAGTTATGGGTTTTTTTTATTTACCGAACCCCACCAGAAATGAAAGCATCAAGCAGTGGAGAGATCTGGTGGCACTGTCGGAGATGATGTATGCCCAGGGATGCTCACGTGGGAAAGAGGTAGATGATGTGCCAGTCTCCTGTCAATATACAGCTCCTTGCAAAAGAAATGGCCTTATTATTGTCCAACTGGTTAAAATAGTTTTATTGTTTACATCACTCAAAGCTATAGGAAATCTTACCTGTTTGCTTCCTGTTTCTCTGATGTATCCATTAAGAGTTTTCAAAATCTAGTTTCTTTGTGTGATGCTATGTCTGTAATCACTTAAACTGGAGTTCCCAAGATACTTATCAAGAAAAGGTGAAAAATTTGATTTCTTTACCCCATCCCAGCAGATACTGCATTTTGCTTTCTATCTTTTCCCTATCTCTTGAGTTGGAGATAGCATTTGTCTTTACCGAGCAGGTTACTGAAGGAATTAATGTTTCCTTGCACCGTGCTGGGGAGGTGAAGTGACGCTGCTGTATCCCACTTCTGACCCCAGGAGTATTGGGAGGCTTAATTAATTACATTTTGGGCCATGCTTTGACAGACCCTGATCAAAGAAAGGCACGACAGACATGTAAACTATTATTATGTTGATGGTAAATGAATTTAAATGTTTTAATACTGCAACGCAAGGCATAAAGAGGAAAAAATAGCAAGAAATCTTCTACAGAGGAGATTAAAGTTGGCCAAAAATTATTAGGAACTTTCCTGGCAAGTATGGCTGAATACTGGCATGTGTGTTTGCATTTTCACACAGATCCAAGAGAAAGAGTTAATGGAGTACAGAGCTATCGGGTTCATTTCCAATTTTCCACCAGACTGTAATGAAACGCCACCATGCCTCAAACCAAACCTCTCATTAGTCTCCTTATTAGTTTTCACTCTAGTAAATAAACTAATGGTGCTACTAGCAGTTAATAATAGGCAATCAGGGTCCCTTTCGTGCCTGTCACTTTTTGTCCTTGCTTTTTGTTTAAAAAAAAAACAAAAGAAAGCATGTGGAAAAAAAGAATTAACCCCCTGTTTATTCCACTAATTATCTCTCTCTTTTTTTTTTCCCTTCTCTTTTTAAATTTTATTTTAATGCTTTATTTCATGGCTCTCTGCTCTTTCGGCTGCCGCTGATCCAGAAGTGCGCTTTCTGGGAAGCATCCTTCATCTGGCAGAAAGGCTCCTGACTAGTTTCTACGGTTGATACCCACCTCTGGAATTCCCTTCCTGGCACAGAGGTGTCTCCTGCCGAAGCCTGGCAGCGAAGGAGAAACACGCCATAAGCTGTTTGCTAAAGCATTGCTCCTGGTGGGTACAACGGGCACGCTGAAACCGTAGCTCACGAATTGCGGAGCGTGCTGTTAAAACATGCCGCACACCTTCAGTACCTTCTACTAGGAAATATCACGCAGCTGTATGCAAGTATTTTGTTAGTTGCTATTTGGCTAGAGCTTCTGCCTTGTGTTTCTGAGTGACTTGGACACCTTTCTGTCATGGCTTTTTTTATTTCGGTTTTTTTGTTTGCCTTTTTTTTTTCTTAACCCAGCTCCTGTTGTCCATAAGCTAAAGCCTTACAAGAAGATTTTGGGCATGTCCATCTTCCGCTGCGGCACAGAATCCTGCGCTGGCTAATTAATCTAGTCTCTTGTCAGGCAGAGGATGGCAAGTCCTTGATGATATAGGGATTTCCCCTGTCACCTAACCCTGGAATGTCTTAAATCCTTTGTTCCCCTTCCCCCCACACTTATTTCTCCTGTTACAGTACCCCCTTGCCCTTGAAGCACTCCTACTTTTTCCCTCCAACTTCTCTTTACCTGCCTATCCTTCTGTAAACCTTACCTCATTCTTTCCTAGAATATTTTCTGGTTTATTTGAAGTATTGAGGGTTTTTTTATTACACCAGATGGTGTTATGTTTTGTTCTGTTAAGCCGTGCTCTCTCAAAGGGGTGTCCGAAAGGAATCGTGTTTTAGAGTTACCATTGAAAATGAAGGGATGCTGAACAGGTATGAAATCCTTTTCTTTTTGAGACTGTTTTGGTGGTTGGGGTGTCAGACTGGATGCAAGACTAAATAATTGATCGGATTTCTCTCTCTCTTCAAGTGATATTTAAACCAGGAAGCCTGAGATCAAATGAAGGATAGAAGAATGCCCAGTATGTCCTGTTCTTCATAAAGTGCTGTGATTTAATAGTGTGTTCCCAGTTTTACTACTGGGAAAGTAATTTCCAAACGCTAGAGAACAGTAACACCGCAGATATTTCCCTCAATTCCCTTTGTAGGTCTGGAAAATTCAGTCTTGCTGATATGGCAAGGCACCCATTTAGACTGCTCCATCAGTCTTCTGGCTCTGAGTATCTGTTGAACGTTATTAAATTTTGTTAATTATGTCACTAGTTCCACATGAAACCAAGGACTGTTTGGGCATGCAGAAACCCAAACCTTATGTTTGTGAGATGACTATAAACCACCGATAGCTTGGAATATGTCTCCAAGGTATTGTCTTTGAATCTTCTACCGAATAGGACAATTCGGTAGAATTTTGGTAGCAACTGAACTTGATCTTTCAAAACTCAATGCTTTCAGGTTTTTTTGATGCAAAGTTTAATATCCTTGTCACTGATTTTGAACTTTTTCTTGCTGAGACTGCTCCAGAGGATAGCTGGAGGGTTGCCATTTGGACAACCTCTTTGTGTCAAGACCCTCTCCTGTATCTCCAGAGATGTGGAGATTCAGTTCCCATCAACAAGCAAAATTATCATTACAGTGTATCCAGACTTCGGACACCTGGAAGCACAGTCGTGCTTCACCATGTCTTTATAGTCTTTTTGCCCCAGATGGTGAGCGGCCAGGAGAAGGTGGGCTGGAAGGGCTGCTCCGAGGCTGAAGTGTGCGAGCGCCTCTGCCGTGCCTTTTTTACAGCCTGATCGAGGATGTCCGGCTCTAATTCCACCAAGCCTAAAGGTTAATGACTTACGCTTTGTCTTCCAAAATCTTGGTCTAAATGCAGGAGGTGTTAGAAAGCAGGCAGTGTGCCTTCTGGGGGCTCTCTGCTACTGCAGTTCCTGAGCTGTTCTTTCAGAAACACCAAATGCTGGGTGCCCTTGGCAAAGCTTCAGCAAAGATGTAAAGGTGATTAAAACTGGCCGAAGGCTTTTGAAAAAGGATATAGCAAAATTTAATTTAGATAGACGTGTTGTATCTGATGCTGGTAGTGGGGAGCTATAAACAGTAATAATAAGGTACATTTAATAGGAGAGTTACTGTTCTGAGACACAGATGCAAAGAAGTTCAGCCCTGTGCCCAAACTAGACTAGGTCATGATGAACACAGAGAAAGAAATTAAAATAGTCCCAGTTTAGCTCTTCTCTCAGGGTTTAAGGGGAATTTGAAGAATCCAGTCTAGCAGTGCTAAGAGCCACAGATGCACACTGCTGCTTGTATAAGCTATATGCAGCTGAAGAAACGGCTTTCGTGTTCCCCAGCTATGAAGCGATCATTCATAAACCATCACAAGCAAGTGGATGAATAAAATGCATTGAATGTTGGCACAGAAACTAAGGGCTGCACTGGAAATACTGTTAAAATAGTAATGTGGTTTCATGCCTGGCCAGTTAGGAAGTGTCTGAAGAGATGTGAAAATTTAAATCTATTTTTACATAGCGCACAAAGGCAGAGTCACAGCACTAAAGGCCCCCCCACACCCCCCAACTATTTCTGAAGGGACAGATGTCACTCATTCATTCACCATAAGGACAAAACCAGGATTTGCGATCAACAGAACTGGTGTTGCCGCCTGGTTTTGTCTACGATTGTTCATTCTTTCATGTAATCTTTTAAATTAATGAATTAATAATAGCTATTAACGGCTGGCCTTTGATGCTTCAGGATTCCCTAGTTTAACTTGGCATGAGACACCATAGCACTCACTCGGACCGTCGTGGTTAATTGCTGTTCGTGAGCCTGCCTTAAATACCACACGTCAGTGCTCAAACTCTAGCAAAGGGCTGCGTATGCTGCTTGGCTGTAGTGAGCAATCCTCCTTAGGAGAAGAAATAAATGTCTTTCATAATAAATTGCCTAGCTTTTTTTATGGCTAACATCAGTTATTTCTTTAATCCTCAAGTCTGTATGGGACTCTTAAAATGCTTTACAATTTATTTCATAACTTACATAATTTTACGAGTTAGTTTAACAATGGTTTTATATACAAGGTTTGAAATAACTCTTTTATATATGTGCATGTGCAGTCAGGCAGGTATACCTTCTATGGATACTGACAGAGTGAGTTGGAATAAATTGATTCATATAAATTCCTTTTTAATTAGACATTTTGACCTCATAATCTCCCTACAGAAACATGAGGCTCTTGTAACCTTCACAAGACTTGCAGCCCATATAATCTTGATACTGTTGTGGGATTTCTTGCCTGTCCTATTGAGCTTCTCCTCTTCACGATGCCATCTCATAGCCTTGCTGCTCCTTTTGCCGTCTCTTCATTAAGCCCCTTGTCTGTATTTTTACAACTGATTCACTGGGACGATTCACAAGCAGGGAAAGCTCCAGCCAGATGAGTCTGTTCCTATTAATGGTATTCGTGGGAATAGATATGAAAATAATTACCTATGTATAATTAAACCCTATGTGTAAGGCTAGGGTTTTCCGGTATAAAGGATGATCTTCAAGCTGCGTTAGGACCGTGGTCCCAGGGTGTCGGCCCTCTGTGAGCAGTCGGTGTCTATGCCACTCTTTCAGGCTTATTTTCTTGTTAGCTCCCGTGAAGAGGAGATTTCTCTCGCTCTACGCATTTATTTTTTGGGGTAAGGCTGGCTACCATCTCAGACCATAGAAGACCATTGAATACTTGCTGTGCCACCGCAGCTTTGCAGCCACCGCCTGATGCAATCTGTGAACCCCGTGAGTAAACCCAGTCAGATGCCCTTCCTTGGTCCAAGCGATGCCCTGTATCCAGCTGGGGCTGCCGTAACTTCCTCCTCGCGTGGGCTGTCTGGCTCCTGTCCTCTCCATCCAAGCACTGCCTGCTCAGCACCAAGCTCCCTGCCTCCACACCCAGCCCTGACTAAGGTCTTACACCCAGAGCTGGCATGTGCCTTTCAAATCACCTGCCAGAGCAGCTCATCGCCCAGGAACACCCAGCATCTCTGGTCCTGCAGCAGGGCGAGGAAGGGGATCTTGCCCTGCCCATGCAAAGGTTTGGTCCTCGGCCCCTTAAAGGCTTTCCTGGACCTCTGTGCTTATTGCCTCTTCTGCTAGACCATTTTCCACTTTCCCAGTCACTTGTTCAAGTCCTCCTTCGGCCTCTATCTGACTTGTGGGATACAGTGGTCTAAGGGGGTCTGCCCTTGACTTTTTTATTTTGCCCCTGAGCCAGTGCTCCATTATGCAATATTTTCCTGCAAAGCTCTAAGGAATCTTTGAAACTAATATTTATACTAGACTAACCCTAAGAGGAAAACACGGACCCCTCCAAGATTCCATGTAGGTAAATAATAAGCAATTAATTCAAGACTTGGGTCTGACTTTGCAGCCTTTCCAGTGAGCGAACAATGGTTATATATGATCCGAGCAACTCTGTGAAATGAAATTATGCACAGGAGCATACACGTGGCAGTGCTCAAAACCCAGAGGACAAAAATATCTTTGGCCACGGCAGAGAACTGTTTGAGAGCGCTTCTATTTTGCAGATTTTGTTCCCATAAACGTTAGAGGGAGAAAGGGGAGCAGCAGGGAGCAAGAAAGACCGGTGGTGCCACGCCGGGCTCCTGCCTGAGCCCCTGCCCCTGATTTGTGTTTGGGGAGCACGGGATGGGAGTGGGGGACAGGTTGTGTAGCTTCTCCCAACAGCAAGAGCATTCCTGGCTTTATTAGCAGCTTTCAGCTGGCAGCCAACGCTGCTTTAATTTAATACTAATGCTTTTTTGATGAATTGTTGCTTAGTCTGTTTTGAATACTTTCTGCATGACTAATTAATGTACCGAAATGAATAAAATTGTGTTGTGAAGCTTTACGCTGGTATGTACAACCGGCTGGTAGTCACGGCTCTTCTTCAATATTTTATCTAATCTTTGCATTCTCAAGGACGGGGGCATTGCTTGTTATCTAAAAGCCACTTAACTGAGCTAAAACGTGATGTCATGCTTCTCTAAGTATCTGTAGGTATTTATGTTCAGTCTGTTGAGAAACAGACGTGAATATAGCGAGATATACGTAATTACATTCTTTTCACGATAACAAAACCCACTTGAAATTGGCAAGAGATGAAAACCTGCAGCCTCATACATGGAGTTTTGCTTGAGTAAAGCGTTCTTGTAACATTATGCTGGGATCAACCGGAATGATTCATCGCTGGAAAGACACTCCCAGCTGGAGAAGATAGTTAGAAATCACTCGCTATTGACCCCTGCGAAGAGCGGCATCAGCCCCTCGGAGCGGAAAAGCTGCCGGGATAAGGTAACCCCGCAGCCAGGAGCGTTTGTTTCGCATGCGGTTCGTGCTGGCGCGGCCCTCGGTTCGCTCTTTGCTGCGGGGGGCAGCGGCCGGATCGCGCTGCAGCGGGATGCGATTCCTCTCCCCTTTTGGCTGCTCTCCCTGAGAGCTTCTCGTTCCCCGTGCTTTTGAATTTATGCTTTATTGTCTGTAGTTTGTTCCCCCTCCCGAAACAGAGAGGACTTCTGTAAGAGAGTAGAATAACAACGTAGTTGTTTGATATGTATATATATGCTTTAAATAATCCAGCATCTAATTTTTAATGAAGCATGGAAGAAAACTAGAGCTCAGCACAATCCGTGCCCGGCGAAGATCCTAATCTTCCCTTCCCAACAGAGGAGAGCTGCAGCGGGAACCCTCGTTCCATGAACAAGCAGCGTGGCTGCCGCTGGCCCCGGGAGGGAGGTGTGCCGAGCCCGCCGGGCGATGGGAGCCGGGCGGAGGTAGAGGCCAGCGACCGGCTGGGCTGCAGCACCCCGGGGAGCACCCCGAGGGGACAGCCCCGGGGTCCCCCGTCCGCCGGCTCCGCTGAGGGCGCGATGGAAACCCCCTGAACGACGAGGCAGGAAGCGCACGGTGCGAAGGTACGCGGCTTTATAGACTATACAGAAATCTCCCCTTCCTAACCCTTTTTTTTTCCCGTTTTAAAAAAAAAAAAAAGTGATTTTAGTCTAAAAGTCACTGCAGTTGACATGTACTTAGGAAAACAGACCGTGTGTTGGGTAAGGTAAAAGCTAAACCCGACCGGTTTCTGTCTGTTCAACTACCCGTCGGATTAGTTAAGCTCAACGTATGGATCAGTCGCTCCTTTAAGGGAGCAGGACCCGACCCCCTCTTTGTGAGGGGAGCGGGGGGGGGGTGGGGGGGTGGTGGTGTCCCAGCCAGCCCCCTCCTGCCCACCCGTTTTTGGGGTGACAGCACCATGTCGTGTTCCCCCCCCGCCCTGCAAAGCAACCCCCTCCCACCCATTTGTGGGTCTGGGGGGGCTCCGCGGCCGGGGGGAGCAGCTCCGCGGTGCCGAGAGCCAAGGGGGGGCACCTCCAGGGGACAGACGCGCGTCCAGCCGCCGGGGCGCTTTGTCCGGGTGCTTTTTGCGATGAAGGTGGGGTGAGGGAGCAGTTCTGCGTCCGTCTGGTCCTGCCCCGCTCCCCAGTGGGGTGCTTTGGGTTTCGCAGGAGGCTGGGGCTGTGATTCTTAATTTATTTTTTTTTTTATTAAGAGCCTGCTTGTGAGAACGTAGTTCTTTACAAATTGCTTTCCAAGTAAAAGCAAATGAAATAATGATTTATGTTGTGAGTCTGCAAAAGAGAACAGCACCGCCGGTGCAAAAGAGCTTCCGACTCTTCCTTGTTACTTAAAAAAAATCAGTATGTAATAAATTTAAATTAATTTCTTAGCCAAATAGTTGTGTTTCCAACTGTAGCCAGCGCTGCATTTAGCATTACAGAGCACGCACTCTTTTCTGCTAAACCACGCTTTCTTTGGAGGGACTTTTAACAGTTTCTTAATTATAATTACATTCTATAGCCAGCGTGATGGAAAACACTTAATTACATCACTTGCCAATACAATAGGAAATGAGTATGTGTCTTTCATATGTCCATGTGATTTCTTTTATATTTTAGAAGCTTTTTCTTGTTAATGGGTATTGACAGGTACGAAAACCTGCCCAAATTGTGGGGCTACCTGCAGGAGTACCTGTCGTGTCTAACGCAGCACATTGTCAGGTGTCTGTTGATTTTTAGAGCATCAGAAGTCCGGGCTGCGCAGAGGGGCCGTGGTTCATCTTTTTTGTCTATATGAGAGTCATTGTGAGGCCACGCCAGAGCACAGGGCTGATGGTTATAATGGATTGTGAACTTCCAATGGGCAGAACTGGGAAAATATTTGTATTCTGTCTCAAAAAAATATATAAAAAAAGATCTGTTGCCTCAGAGAGCCTGTTTGGTGGGAATTGATGGTAAATAACAAAGATCTCAGTGTGAACTGGGTGGAGATCCCCAGTGTGGCCATTAACATACCTTTAGAATGATCTTTGTTGAACTTTTTTGCTTTTATTGCTGTGGAAAGCCCATTTTGCACAGAGATACGGCTATCTCGATGCATCGAAGCTCGGGGCCGCTGCTGGAGGGTGGTGTCAGGAGGTCAGACTGGCTCCGGCGTCCCACAAGGATTTCAGTCCTGCGTGTTTGGTTTTCTGGTGTGGAAGTGTAATGGTGCCGTCGCTGCGTAACAAGCGCTTAAGGAAGGATGGCTGAAATGAAAACATAGGTATTTCCATTTTAGTAAGCGATGAGCTTGCAGGCTCCATACGTTGGTGGAGAGGAGGTGTCCGGGCAAGGTTTCTTCACTAGATCCATGTTTGCTTTGCTGCAGAATGAGGTAAAAATAAATCATTGGTGAGGCGCTTACGGGTGGGTGATCACTGTGATGATAATAGTGATTTAGCTCATTAGTACTGCTCAGATAAAATGATTCCCAACGCTCAGCTGATTAGCTATGCAAACACCGAGGACAGGCTTTTAATCAGGCTGGTCCGCGGGTCTAACCCTGCTGCCTCCTGTACGGCCCTGGGAGGTGCCAGCAGGGAGGGAATCTGACCCTTCGAGTTTCCACTGGATTTTTTAGGCCAGTGCTGACATAAAAACATTTGAAAAGCCATCCCGGTTGTTTTACAGTAGAAGACTTGTTTGCTGTCAACCTAAAACTTTATTTATGCGTCAGTGATCCGCTTGTTTAATTATCTGGCATTCGTGTGTCTGATGTTGAGTCTGATTTCCTCCAACTCTCTTGTGTAAAAGGTAAGGTACAAGTGACACTGTAGTTTGGCAATAGAATAAATTATTTTTTCAGTTTTTGCTCATGAGTAGGACTGGGCTTTTCCAATGGAAACCAAATCTGAATCCCTTGATTTGCCCACGCTCCCCGCTGCTGTTAGAAACTGGATCTAATGTCAAGTACAGCGGTTTAAGGAGTGCTAAAATAATCACTCTGCGTCCTTCAAGATGCTATTTAGCCATGTATGAAAGTGGCCGCACTAAGTTAGAGCCCCCCCCTCCCTTCTCCTGGCCCCCACATTGCACGTAGTGTCTGTCAAATCGATGTGATGGAAGAGGCAGAACAGCTCGCAGGGGTCAAGCGATACAGCAGCCGAGCTTGGGCGCTGGCGGACTCCCCAGAAGAGATCGAAGTGTGCGTTGGTGCCGCTGATGGTTTGGTTCCTTGAGGTTCGCTAAGGCATGTTTAGTTAAAACGAACTCATTTGCCTTGAAAACACGTTCTCATTTTCACCCTAGGGTGGCTGTCGTGGTCCCTGGGTAGAACACGGCGTATCTCAGTTGCTGCTAGGTATCCTCCTTTTGTAAGAAGGTATTTAGTGAGCGAGAACAGCACGGAGTAGGTGGTAAGATGGAATTGCCGGTGGTCCTTTGGCGCTCTGAATAGATTTTTACATTAGACAATACCTTCTTGTGATATAATTAGTGAGGAATGACATGAGTAGAAATATATCCTACATCTATTTAATCTTTTTTTTTTTAAATTATTTTGGATTCCCTGATATTTTGGGGGGATTAGTTTGACCGACAAGCCTCCCTGCTTGTTGGAAAACCTTCTTTCTCTCATAAAGTGAATAATCCTTCATAGTTTTCCTGGTTGCCAAGATCTACAATAGCTGTAGTAGACCTCAGATACCCATTTTTGCCCGCTGACTTGACTGTGTTCTTTGAGTGGTGTGACCTACTCAGAGAGGAGCGTAGTTCTTATCCCTCTGTCACCATATGTTCGCAGCAATAATCGTCGTTTTCCGTAAGTGCCAGTACTTGGTTTGTTCTGCACACATGGTACTTCGTTGTCTCTGATATAGTTTTTATAAAGCTGCTGTGGCGATTGCGAGGGTTTCACGATAGAGATGTATGTATGTAGGCGGGACTGCTTCATCACAGGCCATATATCATCAGCTTAAATATTTTTGACATTTACGTACTAAATAAAATCATGGTTTATCACTTGGGAAGTGTTAAAAAAGGGAAGCGTTCTCTATAAACGGTGCTGCCATTTGTACGTCGCACAGCGTTGCGCCTACGTGATCCCCAGTTCAGACCCTTCGTTAGTGCTCCAGGGCGTGATGAGGCCTGAAACCACAATATTGCTATTTATTTGGATCGCAGCAGTGCCAAGGCAGGGTGTTAAGACTGGGTCTCCCTTAGAAGGGATGCTGCAGATGCAAGCAGCAGGAGCTGCGCCTCGTGCCAGGAGTTTACGTTGCTGTAATACCCGGAAAAATTCTTCGTGGAAACCTTAAAGTGAAATGCGGGGATGTACTTAGGATGAGGACATAAAATACCCTGCGAGCTCCTCCATCGGCATGTGTTTCTGAGTAAGCTGTTGCGGGGGCTTGCCTTGCTGCTTTGCCTGGCTTTATATAAACAGCCGAATACGCTGTAGAAACTGCTGGGTATGATAGGGAGGGGTGGGAGGAATAGGGTTAAATATAAGTAAAAGTTTTATTGCGTCCTTCTAGGTATTCATACGGTACATAAAATTCCTCGTGCGTTCCATTTAAATTCTGGGGGTTTTAGCTGAGCTTCCCTACTTTTCCTCTTGCGACTGCCTTTCCTTTAATGGAATTACATAAATTTCTGTCATCGAACTCTGCCTGCAATTACTTTGTATCAGTCAACCTACTGCTTTTGTGTTTGCTTTCATCTCATTAGCTGTTGCACAGATGAATTACGACTTGTAGGTAGTTGACTGACTAGCGCCCAGACGATTCCTTTGTATGCTGAAGGTATTTGGCCGGCAAAATGTTCATGTAAATAATTCAGCACGAGGCAGGTTACAAAACTACTGGGGTTTGTATTGACAAGGGTGTTTCCATACTTAAGGGGGGTGCTGTGCAAAAGAAGAAAAGTATGTAAATGGATTAATAGACCGACGTATTGGGATTCAGAAATCGGTTTATAGGGCAGTGAATAAAATGATTCTAGGAAACTGGAAGTCATGCAAACAGGGTATTTTCCTGGTATTTTATATTCAGAAATGCTGAAGGCTGCATACTCATGACCTTGCCTAATTTCAAGCTTACTAGATGTGGCTATGAAGTGCCCAAGGGCAATTTTAAAAATTCCTCTAAAAATAGCTTTTCACAGGAACTTACATGAACTGCCACTGTGTTAGTGTTTGATTATTATTTTTTTTTAATCCACCCCCCCCCCCCCCCCAACAGTTGGAAATTGCTAACTCCAGTCCCCATTCCCTTTCACTGTTATCATTCCTTTATTCATGCAAAGATTTTCAGATTAAATCACTTTGCAGTGCAAGTCCATGTTATTTTCCAGCACTGGTACTGAAACGTCGGTGGGGGGATTGCAGCTTGTTGCCCTTTTATGCCACGATATTCACATTACTGTTATGGGAATCAATAGGTTTTTGTCTGGGTGTTGGAGGGAGGTGCCTGACCAGCTCATTTCGGGAGTTTAATCAGCTGTAGGATGGATGTCTTTAAGTCAATAATGCGTGCCTACAGCCGTGCTTTGGAATCTAAGGTAAAGGTATGCTGTGAAGGTTTCAGTCACCTAAAAATAAGGTTGGTAGGAAGGAGAAAGGACAAGCAAACTGAAATATTCTTCACTTAAACCCCTGGATGTCTCTTTGCCAGCTCCAAGCTTTCTTGTGCAGATTTTCATTTGTTTGTTGTTTCGTAATGACGTGCGTGATTTTTGAAGTAAATGGAGTAGATTCAGTTAGGCTACTTTTCAGACGTTATATCTGAATAGTTGAATGAAAGCTAATTTGGGTAATTGTGGGTATGACTCGTTTCCCAAAATAGCGCTGATGTGAGTGGAAACAATAGCTCTTGTCTCCAGAATAATGGAAGTCCTTGATAACGTTTTAGCATCTTAAGATATCGCTCTGTGCATCTGTGGCTAAAGTCATATGGTCTCGTGGGCTTCCACCGACCAAAGTCCCAGCGAGCAGCGGTTTAATTTCAGCATCCGAAATAAACTTGAACCTTTTCATCTGGCGCTCACCTTTCCGGTGAGTGCATGCGCTTTATTTGAACGCAATAGGCAGGAACAATATCCGATCGGGTGGTCACTGACATGTTGTGATATGTTTTGCTCTGTCTCGTGCATGTGGCCGGGTGAAACACGTGATGCTCGTGTTTGTTTTGGAAAGGCTTCCCTAAATTACTGCGATGCTCACTTTTTTGAGTTGATCAGTAAAGTGTGTTTGGGCAGGATGATCGGTTTCATAGTTCTGATGTGCACATGCAGTTGATTTAGACATGATTAATATATGTTGTAAAAATACCCATCTCATCATATTTGCTTGAGTGTCACCACATAAGGTTTATGGCACTTCTGTAGATCTACACACGTGAAATAAAACAGACCGTTGGAATTTTCACAAACAAGGCAAACCTTCAGATAAAGATGGTTTTGGCATGAGCATTAGTGGGTTTTCATGACCAGTTTGGCTAATGCTGTTATTGTGGTCTTGGTTATGTTTAAATATTTAATGGAGTTTAAGCTATTTTTACGTATTTTATTTTTACTGCATCTGTTAGGCTCTTTGCTTTTTGTGGATGCTGGCGAGGAAGAGATGTCAAAAGCATTTTCAGGCTTTTCTGGCCTTAAATATTTAGCCAAAGGAGTTTGTTTTCCTGTGATCCTTGTGTTAATAAAACAAGAGTCTAAAGCTAAACCGGTGCAGGGCTGGATTTTGTAGAAAACCCTACTGGTTTTAGAGCACTCTTTCCAGACAAACATTTGGGGCTAAAGTGCTGAGGAAGCAGATGCCAGTCTGCAGATATTAAGAGTTAATATCTCTTGAGATGTGTTCATTCTCTTAAGGAGCTTCCAGCCCCCAGCGAGGCTTCACGTCAGCGAGATAAGAGGGGCTGGCGAGGGTGGTGGCCAGCGTCTGTGGTCGCGGTGTCGAGCAGCGCTGGGGGAGAGGGTGAGCGTAGGGTCGGGATACATCTGTCCTGTGTGGATCCAACTGTGAATATTGAACTTGAACCCTGTGTCCTTGGGATAACGGCTGTGACTTTGGGTAGGTTTACATAGCTCCTGAACAGCTCATTTGGTGGGTAATAATTGTGGTGCTTCAGAGCATCCAAGGGAGTCAACTACAAGTAGTTTAGGGGGAAGAGAACACTTTATTGATTCCTCCCAGCCCAGGAAAAGACCAATTGTCCTCGTCCTCCTCATTTTACCTCCTGTCTCTGCTGAATGATGAGAGCATGTGCATGCATATATATGTATGCGTGTGTGTGTGCACGCGTATATATGTTTGCTAGTTGGCCTTCAAGGACTGAAAAATTTTGAGGTTGTTTTATCAGCATCAGGCGAGCTGCTCTGTAAGTATGAAAGTTTCATTGCTATTAAGTTTTTTACAACCAGAGCTTAGCTTGCTTATGCCAAACTGTACAGTACTTTAACATGTAATAGAGTATGGAGGTTTTTGTGGTTTTAAAATTATTTTAAAGGTCTTACTGTAATTCTTTTTATTTTTCTCCCAGATAAAAGAGGTTTTAAACAGCTTCTACCTCGGTGTTCCTTGGCTGTAGGTCTTATACTTGAGGGGCAAAAAGGAAAAAGACTTTCTCATTGGTTTTTGTTCTTGTGAGTGTTTTTTTGTGGTACTGCTTTACTGAGAAAATTTCAGTTCAGGCAGAGAAGAGCATTGTTAAACCAATGAATTTTTATCCACTTATCAGAGGTAGGTTTTTATATGCACTATTTTCTCTGGGAATAACATTTGGAGCTCTTTAGTTGGGTTTTAGGACAAGAAACCTCTGGCTTTCTGGAAGTGATGAAATAAAAACCTTTGAGTGTGACCCAGTTTGACAGCAAACTAGCCAGCAGCATGCGTTGCCCCAAGGACACCGTGAGCCCCATGTCTGATGAAGCTTGCTTTCTTACAGCTTTGTGTCTTCTCCTGGTTTGTGGTTTGTAATTCAGTTTTTTCCATGATTGGGGCACCTAAAAGTTTTCTCTCTTTTTCTCTGTTGGATTTGGTTGTGGTTTTTTTGTTTTGTTTTTGGTGTGGGTGGTGGTTTTTTGGGTTGGGTTTTTCTTGTGTCTAATGAGTTACTCATGCAAGCTGCAGTGCTTCCTTAGCTGAGGCACTTGGAGGGTGTTTGCAGTGTGTGTTCATTTATTTCCCAGCCTCTACCTCCATGTCCAGCCTGGCCAAATGCCACCGATGGGTCTGAGCGTTGCTTTGGATGGAGAAGGGAGCAGAAAGGCGTAATGACCCATGCTCCTGTGCCATGGCAAAAGCCTCCTTTCCCTAGGAGATCATGCCGAAGATGGGGTCCAAAGAAGGAGGGTGAAAAAGGGAGAGATGCAGTAAGATAGGTTGCATCAGGTTGCTTTTTTTGCCTGTCTCCAGTGAAAGGGTACAGAAATGGTAGAGCAACCATTGGGTGACTGTGAGTGCATTGACTGGTGGTGGGATTTGAGGTGGGAAATCCTCGCATATGGATCTGGGTGTTGTCCCTCACCTTGAGAGTCTGGTGTCACTGAAACTTTTTAGCACTTCTAATAATATAAAAATACCTATTTCCTAGCTGGATCTTAAATGCCTTTTAGTGGATTAGTTTGAATCACATCAACTAAAAGCTTTATCGTCTGCCAGCCGCTAGAGTTGGGCCAAAGCTTTGTAAATTAATGAGCTCAAGGTGATTAGCACAGGTTTTGGTGCTTTGGCACCAAATTGTTGCCATGCAAGGTGCGTATGGCTGTACATCTGTCACTTTTTTCCTTTTGAATTCGTATCCTGTGCAGGTGTTTGCCTGGCTTGGCAGTCAAAATAAATGTGAAGGGCTCCATCCGATGCCAGTGAATGAAAATTATGTTGAGGTTCCAAATAGTAGGACCAACATTAAATACCACTGCTTTGCTGTAGAGGCACTGCTGCGATAAGTCTGACTCCGATCTCGATTCAAGACCACTGTGTGTTTAGTGGGTTGTATCTGGTATCCGTTCACAGGACATGGTATGGGAAGAGGTTTTCAAGCCTTGCAGCAATGCTCCCGTGTTGCCATTGTGAATGGAAAATGTCTTCGTACAAGCGCATTGGTACATCTGTCGTATAGAGATGCGGAAAGCTACACAGAGCCTCTGTGGGCACTTAGCGCGTCTTACTGATTAACTGTTGACTGTTAGTGAGTCAAGGAGAGGAACCGAGCTGTTGCTGTTACCCAACAGGGTGAGTTCTGGTGGTGTCTTTAGCACACACATTTTCTGTAGACTTTTAAAAAAATGTAGTAACTTTCAGTAAAATGTAGCTTTACTTGTAAGAAGGAAAGACTTTCACATTTCAGAAGCTCTCAGAGGGCTTCAGATGATGGAAAAATGATGTGCACTGGATATCCAAATTCGCTCTGGCTTTTGTGGTCCAGTGACAGTTTGATGGATTTGGCGGTGGAGGCTCGCATTCCTGAGGCTCGTCCCATACCTGCGTGCTGGCTTGCATAGAGCATCCTCAGGAACAGAGAGCACTTCCCCACTGAAAGCCATTTAGTTGATTTTTGTCCCTGTTGGGGAATGCTTGATAACTGTGTTCATTGATGCCAGCCTTTGTCTTCACTCTGGTTTTCTCTCTGATATAATTGCTTTTCTGAGGTCCTTACAATTCTCTCCTTTCCACAGATGTCTGAAAATGGTTTACATTTGTTGGATATCATAAGCTTTCTTGAGGGAGGGTTATTTTCAAGGTGATTTGTCTTGAAATGATTGCATATGCTTTCAGCAGCTGTCGGCAGCATCTGACCACACTTAGCAGTCTTAGTTAGATCTGTCTGAGCGCCATTTGTTGGATTTTTCCCCTAATTCTCAAGCATTTCAAGGAAGACTTTAATATCTGCTTGTTCTTTTCAAATCCAAAATACCTGCAGATCTCTGACAGTTAACTTGATATTTCTCAGGGCACCGTGTCTCTCACAGTTCCATTAAAATTGGCTCATTATTCAGGAGTGAGGCTGTAACTGTGGTCCCCAGTGGGGCACTAGGTCTCCTTGTACCTCTGGGACGTATATTTATTTTGTCAGTCCTTGGTTTCCCAGTCTCCTGGGGTTCAGAGGTCCATCTTGTCAGACTCGCTGAACACGGGACACATTTGGTGGTCTGCCACTGGGCGGGTGCAAGAGCAGCTAGGTGCCATCGAAATATTAGAAAAGTCATGTCCCATGGGCAGACCTGGCAATACATGAGACTTGCCTGTGTAATGCAGCACTACCTTTGTCACCTGAAGTTTTTGGTACTCTGGCACTTAAAATAACATGGGTTGCTTGAAAAAAGCATCACCATGACAAGATCTTTGGCTTGCTTTCACTGCCGTTGCTGAGCCCAGCTCAGCCTGTGTGAAATGAACCTACCAAGCCTGGTCCTTCAGGGGTGGCACCGTCCACGGCCGGTGCTTGGGGACGGTTGGGTGACAGCAGGTAAAACGCTTTTCAAGTTAAGCAGCCATTGGCCTTGATGTGAATTGTAACATCTACTTTGCAGATTCTCTCCAAATCTGACCCATAATCATATTCTTGACTTAACTGTGGTTAAAACTCCTGGGTCTCTACAGCTATCAGGACTCTTGGCAGTGCTGTTAGATTAAGATCCAAATGGCTTCTCCTAATTCAATTCCAGTAGTGACTCCTCTGTCTCCAGTTGGGGTTTGAGGTTACGTCTTCTACCCCGTGCCATGTGCTCCACGTCTGGGAAATGAGCGGCTGGGCAGGAATGTCCCGTGGTGGGCAGATCTGAGCTGGTGGTTTGCTGCCTGCCGCTGTTTTGAAGTCTCTCTGCGTCTGTCCGCGCCGACTTAAATATAGGCCCATTATGTAAGAGCCCACACTGTATCTTGTTCTATGCATGTAGAAGCTGATAGTGTGATAAGACGGTAACGGTGCCTTGAGTTGGACATATATATTTCTATTAACCCTGAGGGCAGCGTTGTGAAAGTGCTCTTTTGTTTCCAGTTTAGCACAGGAAGCTCATTTTGGCTCCATTTAATATAACTGCTCAGGCTGGCGGGGAGTCAGAAATTTAGTTACATGACATCATACCTCTGGCACAGCAGCACGTCTTGGAGCTTCATAGAAACCCACCGCCCCCCCCCCCCCCCCCCCGATACTAAAACAAAACCTGAAATATCTGTGCAAGGCTGTCATAACAAGAGGAGGTTGTACGGCACATTTTTTCTTTCTTCCCTTCCGCTTTGAGAAGAAAGACAACGTTTTCTGAACTGTTGCAATGAGCTGTACGCTGGAGTATAAGCAAGGGGTGAAGTTACGGGTGCCAGCCCCGTCCCCCTCTGCTGCTGTCCGGGCTGAAAATGCACCTGATCTCTCGGTGTGCTGCCTCCGCTCCGGCCTGGGTCTGCCCATTTACCGCAGAATTGTAACCCTGGAGATTGCAGGTGTTTCCGCTTAAGCTTTAAAAATGATAATAAATCTATACTGGCAGATAAGAACATGTAGGGGGTTTTGCTTGCGAGACTTGTAGCTACTTTGTTTCTGGTGTAAAACTGATTTATTTATTTTTTTTTTTAATTGGCTGAAAGAATCAAAGCAAAGTCTTAAACCACTGATTATTTTGTTTAATCAGGTGAATAATTTTCATGGCTACAGTGTGCAGAGTTTTAGGCTTTTATAGTGGGCAAGTCTGGAGGAAACAAATCGCCTGTGGAGGGGTGAGACCTTTTTCTGCTTTCCTGTTTTATTGCACAGGGGAGAAGGCATGGCTGTGCATTAGAATATAAGAGCAGACTCTGCAGAGTTCTCTCTAGTATTTTTTTCTTTTATTTATCTAACATTTTTGTCTCGAGCAACGCCTCTTCTTTTTTCCCCCCCTCCACAGGAGCGTGCACAGAGCAGTAGGTGTCAGCTTGGAGGAGTCAGCTGTGGTGCCCGTCTTCCTTGTAAACAAAGCTGTAGCAGAAAGAGCAGACACCTGATCAGACGTGGAAACCTGTTTTCTAATTAATTCCTGATGCTTCTCACGCTGCTGTATAACTTCATAAGGAGTTCAGAGAGATACTGTTCCCTTGGTTCGGGAGGCTTGGTTACTGCACGCCTTATCCCGCTGCATCTCGGCAGGCCTAGATTTCTTCGGTTACCTGTCTCTTCTCTGCAGAAAGGTATATTTTTAAAAGCGCTTGTTGTATTGTGAGGGGTTTTGTACGCTGCAGACAAGGAACCTGGCTGATGGTGGGCGAGAGTGTGATGATTTCTTGGTGCCAGACCCGACGGCACTGCTTTGGCTCCAGGGCTTGCATGAGTGGGGTGTGAGCAAACTATTTTTATCGTGTATTCATAATTGTGGTGCTCGGAGCTGCGGCTGCAATTATGAGCTTATGTGTAAAGCTGCTGTGGGTGTAGGAGGTGCCAGAGCCGGGTGGGTGCTGCAACTCTCTGTGGGAGTGCGGCCGAGCTGGCGCCAGTCTTTGCTCAGGCTTTGCGGGAGGATGCTCGTCTCACCACGCAGTGCTATAAAAGCCCTATAGAGCAGGTATCTGAGGTCAACAGAAGGTTTTCTGCTGACCCAAAAGTCATTGCATCCAGCCCCAGCCTACCAGAGGAAAACAGAGCAGGTGAAGAGTCTTATTGTGGGAATTTTGGAGTTAGCAATACTTTATACTTAAACGCAGAAGCAAACCCTGCAGACTTCCACTGAGGGGAGCGCTGAGGGTGTAATCGCTGAGATAACCCCACATTTTTCACCTTGTGTACTGCTACCAGTGACCCCTGGGTGCAAATGCCGGGCTGGAGCAGGAGCTGTGCGTGCCCATGAGTGCCCGCGCCGTGAGCACCCTTGCACGGCGCGCTCTCGGCCGCCGCCTGCTCGCGTGGCTCTCCCAGACGGTGCCCGGGCGTGATGCTGGGGCTACGGAGGGCCACGCACTGCTCTCGGTGGCCACCCCATCTTGGCCTTCTCTTGGCCAGCTTTATCCACAGGGGTAGGTGTAGCCCCCATGTATTAGGGGGTGCAGAATCCATGACCAAAGCTTTCTGTATACATATATATATAGCTTGAATTCCACACTTTACATAAGGTTAAAGGGAGTTTACTTGCTGCACAGGTACTGGCCATTTATTGAAAATACAGAAATAGGTGAGAGAGACATCTCTAGATAAACATTAAGGTTTTTTGGTTTTTTTTAGCCTAGAACTCCTAACCCTCCTGAGTTATTTATGGAGAATCATTATTGGAAATTGGATCTACCAGTGAAGGAATCATGAGTAATGAATTGGTTTTCATAGGAAAAAAAGAAGGAAACAAATAGGAAAGGGGAGCGGGGTGGGATGACTCTTTAAAAAATTATATGAAAAGATTCAAGATACTAAAGGGAAGGTTCTTTGGTCATGGTTCTCTGGTCCTTTTGGAGGTGGCAGGTCCTGGTGAATGGGCAGCCGATGGTGAGCCTCACTGGCTTGGCACTGTTTCTTCTACCTCCTGTGGCCCCTGCCCAGGATTAAAATAGGTAATCGTTGCAACCAGCAATGACACGCTAGCACGTGATATCGCCGTGCCTTCGTTTCTGAGTATCACCAGAGTTGACTTCAGAGTTGGGTGGAAATGGTCAGTGCCCAGAGCTTGCAGAAACGTGCCCTTTCTGCAGAAAGAGGGATCTCCTCCCCCTAAAAGGAGGCTGTAGTGAGGTGGGGGTCGGTCTCTTCTCCAAAGTCACCAGTGATAGGAGGAGAGGAAACGGCCTCAAGCTGTGTCGGGGAGGTTTAGACTGGATGTTAGGGAAAACTTCTTCCCTGCAAGAGTGGTCAGGCATTGGAAGAGAGGTGGGGTCCCTGGGGGTGGTCAAAACATGTGTTGGCATGTTGGGGACATGGTTTAGGAGGCCTGGGGTGCTGGGTTGGGGGTTGGACTTGATGATCCTAGAGGTCTTTTCCAACCTTAATGATTCTCTGATTCTGTAATGGATTTCTGTTGCACTTCCCAGTGTGGAATTTTATGAGTTAATCTTGCTGTCTGTTTATGGTGCTGGTTTGCTCCATAATATAGTCTCACTTTTTATAGTTCTTTTTTGAACATCTTACTTACATTGGTAGTTTGAGATATTTACAGCTAGTGCATGTTTTACGTAAAAGGAGAATAGAAATGCTGTTTTTTCTTTAGTTGGAACCCAGCACGGATTTAAGCATGTTAAGCATGGTTTTACAGCCAGTGACTTGTCACATAATTAGATATTATGGAAACTAAATCAGTCTTTCAGGGCCAAAATGTGTATCTGTTGGTGGGTATAGTGGGGACGATCACAGATGTTGTTGGGTAGTCTGTGTTTTAGCTATAATATTCTTGGAAAGTCCAACATACCTTATAAGAACCTTTGCCTGATTTAGTGTTTCATGAGGTCTCAATTATATATAAAAGAGAAATTAACTAAAACAGTGCCATAGAAAGCAATTTGGAATTCCTCGCATCAGACATGTTCTCATGTTTCCTTTGGACCTGTAAGATTTCTGAATTTTCAGTCCATTTACTAATCGGCCTCTCTGTTGGCTTTAGGGAGTAAGCTTCCATCATACTTTATTCTAGGCTGATTTTTTTTTTTCAGGTTTTCAATGATCTGTAAATCCTTTGAAATAACCAGTTCTCACTAGCGCTTGACTTCTTGCCTGGGTTTGGTGTTTTTTGTTTGTTTGGGTTTATTTATTTATGTATTTATTTGTCTTTCTTTTCAAATAATGGCATGGGCCGTGTTTGCTGGCCTGGTTGTGCTGTCACCCATAGATCTTGCACACCAGTACTGGCTGTGCTGACCCATGGGCAAAGCTTTATTAATGCAAAGGAACCTTCAGCCTTTTGGAGGTGGTTTCTCAACGCTTAGGGAGGTCTTTGCTAGGAAAGAAGTATAATGAAATATAACGATATTGGCCTAGTGCTTAAGTCGGAAAGCAAAACTGTACAAAGTTTCAGTTCAAATGTTTTAAAGAAAATGGGTTTATTTTTTCTTAAGTATTCCTTTGTATTTGTTGTGGTAAAAACATAGCAGTGTTGTGGCTATGGTTGTAGAGTGCCTTTGCTAGAAGCCTCTTTTCTTCCAACGCTGGAGGAAGAGATGTCCTCTCAGGCTCGTTATTTATAGTGGTATATGCTAACTGTCAGCATTGGAAGTGATTGTCAGAAAAGGTCAATTTTAGAGAAATTAGAAGATGAAGAGCAGTGTATTTTCAAGTCAGATCAACATTTCACTGATCAGACGTGAATTCCTCAAGAAGTTGGGGGTAGGACTGAGAGTGGGGATCAGGTCTAATGAAAACCAGTAAATCATGGTCTTCCAGCAGTGAAAATGTCAGCGGTGACATAATGAAAGTTATATATCGTGGCCTGTGGAATGCCAGATGATTCATGTGTGAAAATTAAGCAACTGGTTAAATCAGGGGGGTATATTTTGAAAACTATGTCTGCTTTTAGCATGTTCCGTAGGTGAGCGTTTAAGGCAGATGAGTTGGAGCATGATTTTGAGGTATTCTTCAGCTATGCTGGAGATAACATCTCTTAGCTGGCAGACACTTGAATTACTGATGATACTCCATAAACACTGTACTTTGGGAAAGTGGACTTTGTAATGCCAAGATGATGAGGCATTTGGATCTAGCAAAAGGCAGAGCAGATGAAGAGATAAACGAAGGAGCAGAAGAGTCTGCAGTGAAGCTTTGTCTCCAGGAGGTGAGAGGTTTGCTGGAGCAGATTGAAGATGGAGCGGGAGGAGGTCTGCCTTAGCTCCCAGTTACTGATATCGAATACATTATTTAATATCATGTATAATATTTGCCATCTGGTGAGCTAATGATATTAAAGCATCTCAGCTGGATGACACGGACAGTGGCAGAGGTGACAGTGCATGGCAAGGTGGTGGGCAGAAGGTGTTAACAAAGGTGTTGGGGCAAAAGCACGGGGCATCAGGACGTGGGGCTGGTTACAGACGAAGGCAAAGGCGGGGATGAGGATGCCAAAACCCCACAGAGGCTGCCTGACCACCCTGCATGGGAGCCTGCACCAGTTGGGCTTATCAGAGGTGCGAGACCAAAGGGGTGACAACTCCTACATTGCAGAGATGTTCCAGAATGGAGGAAGAAGTTATTTTTTTTGAAGTTTAAAGCTTAACTCATACCAAGTAGGAGTTGTGTTTTAATTCATGTGCCAGAGATTGGTGAAGTTGCCAAGCAATACGCACTGACCCAGCATGACCAGCTGCAACATGATCTATGGAGGTGCGTGCTCCAGTTTACCCCAGTGAAGCAAGTCAAGCGAGACCCATACCTGTTTGCACAGGTGTGCCCCTGTGCGAGCGGGGCTACAGAGGCAGAAGAGCAGACCCACTAGCTTCTGCCTTTTCCTCGTTAGGGGGTGAAGTGTGAAGAGTCACAGTAAAACTGCTCAATAAATGTGGCTTTTTCTCCATCCTGGACAACCTAATCTCTTCACACCTCAGCTCCTCTTCCTTTTCTCTGCTGGCCTCAGGCAGTGCCCGGCCCTTTGTCCTGGCTCACAGGCCTTTGCTTTGGTGCCCTGCACTCTCCTGATTTTTTTGTTTGTTCTGTTTTTATTACCAGTTTTTATTACTACCTGTGATGATGGGCACCAGCTGGTGGTCCCGTGGCTCTTAGGACCTAGCCCAGAGTCTTCCTGTAACATCCCCAGTGGTCTTCGTCCCCCCCTTTCCTCTTAGCCCTTTTTTTAGGCAGCTTTATTCACGTGTGCATTACTTCTGCGACGAGGCTAAATGAATGCATAAATATAATTTTTTTTATTTTGGGAAAATAACAGCTAGCCGGGCACTGTAGTGTCAGGGAGGTTTACTTTTTTTTATCCTTTTGCACTGTTGTTGTTTGGAGCTAACCATGAATCGACACAGTAAATAACTGATGAGCTCCAGGTAATTATTTCTGGAGGGTTACAGTGACAATTGGAAGAAAAAACAATAAACAACCACAAAGCAAAACAAAAAACCCAAACCAACAGCAAAAACGGCAAAAAAAAAAAAAAAAAAAAAAAATCCTTTTCTGACACTGCTTACAAATGACTAGGTCTGGTTTTGTGAGAAATCCAGGAGGATCTGAGCCTGGTTTTGCACTTGCAGCGATTCTGCAAGTGTTTACCTCTGTGCAGCGTCTTGATTTACTGTTATTAAAAAAGAACAAACATAAATATATGCATTAGCTTTATGACATGTTAGCAGATAATTAATGGTCATGGGAATGTTTTCCTATTAAACTATGTCATATAACATCAGTATTTTTGATGAGAAAACTGCATTATGCCCATATCCTTGATCATGCAATTTGTACGCAGTAAAATGGAGGGATGATTGACAGTGATTAGCTATAAGTGAAACGTAGGGAGGGAACAGAGCGTGTATGAAAACCAAACGAAAAAGTAAATGCACAAGGAAACTGGTACAAGAGGGAACGAATGTGCCTCTGCTTTAGCCTTGGAGTTTCCTGCCTGCAGTTAATTTACTCTATAAGTAGTTGCCTCTAAACCGAGCTCTGAACAGCAAAGTGGTTCGGGTCACTTTTGTTTCAGAAGGATGAATCAAAACTAGCGTTAATTCAGCTATTCGGCTTGCGCTGCGAATTGCATGTACGCAGGTGCAGCAGACTCTGCTGCTCCGTTAGGCTCCCTTTGAGTCAGGTTGCAGGGCAAGTTCATCTGTACATTGTAATGGCATTCACAGGGGTGGGAGGCTACTGCAGGGGGGCTTTTTGTCAAAGCAAAGGGTAAAGAGCTTTCTGTAGGAAGGCAGATCTATCTGCCGCTCAGCTTCGCGGGCCAGGTATGTGCGGACAAGTACCAGGGAGCACGCTGAGGTCTCCTTCTCAGCTGAAACCCATCGGTGAGGCGTTGGAAGCTTGAAACAGTCATGGGGAGTGGTGGCGAAAATGGGGATGGCATTTTATAGCCTCCCATCATGGTGGAGGCGATTGCTTTCTTTTAATTGGCCTTTTGTTTTTCACCAACAAGTTAGAAAAATAAAGGAAGTAAATGGCTTTTTCTGGGAGGAGAAGTGCCAAGTAATTAATTGGCCACTGAACTCAAATAACACTTGAAAGTCATATGAAGCAGGGGGGTTGTTTGTTTTGGGTTATGGTGGGTTTTGTTTTTTTGGAAAAGCTATTGAAAACCTGAATGAATTAATGATGGCACTGTTTGTTTACTCCATGGATTAACTAGGCAGCTGAAAGAACACTAATTGGTCAGTTCTAATATGGGTTTCTTTTACATGACTTTAATGACATGTAGCTTTTCTAATGTTTATACCAAATAAAGATGCATTACAATCGGAGGGATGGCAGTGGAATAACTGAGTAAAGCTTTACGAGAAAACTGTCTGAATTTCAGTACACGTGATTTTAAAAAAAAGTGAAATCAGATTAATTTTGCTCTTTTAATGTAACTAATCATGGAAATTTCTGCAGGGAGAGATTTCCTACAAAGTCTTATAGTCCTTGTGGAGCAAAGGGTGGCAGTACAATAATAAAATAGTGCAAGAGAAAGGTCTTACTTATTTTGATGCACAAACCAGGTTTTGGGTGCCACCTCTGACTCTGCTAGATGTGAACCCACACAAAAATGAGCTACTTTTTTCTATCAAGAGAAAAATAAGAATGAGATACTTATCTAAAGGATCGTTGTGCGAGGCTTGGGTCATTGTTCATTAAACTTTATGTAGGTGCCATGAAGTATAGCTGGGAACGGTGAGAAAATTCCCAATTATTTCCCTGGGGGTTATCGGTGCGGTGTCTCCTGCAGCCCAGACTGAGATGTGCTCCTTGGGAATGAGGAAAACCAGACGTGTTGTCCTCAGACGTGTCCCCTCCCTTTGCGGCTTGCTGGTATTTTTGTTGCCTTGTGCCAACGGGAATTCACGTGTGGGTCGGGAAATAAAAAATGGCATGAACTCCGGGTGAACTGCCAAGGGAACAGAGCCCTTCTGCAGCCTGACCTACGCGGGTCTGGGGCTGGAACAATACCACCTGGTGTTCATTAACTACTACATAAATATGTTAAATTGTGTTGGGGGGAAACATGGCACTACAGAGTGGATGGTTAAAGCTGGGGGTTCATTAATATCTCACCCGTCGTGAGGAATAGTAATGGCCCAACCTTGCTTACGCTGATGTTGGTGAAAAAGCTCTCGTTTCTCTTCCACAAGGGAAAAGCTCAAGTTTTGAATTATTTCATAATAATAAAATCTCATTTCCACAACGTCGTGTTTTCGGGGCTGATCGCTGAACTTCTACAAAGCTTGCCTTGGGTCAATGCCGAGCAGTCTGTGACTCGGTGCCTAATCTAGCATGTCAAATGTGCGGGGTGATGTCCGAGAAGAACTGTCACAAACCGCTCTGGAGAGCCGAGGGGGAAGGCATCAGCAGAGCGAGGACACAATGGTGCAGATTGATGTATGGTTTTATTAAAGCACAGTTTGTTGCATGACGGGCAAGCGTTTCAGCTCAGTCTTTAACGTCTTCTGCTGTGTTTAATACAAGAAATTTCTTGTTGTCAATACTTTTGGTACAAAAATGCTGAACCTAGCCTTATAGAAAAGTGGAAAAAATAAGTATTTTCATTCAAAGATGCTCTTTTCACCAATTAGATTTTGAGATGTCACTAAGCTGTTGTGTTTTTTTTTTTTTTAATTTGGCCCAAGCATGCTTGGTTAATTGGGTTGAACTCATTTTTGTAATCAGAAGGGTTCGGTGCTTTGGCTCTCTGCTTTGGTCTCTCCCCAATTATTCTGTGTAACAGCCTCCTCTCACAGCCAGAGCCGTAATCCTGCCCATTCGAAAACGATGGGTTTGCTTGGAGACCTTTTTCCGCAAGAACCTACCAACCCTCTCGTGCAATTTTTTACAACCTGAAATGTTTGTTGCTGTAGCACAAACAGGCTGTTCTGTGAGTTTACCCAGGACTGACCTTAGGCTAAGCAGTCGTTCCTTTGATCCTTTAGAAATACTGAGTTTGTGCTGATGATCTTCCTGGTCTCTAGACTGTCCCAGTCTACTAGACTTAATAAAAATGTAACCTTAAAACCTCAGTGGGCTCATCTCATCTTTTAAAACTGCTGTGTATATGTATATCTGCTAGCCTAGTACAGAGACCAGGAAACTATTTTACTGAAGTATTTCATGTCTTGGTTGCAGATTAGATCATTTGCCATCTATCTCTTTGTAAGCATGGGGTACGTTCTCCTGTTTTGTTTGATTTCACTTGTCTCTTTGGCGTCTCTGACTCTTTGCCTACATATATTTGGTAACATGTTGCAGTATTTTTTCCTAGCAGATGCATTGCACAGTGGTGTCGTCAGTGCTTCCCCATGTTTTAAGCGTAATTCTCTTGCTTATTGGGTAAATGTAAATAGTAAAGATGGCCCAGGTTGATCCCAACTGCTGTTGCCATGCTGAGCCTCACCAAAATTTAACTTACTGAATAAGCTTAGGACCTCGTTCTACTTTTCCCTTGGAGAGCACCAACACCTGCCCACTGCCTGCACCATTTCATGGGGTGTCTGCCAACCCTGGACCGCAGTCAGAGCCTCCCTGTCCTGACAAAACCTTCCCTGGGTGCCCTGGGGCCAGCTGCACAGAGCCTTGCACCTTCTTCTTCTATGAGACTTCCACAATGAGCAGAAAGGAGCCATACGCTATGTGTCGTCCACAGAAATAGCATCCCTGCCTTGGAGACAGGAGCCCTTTCAGCGGCCCCGGTGAACCTAAATGTTTATTTAGGAAATAATTTACGCGCTCTCTTCCCCTTTGCAGAGGGACCTGGCCACTGGAGCTCGGTGAGTGGGTTTTTTGCTGCTTATTAGCAGGAAAATCCCAGGATTTTTGTGCTCACGCATGGTTTCCTTATCCTCCGTCTGCATGGAGCCGGGCTGTCTGGGGGCTCCGTGCACACTGAGGTCAGCCCATGTGCAGTGAGACACGGGAGGGGTGAGTGCCGGCTTCCAAACTTCCCAAACTGAGCCGAATCCCAATCTTACCCACCCCGTTGAGTTCAGGGCTCGCTGCCCCTGCTGCCTCTATTGCATGCCGTGCAAAAGCCTGGGGGACAGGTCTTGAAATGATTTATTAGATCACCCGTGTCCATCCTGCTGCTACTTCAGAAGTGTTCAGAGTCACACTCTTGAATATTACATGTAATTTTAAAAGAACTGGTGTCCCTGCACCACTGTGTGTTATACACGGTGGAGTGAAGTGGGAATGAGTTATGTCTAACCTTGAATATCTCGTCTTCCCAGTTTGACAATTAATTTGCATAAATTGTATTTTCTCATATGAACATCATGGCATGCCTGGATTGTAATCTAACTTTTTTCTGTCATTTATGCCAAATAGTAAGTGTCTGAAATACTCGAGTGGAATTCATCTGTTTTGTCTCTCCTCTGAGTTTATCTGAAGCCAAACTATCCTCTGGGGATGCATGAATGTAAGTGATGTTTTACTACAACTCATTAAAAGATGAAGGGTTTGTACAGGTCCTAAGAAAAGCTTCACTTTCCTTAGTCAGACAGAAAATATAAATAATACAGGTTGAAAATAAAAGCAATGTGGGACTTCTAAAATAATCTTGAAATCGCATCTTGTTAAAGATTAAATTGCATCCGAGGGAAGATGGCGTGAGAGGGAACATATTGTACCCCCCTTCACTTCCCCAGGACGTGGGCTTTTAGCTCAATGAAATACAGGCTTTGTAATTAGTAGCAAGGCGATTAGATCATCCACGTTTCTGGGAGTAATTTGTGCACTAATTGTGTTCGGTTGTTTAATTACTCTTGCTTCTGTAATTGAGGAGAGGTAGCGAACCCCTTTGCAAGAGCTCCCACGGCTTCTCAGAAGTTACATGTGCTTCACCACATCCCATATTACAAGGAGGGTGACATATATTTAACCATTCCCAGGGCCAAACCCCAAAGAAAATTCTCTAAATGGCAAGTGGAAAGAGGCTGGATTTTGAAGGCAATTCGAATTAATTCCAATTTTTGTTCAAAACTTTTCTGATGTTTTTGGTAGGAACCAAAAGGGAGGAAATAAACAGAATAAACAACAAAAAAAATTGATGTTAATAATTCAGCAGGATAGGGATGAAGGGGGAAAATTGCAGTTAGAGCTGGTAAAGTTGCAAATAGTGTCTGGGATTGCTGTCCAGGATCCTGCACAGCTGGTAGGTGGGAAAACTTCCATTGCAATCCGGATTTCTGTTTGGACAGTGATGGCATTCCGGAGATGGAGATCTGGGGTTTAGTTTTCGACGCTGTAGAGAGATGCAAATGAATATGTACATTAGAGTTGCGGTAGTGGAAGCTCCAACCTGTAGCTTTATGTAGACTGGAAGAAAGGCAGGAAGACATGTAAAGAACAGTGAATTAACTCTTGCATTTGTTGGGGAAGTCGCAGTGGTGATGTGCGTAAGTTGGAACTACGGTTGGGTAGGCTTTGCATCAAGGAACAGATCTTCCAGCATTGCCACGCTGGTTGTAGCTCCTTTGACTTGGTTTATCACTGATGAATAATCATCAAACATAGTCGAAGGATGGTCCAGCTGACCTTGCACAGTGTAACTCACAAAAGCAAATTACTTGTGCTGTGGTTTCTCCAGTTTCTGACCAATGTTGTGACTTTGGCATGCTGCGCTTCGATACTTCAGGGCTGATACGCCTCCTGCCTGCTGAGAGGGAGCTTTTGCTGGCTTTTACTGTTTTATCTATCTGAAAGAAGTGTTGCTTTAGGGCACTGTGAGATGGGGGCTCTTCCAAGTGAAGAGATAAGAGAAAATGCCTTCAAGATGAAATAAGGTAGTAAGCTATAAAACTTGGAGATGTGGCCCAGACATTGAGGAGGAGATGTAGGAGGAAGGTGCAGCCAAGATGTCAGTAGAAGCATCAACCTCGTGTGAGGCCGGGCAACCTCCACCTGTGTCAGACGTCCAGGGAGAGCAGGACAATGCTTCCTCTGCCGCGGAGGGAGATGGAGGGGCACCGAACACCACAGCATCTGCTGTACTCGCACAAGGAGGAGAACCACAGAAATGCTGCAAACCAGGAATTCCTTCTTGCCTTGCTTTGGCCAAATGGTTGTAGGGGAAGATTTGGTGTCTGACTTGTTTGGGTTTTTATTTTCTCCTGAAATGCTGCAATGTTTGCAGCCTTGCAGCTGGCAGCAGCCCAGCTCACGGCCGTCGGTGAAGGCCAGCTAGCAACTATCTACTGAGCTTGCGAGAGGGACAGGAGCGACAAATGCATCCTCACAAATAGCTGTGCTCTCCAGCAACGTGTCTCCCCCAGAACCGGAGGTCTCATGTTTGGCAGCGCTTCTGCTCGAGGGCTCCCCCGGCCCTTCCTTGGAGGACGGGGGCCTTCCGTTGTCCCCAGCGCTGGTGACGGAGGGGATGACATGTCGCCACCCTAATGAGACCTGACAAATGGGCAATTGGGCTGCTGCTTAGGGAATTTAATGGTTAATTTCCATAGCGCCGTGTTAGGGCAAAGGGCAGGAAGAAGTAATCCTGCTGCAGAGCGGGGATGGGGATGCCTTTCCGTCTGAAAGGTGCTGGTGAAGCTGGAAAGATTGAGTTAACTAGGATTTCTGTGTCAGTGCCCAAGACCTTTTATAAACAGACTGTATGATCTAAATACCATGTGACTATTTCCCCTAACTGCAATCCGGTATCAAATTCAGAGCGGGCCATGCCGTTCTCTGTTCGGTTGGTGCGTGCACGCTGCTATGCACGGGAGGCTACTACAGCTGGAAAGGAGCCGAGTTAATTCAGAAGGAAAAAATGCGTGCCCGTGCGCTGGAGAGCAGCAGTTTAGCACTTTACTAGCTGATATGGCAGCAATCGCTGTTTGAAAAGGTATTTTTGTACAACGTTTGGCAGTTTTGGCTGAAAGCCGTGACCTAAAAGGGGCTTGTGAGCAAGAGAAAAAGTCTCCATGCCCTTGATGAAGCTTCTTAGGGCTTACAGGCTTCACGAAGGCCAGCCATCTTTGCAGAAAAACGTCATTTTTGGATGATTTTGGGGAAAAAAGTGTAACTGAAAACAATTTTTTGTCAGCCATCTGCATGTTTTAAGACAGCGCATCCGTAGATACGTGCATTTCCTTTAAAAACAAAAACGCAATTACGTTTTGGTTTTATGTGTGGGCGTAAAAGCAGAGAACGAGCGTGCTCACAGAATTACTGTGCTGAGCAGTAATTATTGAATAGGTTTTTATTCAAAATAGTTTTTGGTATTTCACTCTCTGTGGAATATTTTCTCAGTTGGACGCAGTGTATTTGTACGTGTGTTTTTGTCCCCTGTGAAAGACAGAACTACGTGTGCCCGTGTGTACATAGTCAAAATATTTGTGAAATATTGAGTACTCGAGTAGCTTACAGAAGGTGCTTCTGTCTCCGCAGAAATATCTATTTTTACACTATTTGTGTATGAAATGCCCAGGTAGAACACGCTTGCTGTGAAGAGCAGTGACTGTAACGGCGGCAGGCGTTTCGTTCAATAAATACTTTCCACTTCAGCGGCTGCCATAGTTCAAAGCAGCGGCCGGGCTGGCCTTGCTCTGGTCTGAGCAGGGATGTTTTGTAACACAGAGGGCTTTTTTAAAAATTTTTAATTCCTTACCTATAATTAAATCTGCTTCAAACATATAAAATAGAGGTGGGGAAGTGAATTCTATATATTCATTTGTGGTTCCTGCAGCTCATTAGAAGCGGTGTTGGCAGTTAAGCTACTTGCAATTACAAGAGGCACGATGTGCGTATTTTTAGCGTGCAGCTGGATGGTTTCTGCCACCCTCTCAGGCAGGACTAACAGCCACTTGTCTTCTGAATCTGACGACGAGGCAAGTACTAACAGCTACGCACGGACATTTGGAGATGGGCTGAATAAGCAATTGATCCCATAAAAGGGAGCACGTGTTATAGAGGGAAAACTGGTGTCCTCAACTGGAAGACTCTGATCAGAGCTGTAAATACAAGTGCTTTTTGTGATTACGATGAGAAAACCCTACAAATTCATTTTTTAATTATACTTGGGAGGAATTCTTGCTGTTATTTTAATCTTGTTATGTTTAAACTTAAAATATTGCTATTTGTCCTTTCTGTTGATAACCTACGTTAATCATAGGTTGCTGCTGAGAGTTTGTGTTGAGCTATGAGAAGCTCCTCTCGTTGGGATGGGGGTCCTAATTTTTTTTGTGCTATAATGCAGGATTGCTGCTGAGCCCCTGCGAACCGACAGAGTTTCACTGCAAACTGCTGATTTCTTGAAATTAATAAAGGGGCTTGTAAAATCTGCTTTGTTTTGTTTGGGATAAAAAAAAAACACAATCCAGCAAGCCCTCTGTCCTCCAAGCCTTCATTATCTCAGCAGGATGAATGTTAAGCAGTTTCCACATGTGAAACCCACTTGCCGCTGAGTGGCTCTGGTCAAGCAGTGAGCGGAGAGGCTGATGTGTGTCCGGTGATGGACTGGCCTCCTCCTGCGTAGGAAAGGAGAGGCTCAGCTCAGGAGTCCAAACACACCTCGTTTCCTTGTGCCGAGCATCGTGTGTGACTTACGTGACGTACAGACACGTGTCCCAGAAGCAAACGCTCCCGCACTGGAGCGCGTCTACCCGGCGCCGTTGCTTGTGCGGCTGATGGCTCCTGCTGTCCTCGGCTCGGGAGCGTCAGGGCAGCGTCGGCATTTGGCCGGCTCAGCTCCAGGCCCGTGTGTATTTAGCCATGAGGAACTCAAAAATGTGAATGGTCCTAAATCCACACGTGTACCCAGCTCCCTCACCGAGGTGGGCTTCGGCTGGCTTTGCTTGGGACTCCTCCTCCAGACCCCAAAGGGAGCTGCTGGTCCCATTTCTTTCATCTTTCACGTGGCTGGGAGAGGTTTGTTTTATTTCCTTTCTGTTTCTAACCAGGATTTCACTTTCCCCTGGCCGATACGCATCTGTGGATTAAACCCAATGGAAATTGGCATTTCCCTCTTTGTAAGGTTAAAACAACAGAGTTTAATGCACCATGTTGTGTGTTATCTGTTTCCCTCACTATTTTTATGGATTTCATGGTGTTTTAATAAAGGGCTGTTTTCAGATAAGAGCCAAGGATAATGACAGCCCCCCCGACGGCCATTGTGCTGCTCGTCCTGCGTAGGTCGCTGCTGCGAGACAAACATTTGGAAGCAGAGGTGGAAGGTTGCGCCACTGCCCCTGGAACATCTTTCCTGTAAAAAAAAAAAAAAAAACAACCCAAAATTGATTTATTAAATAATAGCTACCACACTTTCGAAGTTGCTTAGGAAATATCTGGGTATCACAGATCTCTTGGTCAGCCTGAGTGGGAAAAATACCCCAATGCTGTGTGTGCTGGATGGATGCCAGCGGCCGGGGGAAACCGGCGGCTCCTGCCTGGCTCGGCAGCCGCCTCCTCTCGGGCCTTTCCTGTCCCATTTGGTTTCTGAGGCACGTTTTCATCATTTTTAAGGAACTGTAATAATGAGAGATGTGTATTTAGCAATGTATTAGTGTTGTCTGTTCCTGGAGGGCTCTGCACAGCCTGGGTGCAGGGGTTGGGATGCTCCTGAAAGCTGCTGGTTTTTGGGATGGCTTCACGAGTGGTACCACGGGGGTATTTGTTTCTGCTTATATTAGTTCCCTTCATTGAGGGATGTGGGGGAAATACCCTGCATCATTTGTCACAAAGGGAATAAGACCCTTTGGAGCACGGATGAGGAAAACGCAATAATTTTTTTTAGGAGACGTGGGGGTGTTGGGTTGACAGTTGGACTTGACGATCCTAGAGGTCTTCTCCAACCTTAATGATTCTATGAGTCTATGAATCACTTTGTCATTAACAGCATCCAGCTGAAGTTAGAGATAACCTGAAGCAGCTGGAGCTCCTCATCTTTCCTGAGATACGTGGGAAGTAACGCGGAGCTTCTGGTTTGCCGGAAAGGTGCATTTTAGGAAGGTGTGATCCCTTGTTGGAGTGTGGGTGGAAGAGCCATTGCTGCTCGCCGGGCATCCCGACAGGTCTCTGGCTACCGTTTCCTTTCTTCCCGGTCTAACTGTGCAGTTTTCCAGTATTCTCTAAAAGCAGTTAAACCCCGTTGCAGTGCAGTTTCCAATGACTAGCATCATCCTACTGAGGTTTTTGAAAACCAGTCGCCAACCAGTTAAATTGTGAACAGTGACAAACGTGACCACCCTTCCCCTTGGCTCCCATTTGCAGCTCTCTTGCTGGGAGAGTGTTTGCCCGAGTCCTCTTCCCAGGCGGTGCCAGGGATGTCGCTGAAGCCGAGCCAAAGTAACGGCACCGCTGCCCGCCCCTGCGGGAGGGCAGCCGAAGGTTCACGGGAGCATCATGGTTTTCGTGAGGTTGGGCTGCTGGGGGCCGAGGTGGTGGCTGCGCTCCTCGCGGGTTTGCTCTGCTCACCCCTGTTCTCTGCTATTGCCCAGGTGAGGGTTTTCGGCCGCCGTATGAGTACGGCTTCGCCCGGCGATGGCCTCGCAGCCCACGCCGGCGTGGGTGCTGCTGCTCAGCCTGCTGGCCGGCTGCCTGCCAGCCGCGCAGCCCAGGGACTTCACCGTGAAGGACATCGTCTACCTCCACCCTTCCAGTAAGTCACCTTTGCGGGGGCTGCAAAGCCACGGCCGGCTGCGGCATGGGGGTAAGGATGAGGGAGAACGTGTGTTAAGGCAGCAGAAACATTGGGGTTGAGCCGAGTGCTGAGCAAAGATTAAATAATTATCCCCAGTACTCATGAAACTAGTTGATATAAAACCAAACTGTTGCTTCCCAGAGGGATTAAAGGACAGATAGGGTTATGGGCCATTGCTGAGTATGTCAGGAGCTTTTCGTTCACTGTTTTCTGTTCCAATACTCTGCCTGGCCACAAGGCCAAGCCCCCCGGCCGCACAGCTTGCTCAAGCACATCTATAGCTGTGAGCAAGGGCCAAATGTGACCATTTGCAGCTGTGGCACCAACTCCCTGAAGCAATGCTATAGCAAAGTTATGTATCTTTACATCTTCCATGGACTGTCCTTTCACTAGTTTTGTTCACTTCATCAGCCACAACCTTAATTAATCCTAGAAGGAGAGCTGTGCTGCCATCTGTTCCCAGTGAAAACTCGTCTCCTTTCTGAATTTGGCTGAAAAATTTATATTCTGTACAAGCAAATTGAAAGTCCCGTTTTATGCCATATCTGTGACCTGCTAGAGGTCCAGGGAGAGAGCAGTGAATTTAATTCGTGCTGTTGTGTTGTCCCACCCCAAAGCTGCTCCTTGAGGGCAGCACGAGCCCCACCAGAGATGCTCCCAGGGGACTTGCTGGCCCTTACCCAGAGGAGCTCTGGGGAAACAAGCAGTGAATGCCTCTTGCTTCACCTCTCACACCCGAACGGGGTCTGGCCCAGAGCCCGTGGGCAAGGGGAGGAGGTGGAGAGGAGGGAGAGGTGAGATGTGGCCTGTGGGGCTGCGGAGGTTCAGCTTACTTCATCCCATGGAGATAAATGTGATCCGTTCACCATTTGGCTTCTTGAGAAGGTGGCAGCATCTTGAAGATGTATTGAATGTGCTACAGAAGCCCTGCCAGGAGACCACTTAAGACATTACACTTCTTGTTTGGCAAGATAAATTAGGGTGGGGTCTGCTGTTAAAAACTGGAGGTTCAGCAAATTGATTTTTTTTTTTCCTTTCCTTTGGGGATATCAGCCTGCCTTCAAACAGGGTGGCTCATTTTCCCGGTGGGACAGTTTCCAGAAGTATTTTAATCCATCTGATATTTTGTTATCAGCACTGATAAAGTAGCGGTATTGGATGTGAGCTCTGATACCAAGAGAATAAGTACTCCGTGCTCACATTAACTCCCTTTGAAGTCACCAGTGGGCACTTCTGCTAGGTAAACAGAGTGAACCGCGTCCTTATTGTATCTGTACGTGCCTCTCCTACGCTGCTATCGGTGATGGGATTTTTCCAAATCCGGACCAACTTGAAGAAGTTGACAGGCGTACTTGCAGGCAGATATGTCTAAAGAGAACAGACGTTGCTGTGTGCCTCTGAAAAACAGCAGAACCGGATTAATTGGCTCATGTTAATGGAATATTGTCTGTTCCTTTCAGCCACACCGTATCCTCATGGATTTAAGTGTTTCACCTGTGAAAAGGCAGCAGATAATTATGAATGCAACCGATGGGCTCCGGATGTCTATTGCCCAAGAGGTAACCAGCTGCATGCTAGCGTTTCACTTAAACCCACCTTACAAGAACCTCTCACTGTCCCCGCAGTGGGGACAGCACTGAGCCCCCATTATTCCTTACGTGTACTCGGATGCTGGTGATTGCTGCTCCTGCTTGTAAGCCTCCTCAACAAGAAAGACGTGTAAGAGATATGACTAATCCTTTAAGCTTTTCTGTCTCTTTGTGGTGGATGAAATTTAGGACTTTCATCTACTCCCCGTGCTCCTCTGGCTCAGCTGGAAATTAAATCAGGCTGACATGTATTTAAGGGTTGGATTTCTCTTACTGGTGAGTACGGGCCCAGTCCTTGCTTTGTTTGCTTCCCTTCCCTATGGCACGAGCCCGCGCTTCAGGGCAGCCAAGGCTGCCTCTTTTTGGCTGGCATCAAGATATTTTCAGTATTTTGGGCTCATAACTCCCATCGGAGTCTGAAGTTGGGAACAGCTCAGAAAGGGCTTTGGGATACGGGCCCCCAAATATCAGATCCAGGTATCGGTGAGACCCTCAGATCTCCCCCTCCCTTACTGCTTCTCTTTTTGAGACACTCACATGCATTCAGATTGCTCACAGCCCCTGCTGAAGCCCTGGACACAGGTTGGACATGGACCATGTCCTCGCCAGTGGGGGAACCACGTGTGGGCAGGAGGCAGCCGGGGCCGCGCGGGCACAGGGATGCTGCTGGGTTTACCGCTTCCCTGGTGCTTTCCGTAGGCTCGGCAGTGCTGTCCAGCATCTATCCGGAATGCCTGCAGTCTGTTGTGGGACATTACAAATGCCCTTAGAAAATATTTACTTTGGAAAGACAAAAGACCATAACCTGCACTGCAGGGACGAACCAGCTGTGTTTGCAGCCTGCGTCACAGCGCGTTATCTGCCTGAGAATTTATTTGCTTTGAGCTCAAATCAGCACAACGTCAACAACAACAAAAAAAGAGATCAGGCTGGCTGGCATCAGATGAGACCGATATTCATGGATACTCCCAGCTTCGACAGGAATAGGTGGTGTTTAAATGACCAAGGACGGCGTTACCCATAGATCGCTGTGCAAGGAGAGGCGCGCGACTCCGAGGTCTGCCTTCAGTAACAACCAGCAGAAATGACTTGACCCCCAAAAAATGCTAATCTGGAAAGAGAAGTTAGTACTTAATGGCTGTTTAGGGGAGGGGAAAACCATGCTTTGGTGCATCTGGATCTCACCAGCTGTGTTCAGCCTGAACGGAGCCGCTAGTTATGGTCACCAGCCCTCCTGCCTGCTGGTACAAACACCCACTGTGAAGTAAGGATGGGGTTTTAGCCTTGAGAAGGGGCTAGCTGGAAACCTGAGTCTATCTTTAATCTTTGGAATAGAGAACTTCTTAAAATGGAAGGATTCGATAAGGCTTTACTCGAGGCAGATCATGTCGGTGCCCAGACTGCCCCATCATCCCGTGCCCCGGGGCTGGAGCGCAGCTCTGCCTGCGCCACGGGCCCCCAGCCCCTCGCTGCCGGCTTTTGGGGGAGACCAGGGCTTGCACTGCTGAGTCAGCAGTCACTGTGTTTCAGACAACTGGGGAAAGGGGTCGGGTGCTATGGCTTAGGTGCTCTGTCCTTATGCTGTGCAGTGGAAGCAAAGCTGACAGTGTCATCGCTCTCCGCTCTGCAGAAATCAGACGTCGCTTTGGGATGCCTCATCGCTGATGGCTTTTGTTGGCGTCTCTTAGCTTTACATCCAATGCACCTCCACATCAGAAAGCTTTTATTAAGCCAGCTTTTCTTCTTTGTTGCTTTAATTTTCAAATGTGACTTTGAGTTTGTGTAAGGAAGCCGCAGAAATGCAGCCTGAGGTTTGAGGTGTGGCTCCAGGCTTGCTCCGGGGTTATCTGCTCAGGTAATTACCTTATCTCTGGGAGCCAGAGGGGTATGCTTACGGCGTTGCCTCCCTCGCTGCAGGGATCTGAACCCTTGTTGGTTTGCTTGGGTTAAGTGGTGGGAGAAAATGAGAAATCTCCATCCTGGTATTTGCTAGTTGTATGGATTATTTTTTTTTTTTTTCTTGAGGACAGAATGCTATTAAAACCAAGCAAACCAGAATATTTTCATTAACTATAATGTAGGAACTTAAAGGGAACCACATGAATCCCCATATTGAACAGAGACTAGAAAAAACATTTCCTAGAAGGCAGGCCTCCTGCTGTGCATTAACCTCGTTTTCTGTTATTTATTAGCTTCAGCTCAAGCAGAAACAGTGTTAGTGATCTAATTTGTATGGAAATATGGCACTCAAAATACTCCCAGTGCTCTATTTTTGGATGGCCCGTGGGAGGGCTGACGTCTCGATGATGGCCACCACCACCGTGGTGACGTTCCAGCCGTTGCAGGTGGCACCTGACAGCCTTGTTAGAGGCTGTGGTTTGGGAAACGGGCTCTCAAAAGTCAATGTGTGACTCTGGGCCCTTTGAAATACCAGGTTCAGTTTTTCCCTACCCACTCCTAGCAGGCCGAGCCTGGGGCTGCCTGTTGTACGTAGGTGTTTGGAGATATGTCGTAGCTTAAGGACGTCATTCAGCCTTTGCCAGACAGTTCCACCAGAGGAAGGAAAAATGCAAAAGAAGAGGTGATGGTGTCGTCTGTCGTGCCGGGGGTCAGTGCAAATCAACAGCCCTGAAAAATCCCCCACATAATCTGACCCAGAGCAACAATCTCATTTTTAAATGCTTTTGTAATGGAACGTGTTGCTGGACAGCCTGGATATTACACCACGATCAGCCTAGCTTTCAAGTGCCTCTAAAGATGCTCTGCAACCGTGAAATTTAGGAAAGAAATCCATGTTTTTTTCGACACGATACCACCAAGACTCACCCTTGCCCTGTGGCCGTACAGCTGCCTGGCTTGGGCACCACCGTACTTATAAGCATCAACTTTCATGCCTTAATGTCTTATTTGAATCACTCTAGATTTCTCTGATACTTTTGGTAACTTTTTTATAGTGTTGGGCATGTGTTCTTCATGGGCTCAGCTTGGAGCTCCTCCTCTACCCCTCTGGCTGGCGGCTCCCTGTCTGCAGAGCGGTCCTTGTGGGTTAGACGTGGTGACGTTCCCCACCTGTGCGTCGCTCTGGGCTCTCCCAGTGCTCTCTGGCCCGAACCTTTTCATAGCGCCTGCCCTCATTATCTTTAGCCTGCTCTCGGAAGAGAGGCAGACCAGAATGCAGTGCAAAAGTTAATATTAATTTGAGCGAGTGGATTTTGTTGCTTATTGTGGACTTACTCGGTAGCTGCAGCCCTGCCTTGCAGGAGGTGATAGCCATCAGCGATGGCTGTGAAGACAGCATACTTGGTCCCTCTGTGCAGGGGAAAATACATGTCTCTAAGAGGATTGCGCAATATTTTCTACAAACACACTTGGAAGAAAGGACAAAACAGCCCTGCAAGAGTTATGGGGTGCTAGAAGTTTTATTTGTTCCATCTGGGACCTGTCAAGGGCGAGCTCCGCTGCACAGACAGAGCCATTGCAGGAGAAATAAAGCTCCAGGGACGCACGCCCAGATTTGCTGGGGAATGGCCCTTCCAGGCAAGGTCCCGGGAGAAGCTCGAAGCCGTCGTGCAGAGAGTGCTCCCCTTGGGGTGAAACTGAGAGCGTCGCCCCCTCGCGCAGGAGAGCCTGGAGGACGCGTGCTGCAGCCCTGGCCAGTTTGAAGGAAGACAGCACACGGAGCACCTCCAGCCTCGGGGGATAAGTTAAGTCTCTTTGCTGCGGATGTTGCACTTGAGTTAAGAGCAGGTCAAAGATACGACAGATGTCTGAGGGGTTTTATTGCCTAATGACTAACGTGCTTTGCTGGCAATCTCGCTCGGCTCTTGCTGAAATCTGAAACACGAGAAGTATGCAGGGCTTTCCCCATCGGACATGGGGGCTGAACAGGAATGTTCACTTTATATTAATTACACCCCTTTCCCCCCCCCGTGAAAGCAACAATGTTATTAATAATAAGGTTGATTAATAAGAAACAAGGTATAATTTAGGGAAGAAATATATAATGGCATGTTTCCTGTGTTGAAAATCCGGTGTTTTCATCTTGGAGTGCTAGGAAGTGGAACAGCACCTTCAGCTTCCCTCTGATGACTAAAGCATGAAATAAACCCAAATTCCTCTATGCCTGAGGATAACCACAGCATTTGTCAGTCATCCTGCTTTGAATTTTCTGTGCGCCTTACAAGTGTCACCAGAGGAACTGCTCGAGGAGGAGGAGGGTCTCCCTTGGGAACGGGGGCGCGCGCAGGAGAAGCGTGCAGAAGGTGTGATGGGAATACTGGGCACAGTCCATTTCGCGGTGCCTCTTCCAAAGACTGGCAAACTTGAGAAATACGGAAATCCTCCCACCTGTTCTGTCGGTGTTTTGGCTTTGATGGATGATGAAACTGAGGGACAGAGCGGGGTGGGCTACGCAGGAGCCCTGGGACAGCCGGGATCAGAGTGTGAGCGGTGAGGACAGCTTGCATGAGCTCTGAGGATGTAGGGAAAGGCAACTCCAGTGTGTAATGGGAAAAAATTAAACCTATACAAATGAAAGTTGGCTTCGGACATAAACAGGTATTGTTTACGACAAGACAATTCCTATAAAACTAACAGAGTGCAAGATTTGGGGTCTTTATCTGAAGCTCCCTTCGTAGCTTGACTAGCCACTGTATGTTTCGTTAGCTGTAACACTGGAAACAGATCTCCGTGTTCCAGAGTGCTTTGAAACCAGGTTTGCACCAGAGTATTAAGAGACATCTACGTATTGCAATAAATACATCAAAACTCTTCTTTTTCTTTTTTTAAATCCCAAGATTTGGAAAAAAATCCAAGATTTATTTCCTATTTCTTCCTCTTTGTAGAGGAAACTTGAATTTGACCAGCAAACACATTTGTATGTCTTCGTAGGTACAAGATACTGCTTTAGCCAACACATGATGAAAGTCACTGGAGAAAGTGTATCTGTCACCAAACGCTGTGTACCGTTAGAGGACTGCCTGTCTACGGGATGCACCTATGTAAAGCATGAAGAATACAAGGTATAGGATAAAAATTGCCTTTTTCTCATAGGAAAACTGGGCAGAATCCTTGTGGCCTCCACCAGAAGTCTGACTGCTTCAGTGGGTAAATCAGCACTGTCAGAAATGAAATTTTTCTTAATGAGCTGCAGCTCGTTTCCATTTGTCACAGAAACAAAGGAATAACCTCTCCCAGAAGAAAAGAATAATCTGTTTAAATGTCCTGTCAGCAGCTCGGGGGAGCAAACCACTCCCTTGTGGCCGAGGAGTGCTTTGCCAGCAGTCCTGCACCGTGTTTGGTGCCCTCTGCTCTGCGGCGGATGCTCGCCGACCCTCTCTTCGTTTTCTTCCTGAAACGGGTAGGGGAAAGCCCCGAAACCTTCCGAGCAGCTGCTTTATATGTGACTCAATCAGTTACTTATTAAAGATTTTTCTGAAGGTCAACAGTTGACCTGTTTGAACTTCTCCAACAGGTTAAAATTAAAGACCTTTCCGAGCTGCCAGACACGCTGAATCTCTGTTTTGCACGTCATTTTATGCTCGCCTGGCCTCGGGTGCGTTAGTCTTGTGGCTCTAAACCCCTGTGCCCTGGCAGGGTACCGCAACCGGCCCTTCCTAGCCCTGAGGCGGCAGCTAGTCCTTACGGGCTGACGCACTCCGTCACGCCAGTGCCCGAGTATTAGGTGATAGGCAACAAACCCCCCCCCCGTATGAATAAATACTGATTTGGGGCTTTTTTGATTTCTGGCTTGTGAGCTCTGCTTTAGCCAAACAGCACTGGTTTTCCTCAGTTTACTTATTTGGGGTAGAAAAGGCAATAACCTCTCCAAAATGCCAGAGGAGCCAAAGCTCCTCTTCACCACTCCTGGAGGTATTTAAAAGACGTGCAGACGTGGCACTTGGGGACATGATTTAGGAGGCCTGGGGGTGTTGGGTTGGGGGTTGGCCTTGATGATCCTAGAGGTCTTTTCCAACCTTAACGATTCTATGATTCTATGAAAATGGATGGGTCTTCCTTGCACCAGCCAACGTACTGTTCCTGTACGGGTGAAATTGTCCTCCGAGTAAATGGAGTTAAAAAATAAAGGGGGAGGAGGAAAGAAGCAGGGGAAAAAAGGGAAAAAAAACCCATCAGACTAGCCCAGTGCTTTTTTGCATATATCATATTATTTCCCCTATATCTTTATTCAGTGGCAGGGGTATTTTTCAAATAACCAAGTTATAGCCTCGTTTCTTTCAGATCTGCACCTCCTGCTGCGAAGGAAGCATCTGCAACTTGCCACTACCAAGGAACACAACAGATGCCGTATTTACAACCCTCTCCCCCCTCAACAAAACACAGCGACTTTCACAGCCCGTCCTGCTGACAACGGCGTGTCTCTGGCTGGGGTTGATGTCACAGCACTGGGTGGCGATGCCACGCGGGGCGGGCCCGGACAGCTGAGCGGGGCGAGAGCATCTGCGCCAACGGGCCACCTCTCCCCACAGAGCCTGCGCTTTGGAGTTGCCTTTGCAAGACTGATTTTCCTCCTGATTTCTTGTTAACGATGAGCTAGTGAGCCTGGGATGCAGGTGCATTTGAAGGGAGTAAAACCATCACGGTTCTCTACTGTTTTCTGAAGAAACTTATGCAAAAATGTTCCCAGAGTCCATGGCTGGGACCGATGCCTATGGTCTTCTTAGTGTCCTTTCTCCATGAAGAAATGTTATTTAGAACTATGGTGTCACTGCCAGCTGCTAGTATCATCACTTACTCATTTAAAACTTCATTATAATTTGTCAGAGCACTAATGCCTGTGTCTCTTTAACCTGTTTTGAGACCAAACGGTGAATAACATCATACATATAGTCAGTATGCCTTTGCAGTCTCCCCAGGCCTCCTGCTCCTCTCGGAGAGGGCAGGAGTTTGTAGCACGGCAGCAGTAGCTGGAAGGGATGAGGTCAAGGGAGCAGCAGCAGATTGGCTCAGGCCAGCGCCACACACGGATGCTTCCTCCGAGGCTGTCCAGCAGCGGCATGACGAGCCACCCCCCCCGTAACACCGCACGGTGGGATGCACAGAAAAATCACTTTGGTTTATAAACCCAACCAGAAAAACTCTAACAACCCTGTTGTTGAAGCATAATCGGGGGGGGGGAGGTGGGTGTGTGCTCCTTGACCCTCTCGAGAGGAGGGAGGCGGATGGCGAGCTAGTGGGTGCCCAGGTGGAGGTGCTGGTGCCTACCGAGCCAGGTTTTGGGGGCTTTACCTGTGGTCGTATTTTGGCACCCAGTCCTACAGCGTGAGAAAGCGATGATCCTGAATAGCTTCTGTTATTTTATTTACTGCACTCCCATGACAGAGTATGGACTAATACTAGCTGCAGCTGTATTTTGGTGACTTGTGTTGCTTGGTTTGCTCGGATATCATGTATGCAATATTTATTTTTCTATGTTGAGTAGGGTCTAAAGTGTTTAAAAGATTCTTAATACTGATATTGCCAAGGAAAATAGTTGTTTTGCAAGTGGGTAAATATATAAATTATCATAAATATATATAAAAATTATTTTGCATCACTGTTGAAAAAGAATTAGCTTTGTTTTGCAGGGTCAATAATAAAATCAGGGTGTCCATGGACTTGTTTTAAAGTTAAACCAAACTTTATAATTAATTTTTTGTTTGTTTTTTAAAAAAACACACTATAGTAATAAATTGTTCTTTTATGAGTTAATTTTTGGCTAGTTGTGCCCCAAGGCAACTTGGGCTTTATCAAGTTAGGGTATGCTTATGCTCTGAGGTGCTCTTTTTGGTGAGTTACACAGCGAAAGGCAGAGGAAGGAAGCCAATGCTGGAAGCCAAAGGCTCTGTAAACCCCTCCAGTGCTTTGAGAGGGCTCGTGGAAGGTACCAGCAAGCCCTCATCTAGCAGCATCTGTGTTGGATACCATTAATAGCTGGAAAACTGCAGCTCTGAGCACGCAAGGAGCGGTCTTGGGTTTTGTGGCCTTTGGAGTGAACTCCACTTGACTGGGGGAGTTTTATTGGCGGCAAAGGAGGATGAGAACTGAGAGCAGCACTCCTGATTTAGTTTCAGGTGACTGCTCTGGGGAAGAAAAGCACGCTGGACGCCTCAGTGTGTTTTGCTGAGTGACTTTTTTTTAAAAATGTATATATACTTCAGTGTGAAAACTGAATTTTGATCACTGGGTCTTTCCTTTTTCTAACTTTTTATATAAAACTAACTTTTTTTTTGAGGCCAGGCTAGCTGACCTCACAGACAAACCTTGCATTTTGATGTCCTGTGACTTGCTCGCAGATCGCTAGTGGTAAGAGGGTAGTTGCAACCTGCGGTTTTATGCAAGGTGGATGTGTCTCTGGAGGTCCTGAGAAAAATCCACCCTGCAGTCTTTATAAAGCCTGTTGCCCTCCTCTGCAAGCTTTCTCGAGCAGAGGAAGCCCAGTGCTGACTCACAGGAGCTTTCTCTGTAGGTGCTGGGGGAGAATGAGGTGGAGGGTTTTATGACTTCTCTGATGGCAACTTAAATATTTATTATTATTATCCTGCAAAAAAAAAAAAAAAAGGGAGCGTGAAGCACTTCAGCTGCTCTCCTGGGGCAGGGGTTAAACATTGGCCGAGCATTTCGGCAGCGCTGTTGTGTAGGCGCAGGGCCAGATCCAGGACATGGGCTTCGAGAATGTGTGCCGGAACGCCAGCAGGTGGAAGCATGGGAATCTGGGAATACGCGGGAACATCTCGCTTATCTGTTCAATTGCGGTGGGCTGGAGGCTCAGGCCCTGTTGCACGTGGCCAGCAGGAGCACCTTGTGGGGGAGCTCCCTGCCATCTCGGGTGGCGGCAGCTGAGCTGGATGCTTTAAGGATTTATATTTTCATTTTGGGCCTTGCTAAACACAGGCATTTAGGAGTCAGGCACTAAGATACCTAGCCAACAGCAAGGAGCAGACATTACCTCCTGACCTGAGCTGACTGCCTTGGTCAACAGCTTGCAGTCAGGTTTCTGGCTGTGTCTTCTGGCTACTTTGTGTCATCCCCCCCCTATTTTCCATATATTTTGCAGTTTCATTGTTATTTAACAGAACTCACCGAGCCTAACCTGTGGTACGCTAACTCTGAGCTAGATACGTATAACTGCGTGGGAGGGCCGGATTTCTTTGTAAGATGTTGGCCTTTTGGGACCGCTCCCACCACATGAAAGGTGCGGTGCCTGCAGTGAGACGGCACGGGCTCCCGCGCTAGCTGGCTCGTCGTGTGCACTGACACACAGGATCTTCGTACTGTGTGTAGGTACACCTCAGGCAGACCAGAGACTTTTTTTGGGGTGCCTGGGAGTGATCTCTACCCACAAAGACTGGCATGCCACTGATCAAATTTAGTTATGGGTGTTGTAGAGATATTGAACCGAGCCAGTTACTTCTACTCCCTTTGCAGTCAGTGGGGGAAAAAGTGGTACTTCAGGGGCTGATTCATTGCATGCTAAGGCAGATGGTTAAACTTGTTAATTGTGGATGTGCCTAGTAAAAGTAGCTTGGAAATAAATACTATAGCCCACCTAGAATATCCCGTTGCCAGCCACGCAGTTATGCCAAGACCAGTGCTTTGCAAATACCAGAGCAGGAGCCACTCCGAAGCCCATCACCAGCTTTGCTGTGACCGTGATGTTGCTGTAGATGGACGAAGTGCTGGTTCCTGTGCTGCGCTGGTCCCTCTCCCCCACTGCTGTGCCACAGTTGCGGCCTTCAAAAGGGACCTGAGCACTGTCCAACTGGGCTGCTACCTCCGCTGCGGTACAAGGATTATGGACATTGAGCATAAAGAGCAAGTTAAGGTGGCTGAGAGCAAGCGGGGGACCCACGCAGGATCCTCCCTGTACCAGCAGGTCACCGTGCCCTGTCTGCCCCTGGAGTTGTTGGGGTTTTTTTTAAAAGCACATAAATGCTAAGCTGCACCGTATTTATATATGTGATATTCCTTTTAAATATAATCTAATTTTTTAACTATTGTAAATGCTGTACATTTGTATAAATAAATGCTTTAAATATTCAGATGATGTGTGAGGTGTCTGATAACGATGTACAATTGCTATCAGCAGCCCTGCTCTTTGGTGTGGTGCCACCTCCTGTTCTGGGACACTGCTGCTGCTCCCCTGTCCCCTTTGCCTTTCCCTGATGTCCTGCTAGCAAAAAAACACAAACAAAAAAACTAAACAACCCAAACCCCTGTGTTTAGAGCATTTTGTTTTAACTCCCCCTGTCGCTAATGAACCTTCCCCATGGTTTCCTCCTACTGCGCTCCCATAGTTATTTGTTACAAATTGTTTTGTCTTGGGCATTTAATAAAATGTCTGCGGAGGTTCCTGTTTAGTTTGTGACCCCTGGATCTTCCTTTCCCTCACCTGCTCTGGGAAAGCTTTATGTTTTCCGTAACTGTGCTGCCACTCTAATTTAGTCCCAGCACATTCTGGAGGTTTTCATGCAGTTATTTCTAATTTCCTCTCCTGAAAGCAACACTTACTTGGATGTAAACAATGTCGTGTAGCTAACGAAAGGTTTTGGACAAAGTTATTTATGGATAACGTGAAGAAGGTAAGACTCAATATTTAAAAAAAACAAAAAAGAATTATAGAGAGAGATACCTAAGTTAAAGCTGTAGAAGTACATCGCTGTAGCGTGGGATATTCCCTCATGCTATGCGTACAGAAGTGAATGTACTTGTTTTACCCGAGTTCATATAAAGGCCTTCCAGCTCAGCGACCGCTTCAGCAGTGGGAAAGGCTGAACCGAGGCTCTCCTGGCTGCAGAAAGTGAAGACACAGCAAAGGCAAAAAAGTTAATAAACCAACGTTTGCAAGTGTATAATAACAACAAACAGTGTTGACTGGCGAGTACGCTGTGCAATTAATGCTACGTGCCTAAAGCATCAGGAGGAGCCTTTAAGGGGGGAGTTAGCGTCAAGATGTCAACAGTTCTCTCTTAGTAATGAAAAAAAAAAATCTGATGGTCCCTTAAATGGGATGGTCATGAACAGTTTGCAAAAGAGTTGTGCGAACTTCTCAGTAGGATATTATTTTCTTTTTCAGATGGAGAATAATGGTATTGCTCAACCCCCACAGCAACACTTCGTAAGAAAAGGCACCCAAAGGGCGCTCTCGGAGCCCCTGGTGCCGTAGGGCCCGGTCCCAGATGCAGGATTTGCTGCCAGCACTGGCGGCTTCACCTGTCAGCAGCTGGACACAGGCAAGGGCAGCTGGTGGCAGCCCACAGCATTGCTGCACTGCCCCAATTCCCACATCTTTTAAGTTGAATAAATCCAACTTGCAGTAGCACAGTTAACTACAGTACATTGCCTTACAGCTCCTGCATTTCCCTCAGTCCTAAAACTCGTTTCTGTCTGACGGTTCAGCATTTGGTGCAGCTTTTGCTTACAAGCACGCCTTGAGGGAAGAGAGTTGGTTATCCCGTTTCAAGAGCTGCCTGAGGAAACACCAGGCCCTGCTCAGGGACAGGGACAGGGAAACGCCCGGGGTACGCAGCCTTGCAGCGCTTCTCTAGCGCGTTGCTTGAATTACTGATTTTCTGCATTACAGCACGGTGAGCTGAAGGCAGATGTTAATTAACAAACGCTTTGCTTTCATTTCTGTAAAGTAGTTGATTTAATTGTCAGTAAAGACAATTCTTCTTGATTGTGTAGCTCTTTTCCTCCCCTTAACCACCACCAGACAGAGCCTTCACCCGCTTTCCTGGCCCAATCATCAGGGAGCCCAGCATCGCTTTCAGCAACTCGGTTTATGCAAAGTCCACCCAACACCGAAACAGCCAAAGCGATGCTGAACCTCCCGTTTGCAGCAGCTGCAATTCCTAACACTTTGAGACCCAGAACCTCTTCTCCAATGCCAGCCAAAGTCCCACAAAAAACAGTTTGGACTAACTGGCAGGGCAAAGCTCTCGAGAGCATTTTTAACCCCCTAAAGAGGCTCAAGCCACCAGCAAAGGTTATGCCCCAAGAGTCTCACTAACGCCTGGAGGTTCCCATATATGCCCCATCAAGGCTGCATCACGACTTGCTCCTTCCACCAAGAGACTGCCAACAAGTTGAACTCTGAGTCTGGTGACTTGTATCACCACACATACCATGTAGCTACTGGGAAAGGAAATGGAAAACACACTTAAAATATGTATATTAGGGAATAAATGGCAAGCGTAAGTTAAGTCTCATGATCTAAAGGTGCAATGCCCAAGGTGGCATCAATTCAGAATTAAAAAAAAGCCAAGATGAGAACCAACCACCTGAGTCACAGCCCTTGTACATCCCCCAGCATTACAATTCCAGATTCATGTCAAAATGAGCTTCCAGTTTTTGCTGCATCTTGCTCATACATGGTTTACAACGCCAACCCCATTACATAGAATCATTAAGGTTGGAAAGGACCTCTAGGATCATCAAGGCCAACCCCCAACCCAACACCCCCAGGCCTCCCAAACCATGTCCCCAAGTGCCACATCTACATGTTTTTTGAACTCCCCCAGAGATGGTGACTCCCCCCCTCTCTGGGCAGCCTGTGCCAGGGCCTGACCGCTCTTGCAGTGAAGGCATTTTCTTTTTCCACCATTATTTTCATCATTTGATTGGTTCTTGTATCAATTTCCCTTTGCTCATCGCTGGGTGGGATTCCCCTTGATATTAATCCCAAAGTCCTCTCAGATTCCTCCTTAGCCACCCATCAGCCACCCACCTCCCACACTGATATAACAACTTCAATCCTTTAGCATTGACATTACATATTTAAAAGCATTTCCAATATATCTGAACTTATATGTTTTAAGATGTCATCAGATTTTAGACATGTTACATGTACACATTTCATTATCCAGTACTCAGACCTAAAAGTCTTAGACTAAAAATTGCAGGATATCTTCAACATGATGGAGTCTACCTACAATAAATGCAAACAAATCCAACATAGGGCTGACGAAACTGGGGGGAAAAAAAAGGAAGTGTACCAAGCTGTGGAAAAAGAAAAAACACCCAAACCCCTCCCAAAGTAAGTTTTCATACAGTGAGAGGAGCAATCTGAAAGGGCCAGCACTCCACTAGTCTCCAATATAAAATTCAAATAGGTTTTGGTTATGCTATAGGTGTTCCTATCAAGCTCTACTGAAGACAGGCTGAACTTCAACTTGTCAGTTCACGTGTGTTAGAAATTAATAACCCCACCCACCTACACAAAAAGCATTGATTTGGTTTGGTGGCAAGGGGCTGCCAGCCAAGTCCTTTCTGCTGCTGGGTGCCAGAAGGAGAGTATTTTAAGTAGGTAATTATTTTAAGGGGGTAATTGGCTCAGGTTTTTCCTTTAAAAATGTAAGTAACCCTCCTGCTGCGAAGTTGTGTGCCATGCAGTGATCTACCTGGACAGCCAAATAAAAAGCTGCACCTAAAGCCCATGGCAGGTGTCACGGGGACCAGAAAAAGGCAGGGTTGGTCCTGCTGACCCTGTAGCTGACCACCCGGGACGGGTATTTCTCACCGCTCACACCCAACTGATGTCTTACCAACCTAAGCACAAGGCAGGGTGCAACATGTGCCCATACATGGCTTTTTCACAACCAGTAAAATGATCAGTTGTCACCTGAAAACATCCCACTAGCCAAAATGTTGAGTTTTCTCCAACTCAACATCAGCTCAAAATTAGCTACTCCAACTAGCTAATTTCCCAATGTTTTCTAGCAGTCATCATTTAGTCACTATGGGATAGCTCTGTGTCTCTTTTAGAGCCAAACCCTTCCCCAAAGTCCAGCCCTCAGACTATATTTGCTTTTCTTAAAGCTTTTCCAATCTGCCAGATGCAGCAGTTTTAGCGGTAGAGATTACTTTCTCAGTGAAGCATAACACCCAGCTGCATGAAATTTCAGTCTCATAAATCCTGTTAGGCTTCCCCTGTCAGACTCCGCACCGATGAGACCTTTGTGTTTGTGCAGCTCCTGAAACAGCAGCCTGAGCCTTACGGAAAAAAAATTAAAGCAAGGATTGCCATTGCCAAGGTGGAGGGCTACTATTTTAAAGGCACCGCAGCAGCCCGTGGGAAATAAAAGCCACAGTCAGATCTCAACTTAGTCCCGGCTTTTATGTGGGTTTCAGGTTTGGGTGCCGGGCTCAAAGCTCCACCACCAGCCTTTGGCTTTAGTCCAGGTAAGACCACAGTTTCTTTCCTCAATGAATGACAGCAGGATACTTGTCAAGAGGAAAAAAACCCCAGCTATTTCTTATCCTCACTGCGGACGTTAGTGTGCAGCAGATAACCTCATTCATTACCCTAGACATTTGGGAACAATAAGGCTGGTCAATGATTTTTCAGCTGAATTTTCATTGGGACGCTTTCACAGGTTTTTAGGAAACAATTTCTTTTCGGTGGGTAGGCAGGAGCAGGGATGGAGAGGGTTAATTTTATTGCCAGTTTGCTCATTGACATTTCAGTGTCTTTTCAGACTCCCAGATTTCCAAGCCAGCCTGGCAGGGAGCAGGGGTTGGACCCTCACAGCCTCCCAAGCCCCCCTCCATCGCCAGATAATCTGTGAGCCTGCAGCAATTCTCCAGCATCAAACCCAGCAGAAAACCCAAACAATGACAAAAGGCTGGCAGAGGGAGGAGATATTCTACAATAGCCCATGTGGCATGCCAGTTAACCTGAGCTATTAGGTTTGTTTGTGAAAATGTTTGTGAAAACCCCTCCTTTATAAAAGATTCCTGTGTTCAAAGACAGATTTGCAGTCTCTGACTCTGTGGATACATGTAAAACCTCAACTTGTGCATGAGCCTGGCAGGCACGCTACTATCCATCCATTTATAAGTACCACTCATTTATATACAGCATATGCCATGCGTCTATGGATAGACATCTCTTCAGAAAAATGGGGACAGGGCATGCGATGGAGGAGGAGTTGGTCACGGACCTTTGCTGAACGCGCACAGCCTGTAGGGAAAGGCTACGGTCCACGCTGTAGTACCTACTAAATGGTTTTCCAAACAGGGCAACCAACCGCATAGCTTGTGATCATTGAGGATTTAGTTAAAAAAAAAAAAAAAAACAAACACAAAAAAACTAAAAAGCAAAAAAAGAAACCAAACAAAAAAGCCCAAAGAAAGAAAGAAAAAAACCCCCAACCTGGCAAAAGCAACAGGAGCTGTGTGGCTCTCACGGCTTCAAGGAGATGAGCTGGAAGAGCCTTGGAGGGCTGCAAAGCTCAAACCCCACGCGCCGGTGGGCCAGCCCTGCACGTGTCCCTGTTCCTGTGGAATATTTGGGTCACTAAATGGGACACGTCCCCTTGGGAAGGGACAAGATGCTGGAAGAGAGTCCCGCCTGCACAAGCAGTACTCTGCTGTGCGGTTTTGGGAAGGACATGGTCACGTTTTGTGTTGATGGTGGGGATTAGAGGAGCATCAGGAGGAGGAGGGGCAGGAACCGGGGGGTTCCATCACCCAACTCTGGGCACGACCAAGAGGATGTCAGCTAGTAGGGAAATCCCCTGAGCTGAAAGTCATAAGATGCTCTGGATGACTTTCATAAATAACAGGACGGAGTTAAATACCTGGGTTTCCTTTGGTTCCTACTCTGAATCCTGCCTGTAAGAATTACTCACGTTATTGTCTACGCTTTTGTCTCCAAATCCCAAACTTTTCTGATCTCTCTCTCCCAGACTCCAAAGTACCAAATCAGCAATGACCCTGCCCTCTCCCCTCACACATTCATTTTCTTTTCCATACCTCTACACAAATACGCTTTGTTCCTGCGCTTCTAGGGCTTCTCATCTTATTTATCACCAACCTCTATTTTTCAATATTCTTGAAATTTTATGTACTTTTGGATTTAAAACTCGCTTGCCACACAACACTCCCCCTTAGAGGGAGCAAAGATCACAGGACAAAATGAAAAGAGAAATATATCTAACTCCTGCAAGTAAACAAAGCAGTCCTGGAAAATACCTAAATAACCACATTTATCTTGAGCTCAGCAGCTCCACTCCACTGTTTAAGTTCTGCTCAAATTAGTAAATTAATTGGTTCAAGATTTTTCAACCTGAGGTTCTCCTGAGCTAAGACACCACTGTGGTGTGGCTCTGAGGCTGCGCAGCAGCCACGTGGTCTCTGCAGCAAAGTCAGCCCTTGGGAAACCCCAGCTGGTACAAAACCACCCAAGTATTTTAGCAACACTTGAGCTCACTGAATGTCTTGAGGCTTTTTCTCCTGTCACCACATCAGCTTCTCAGCAAAGACTGCATCAGATGTCAGGCTTGGGTCTCCTTCCTCAAACTGCCGCTCAGAGGGAGAGCGGGAGGCTTGCAGCTGTCTGCAGGAATCCATGCAACCATCCTGGGCAGCCCTTCTCCCGAGCCCCGTCCTCCCCCCAGGCCAGCACAAGCCCAGATAAAGCCCCTCCAAAGCCTGTAGGACACTTACAGGGTCTTCACTGCCCCAAGTACTCATACAGCAATTTAAATTATTTTCACAGTATTCAGAGCTGAAAGACCAAGAACATCTCACAGACACGACTTACCCACATCAAGGCAATAAAACACCGACCAAATGCTCTCAGAAAGGGACAGGATTAGCTCAGCAAAAGAGGCCTTACTGCGGGGCTGTGCTGCAGGAGGACGGGCAGGGCAGGGCTGGGGTGGGGGGGAACCAGCTGCAGGGCATTGAGCCCCGATTACACACCTGCTGAAAGCCTCCCTCCCCGTAACCAGCAGGTAACAGGGTGGGGGATTCTATTTAACCAGAAAATGGGGTTGGCTTGGTGTCTTGCAGCAAATCCAGCTTTGCTGTGCTGCTGCTAGAATTTGCTACTTTAAGAGTTTTTGTGTTTGAGTACCGTTTAGGATGCGATCATGAGCAAGCGATGCAGCCACATGTTGGTGTACACACCCAAAGGTTCAACCCTGCACTTTAACAGGGCACAGAAAACCCTCACACAACAAAAATAAACTTTACAGCTCTAAAACAGACCTAACAAGTACATATCATCAACGCTGCATGCATCCCCTGGCGAAGATCTGCTCCTGACAAAGGCGGCTGTCAGATGCTGTTATTCCCCTGGAAACAAAGAGAATTATAACAGAGCAGGATCCTATGAAAAAGCCAACACATAACTTATTCTTGCAGCTGATACAAGATGCCATTGTTGTCATCAAGCAGCTGCTGCTAGCCTCGGGTGCGTGTGTGCATATGGGCATGTAGCTCCTGGACAACTTCCAGATTTAGGGAAAAGTTCCCCTATGCAAGTGTCAGCCTGCACGAAAACTTAAGAGCACAAAAGGCTCCAACTGACCTGCTTGGAACAACAAACAGAAAGCACACACGGCAATGCTTAACCCTCCGGGATGCACTGGAGTATGGCAAGCTGTACCTTTATTTAGTGGAAATTAGAGCAGGTCTGCTGCTTTCAGTGAAATAATTTAAAACAGCTGAGCAGCTGCCCCCAGAAGTTTTAAAAAACCCAAACCAAAACAACAGACTAGGACATATCAGTGGCAGGAGTTAGTGCTCAGGTGTAGCCGAGGTCTTGATTGCTGATGGAAGTTCTTTGGCCAAGGGATTTCATAGCAGGGTCAAAACTTCGGTACTTCACCACTCTAATTGCAATTAAAATTAGTTAGCCCTGCTGAAGTTATACTTCTAGAGGAAACGTAATCATTTCAAATAAACTGCAGGAATTCTACTCTATATTAGTATCTTATCTGTAATTAGTTTCCTCTGCTGGAAATTCGGACTAACCTTAGTGCTCGTTCCTGACAGTAATTGCACAGAGGTTACCTCTCTGGCCCAACCATCACGTCCCCTTTCACAGCACACCTAGCTATAAGCAGTACCTTCCCATCCGATGCTTTTTCAAGCTAAAAAAAAAACCCCAAACCCCACAGAATTGCATCCAATTAGAACAATGACATACAATGAAGTGCTAAAGCAATACAGCCACCACGTGAGTATCTGCTAGTGAGGGTTCCCCCCGCCTGTCAGGACACACAGGCCAGGCCTGGAGCAGCAGCACTATTACATTCTGCCTCCTCTTCCTTAGGAAATAATTCACCGCTCCATTATTTTGCATTACAGTCCCAGTGTTAGCCTGAGTTAATAACTAACCAAAGCTCTGTGGTACCAGGAGGATGCCTTGGCTTCAACAGGAGCTGGCAAGCTCAAGAGTACCGGCAGTGTTTGTGCTCAGGATCTGCTCAGCAAGGCTTTGTCAAGAGCCAGGAAAGCTTTGGAGGCCAAGCTATAATAATGCAACTTTTCAAGCTCTGGGTTATCTCTATGGGTTTCCTAGTGGCTCCAAACAAACCAGCGTAAAATTCTTCTGTTTGAAAGGGAAGCTTCAAGCAACGTGTTTTCCTGACCATGACTTTTATGTGCAGAGGGGCAGCTCAAGTAAACGAATAAATATCGATTCTTATGTGGTAAAAACAGCTATTCGAGAGAACATCAGTGATCGTGTAGGGATTTTGGCTTTGTGTAAGAAGAATTGAAAAAAAAAAACCACAAATGTTTGACAATTTTGTGTGAAATTGTCCTATTTTGCTAGACGAATGAATACACAAAAATATCCATACATAGGATATTTTGTTTCGGATCAAGAGAGGTATTTCAGCCCTTGATTATCCACTCACCAGTTAATGTACACAGATCTGGGCCATTCTCCTTTATCAGCCTGCCTTCCCCACCTCTGCCACGATGCTAACATAGAATCATAAAGGTTGGAAAACACCTCTAGGATCATCAAGTCCAGCCGCCAACCCAACACCCGCCAGGCCTCCTAAACCACGCGCTGAAGTGCCGCAGGGCACGCCACAGTTTAACAGGGCTTCTCTGCCATCCATGTGCTACCAAACGCGAGAGTTACCAGTGTCCACCAAGTATTAGCTCGAGAGCAAGGGAAGGAATTCATTTAATATACGTGGTCACACGGGCAACTTTTAAGTGGTGACACTGCGGTTTAATAAGTTACCTGGTTTCTAAAGTACGTGATTTCAGAAATATGTATGTTGCGTATCTCGTAACACAACATAACAATAACCCCATCTATCCGACATTTTAGACCACACATCCACAACCAATTCCACGCGTTCTCAATCAGCAGCTGTCACATTTCTTTCCGACCAGCAGGCAAACCGCACGGCGAGCTGCTCTGCTGCTGGCTAAGGGTGCAGCGGACGGGGGAAAAAAGAGCGTAACAAGTGTGCTCTGATGTGCTGGATCATCCAGATCCTATTGCTACTTCGTACTTATTTCAAGTTATTTGAGCAATACCATCAACATAGGCTGGGTACAAGGAGTTCTCCCAAATTCATGTCTTTTTCCACCATATACCCAGATTTCTGCAATTAGTGTAGCCTGACTGAGCAGCAGCTTTTAAAGTAAGACAAGCTCACAGACCAGGTTTTACGTATGTTACCGTGACAAAGTAGCTGATGTCCTGCGGCCTCACCTTTCTGGATCAGCTACCTGGAGCTGTCAGTTACAGCTGCGCTTTCCTGCAGGTTTATGAACCGCAGTATCTCTTGCTGAATGACACCGCAATTAGCCAGAAAGGGCAACAAGCCTGGAGCCAAGACGGCAGTCAAAGCAGAGGGGCCCTCGTCCCCAAGAGATCCCTTTGACCCTCTGGGTTATTTTGACAGCTTTTTTTCCAGCCAGGTGGCTGCTAGTGGAAGGAGAATAGAGTTCTTCACTGTTTATGCTCTTATAAATGGGAGCTGTTCAATCACCTGGCTTATCTTCCTGCTCTCTCTAAATGCATGCGCAGCAAACATCAGTTTGAATGACGATTTTAAGGCTGCTGAGTAAAAAAGAAGCAACTCTTAATAAAAAGGGGCTTTAAAAGGACTGAGCATGAGGCAAGTCATACAATTATTTTACTACTCCATTTCAGCTCTACATCACTAACAGTGTTTCTACTCCCTCCACAGGACAGCCTGTAGAGTGTTAACGTTTAACTCGGTGACCCAGAGAAACCCTAGTTTACCTGCGTTCTTACAAGTTAAGCACAGCTGAATATAAAGCTAAATTCTAAAGCCCGCACTGTTACATGAGGATGTGTCATGAATAAATCAATGAAGTCACTGAACCGAACCAAAGCAGTTGATTTCGAATAGACTCCTCCAAACACAATCCTCAGGCTGTTAAAATAATGTGCTGTGTCTTACCCACCACAAAATCCACACAACTCCTAAAATTAGCTCGTACTGTCCCACAGCTTAAACATGAACGCCAATGGCACTGAAAAACGTGTAAGCTTTCCGCTTACCGCAAGCAGGAATGTTTTTATACTTGCTACTTCGAGGTTTCTACCAGAAAAAGCTGCCCCTGAGTCTATACTTCAGGAACCTTCAGGTGGAAAGAGAAAGATCCCTATCACCGCATCAAAGATCTCAAGATACTTATTTCCCTGTCCTGATTTGACCAACAATGCAACTTCTTCCTCTTCACTGAGCTCAGACACACAGTGAGGGCTTTCCCCAGGACAGGAAAACATCTCTTTCCAGCTGGGAACCAGCCTCTGCTCTGTGTATTTATCCCTATAAAATGTTTAAGCCTGGTTTCAAATTTATTTTTCTAACTTATTAAAATCCTGTTACCACTACTGCCCTTCGCAGTGATGGCACCAGCTGTTTAGGGGACTATGGCGGTGTAGAACTTCACTGGGATCATAGCAGTACTAAGATATTTTAGGAGATAGAGACAACTGTGATTTTTCTCCTCACCTTTACTAAGAATTCTGTGAAAGGCATTTAGCTCAGCTCCTCGTATCTTAGGGCACCTACGTGACACTTATAACATTTCTTTAGCCTTCTGACCACTACAGCTAACCTCTAGACTTGCAGCATTTTAAGTATATTCTCCATGTGTAATAACATGCTTGCACCTGTAACTACACAGAGCACTGCTCTTGTGATGCTCAGCATCACCACTTTAAATAAGTTTTCATGGGATTCATTGCAAAAAAATTCTAGCATATTTGGTAATGAATTAATAACATCCAGAAATTAACAGCCTCTCCGAATTAAGAAAAATCGTACTTCCCACAGAGCAGTAGCCTTTGCTAAGGAGTCAAATGCGACCTTACATACAATAGCTCTTCTCACGTGTTTGCTTCTTTACCCTAGAAAGGAATTCATTTTGTAACACAAAGTTGTCTTGGTTTTTATTACCAGAAGTACAGTATTCAAGAACTTTTATTTCAGAGCAGCGAGTTAATCGATACACAGTATAGCTCTTCTGATGCGAGGGAAATAGAACTGGAACAGCCTCTTTTGAGAATCAATACGTATGAGAAAATACATAGAAAAATACCAGGAAATCATACTCTGCTCAACTGCGGGCATGAAACATTAAGGGTGGGAAAGTCAAGGCAAAACTCCCACTACCTTCAGCGAGATTTCTGCCTTGGGTTGAAGCCGTTCAAAATGCCACTGTAAAAGCCCTTTCCAGGACAAAACTTCAAAGGATATGAACTCAAAAACTAGCATCCAAGCTTAATCTGGAGAGCTGCCCAGCAGCTTTTCCCCTTATAAAACATAGAAAGGCAAGTACGGCAAAGTGACCTGAAGAAAAGATTCTTCATTTTAGTTAAAATATATGTGAACTATTATCACAGAATTTATTTTTCTAATATTTATCCAAAGTTCTCTACAACAGCGTACTCTACTGTCCAGTGAGACGCTACCCCTCTTATCAAATGAGCTAATTTGCATTCTGCAAAATATTCTGCAAACAGACGAGACACATTGCAGCTTCAAGCTTTTTTAATCCTCTTTATGAGAATGAGAAATAAATATCAATATAAGACTTGGAAATAATACAGCTTTCTTGGACAGTAGAGAGGTCAAGAACCTGGACTCTGGAAATACAGCACAAATCCCACGACAAAGCGATAAACGAATCCTGCCTCAAGAGGCACACACTTCAGCCTCGGAATGTGCGCAGACTAGAGCCAACAGCAATGACAGTGGTGGTAGGTGAGCAAGATAACCTCTGAATTGCTGGCTTAGCGAGTCAATTTAGAGCAGGCAGCACTCGCTTCTCCAGTGGAAAGTCTTCCTCACCTAAACCTCCGCAATCCAGCAGGGTTACGGGCGTGCAGCAATCGTTAACAAGGACAGATACAGGCACTTGGTAAAGGATCTGATTCTTAACCCATGAAAGTAAAGAAAAAGACTTTGGTGATGACTGGCTCAGACCCCGAGTAGGGAACAGAAGTGGTATACAAACCTAGAACAAGTTTTAAATCTGTACTTGTTAACAATGGAAAAAAAGACACAATGATTAAAATCCCTAGCTATCTGTCAGGAAGCTAAACCTCTCAGATCATCGTCTTGTGCAGGCATTAGCCAGACAAAAGTTGCACTCAATTCTGAGCCAAGGCTGAAGGATTCCCATTGTTGCACCAACTGGCACAGCTACTGCAGTGGTGTATTAACAAACGGCCCCGGCAAGCAACTGCCGTGAGATTAAAATCTAATTTGTTAGTTAGTCTCTGGAGGGAGGCAGCTGACAGAGCTCTGGAATTTCAGGTGCCTTGAATTTTCTTCAATATTCTCCCTCCAGTAACTTCAACTGACCCGACTGTTTTTATGATACCTGAAGAGACCAACTAGTTTACTGAAACCTTCCTGTCGAAATATTTTTATAATTGATCATAATTGCAATAATTGATCATAATTGCTCTTTGCGCAGGCATTTCAAAATTCCAAAGAGACAAGTCTAAATTGCATCCAAATACAGGAAAAAAAATGATGATATCCAAGCATTGCCCCATTATCTTTTTTTTTTCACAACATATTTAATGACCTAAGAAGTTAAAGGCAACTTCAAGTTACATTTACAGAACTAATAAAATGTATTTAGCAAACACTGAGAAATTAAAATCCGAAGGAACACAAAGACAAAAAACACTGAGAGAGGACCCATTCTAGAGCAATTTAAGACTTTTTACTGAGTCTCTGGATGTAGCAGTCAAGTGAACACTCCCCTGCTGAAGTATTACTTGCAGTTAGAGACCACTGAAAGCTTATCTCATTAGTCTCGTATTAGAACAGCAAATGAGTGATTAGTCCAGCATTAACTTCTGCACTTTTTATTAAGTTCTATATTCTGGGAGAACAATTTTATTACCTGACTGTTTTGTTTTGTTTTGTTTTTTGCCACTTACTTATTTCAGCAAGTGGCAAAATTCCTAGAAACTTTAGTGGCATCAGGATTTTTCATACTAAGAGCACAGATTTGTTAGACATTGAAAGACAAAATGGTTAAGCGGTGTGGCTTGCAAGGTAATATTAAAAAAGGATATGCAGAGAGCTATGTACATGTATGTTTAAACTTATTCAAGATGAAGGAAACTCACAGCTTAAAATCCATGTGGCACATAAAGGTATCTGCTTCAATGTTGTCAATTAATATTCTAAGTCACATGCGGTGAACACATTCACAAAGACTAAAAATAAATAACAGCTACTTTATTATCTAAGAATACTTTAAAGTGTGGCATTTCCTGACAATGCTTAGAATCATCAAGAAGAAGAAATCAAAGCTCGTAAGAACTTGTGAAATCCTGAATACTGCTAGTTCCCACTTAGTTTTCTCATGATAGGGCTGTCAGGTTCAGCATTAGTGAAAATACTTCCCACAACCACATGAGTACCCCAGATGTTATGACGAATCACTTTGCAGCAGCCAAGATCATCAACAGAAAATCCCAAGTGGCGGTAGCGTTCGTCTGTTTCAAACAGAGTGTTGTTTGTGTAAGGTCCAAAAAACTAGGTGGGGGAAGAAAAAAAAAAAAAAAAGAATTATTCACGTGAACATTTCCAAGAACATTTAAAATGTCAGAACTACCTCTTTTTAGAACAAAACCCAAGCCCAGAAGTACCAGTTACATCCGTTATGGGAAATTTTATGTAGAGTTTTGTTCATGAAATCTACAGAGGAAACTAAGCAGAGCACCTCTGGTTACACTGATACCCCATATTTAAATATTTCCCTTCATCACAGACAGAGCGCTGAGGGCATAGCAGTCTGTTTGAATGTCTAATCAATCATACATACAAAAATCCTCAAGTGCTTTGGAAGGGTTCTCCTACTTCTACAGGCATTAAGGGTAAAACCCTTCTGTGAAACAGCAAAAACGAGACATGTACCTTTTCAAGGAGCCCCCTATAAATAAAGATTTCAGATTTGCCCACGTTTTTGCTCGTCAAAGCATGTGTATCTCAGCTGCTTTATCTCAGGAGGAAACTTCTGACCAAAAGCCTACTCCTGATGAACAGGCTATTGGTAAGGATGTTGGAACTGAATTCGAGCCCGAAGACAGAACCCTGCTTTCATCAATCTGTAACTATTCCTTAAATGCACGGAATTTGTGGGAAGCTTTCAAGCACTATACACACCTTCAGCCACCTGTTCGCCTTATAAACATCCCCTGTCAAACCTGCTTGCCTCTGTTAACACAATAAATCACTGCCTTTCATAGTGTTTTTAAATAAAACCTCACTAAACTGAGTTTTGCCATGATTACGTTCAACTACTATATGGTTTTAACAGTCCTCAGACAAAAACACACATACGCTCACGCTTTGATAGAAGCTTTCTCAATTCTCTGTTGTAAGTTTTAAGACACTCTCTGTTTCACAGATGTCTTTGTAAGAAGCTGTCAGCTCCTCCAGAGAACTGGTGTAATCTGATAATGAATGCCACTGCTGTTTAATAGGAACATGCTATTCGTACTTTCTGCGTAACAAAGATATCACTAAGTAGTGCAAAGAGACTTTTTAAAACCCTCCATCTACCCAAATAGGTGTCAGGACTACCAAGTTACCTTGGGAGGGCATAACCAGACTATTGTGCAGCAACCAAGAGCTTTTGGGCATAAAACTTCCACAGTTATCTAAAATTCATTGCTGAACACTGTTCTCCAAACTGTCAAGAGCAATGACAACTGACACAGTATGGGTACCAGCTCCGGGTTACTATCCTATCTTAATTTATGAAAGGAATTTTCCTACGGTAACAGCTTGTGGGCAATATGAAGAAGTTGGATTTAACCCACAAAGAATCCAAATACCACTGCTGGTCAGGACACTGCAGTGTCCACTGCACACAGCACAGAACTTACTGCCAGTCCTGAGGATGGATCAATGAAGTCAGCCCAATAGCCTTCAGAACAAATTGCATAGCAAATTTCCTTGGCACCATTAATGAACTTAAAAGAAAATAAAGGGAAAGAAGAATATCAAATGAGATTTGTTACCTATACATACACACACGTCAGAACACATGTATAATATTCTGAAAAAGAACAAGCACAGACTTCTTTTGGCCTCTACTAGTAAATGAGAAATTCAGCATACTTTCAAAAAGAAGTATTACTATTAAGAGGATTAGAATTAATGGCATACATCAGACTACTCCAATCATGTGAGATTTAAAAGTGTTCCTTGTGCCAGTCAGTAATGGATTAACAGCTTGTACAAGGAATTATGTAATTGCTTTGATTATTCATGCAGATTGCAATCATACCTGTTGTCCTCTATAAGAAGTCAACCATTACTTCAGGTATTTCTGTGTTATTTCCACGAGTTTACAGATCTCACCTAAACTCCACAAATTTGACACTAAATGTAGCATTAAATATATTTTTATAAATATATGAAAAAAACAGTTTTGCTGTAAGATCTTATCTCAGCCAACAGAAGAATATTATGGAGTTCTTCCTGCATTACAAATGCTTAACTGCAAGTGACTTTAAAGAACGTTTTAGTTTTGTATCATGATAGCAAACAGTTCCATAAGCACTTGACTTTTACACCAATCTATGCCATTTCTCTGGTAGGGAACTGGTGGTCAGGATGAATGATGATTTCAAACTCTCCTACTACTTGACAATCAAAGGTGCAGGTCATGTTTCAGTTACGCTGGAGGACACCAGCTGATGTTCCTGAAAATAGCATTTTCAATTAAGCAACATGCCAAGAAGTTCCCTGTTCCATAACATGTCATCAAAAACCTCCCTTCTTGGAAGAAACAACTTAAAGAATCTACTTTTTTTTTTTTTAAGCAAACTTGTCACATCAGCTAATTTGAGAAAACAAGCTTTTCTAAAAAAAAAAAATCTTTGATGTCGAGTTGCATTTATCTGTTTGTCAGGTACAGCAGAAAATTCAAGCAGGTAGATTTAAAGCTGTGCTCCTGTATTCTGACATCACAACATGGGGCACAAAATAATCACACAACCTACAGATTACGCAGCACGTGTTTTTTCCAGATAAATCAGCAACGACAGGAGACCTCAGGTACGTGCTTTTTATCACCTAGAGCAGCAGTTTTCAACGCATGTTACAAGGGCCAGCACGGGCCCACAGAAAACTTCCGCAGAAACCTGCAAAGGTGAGTGGGGGGGGGGGGGAAAAACCCACAGAAGTTGAGATAAGCGATGGCCTAAAACCACTCATGCACCCCAAGAAAAACATGTCCAAGTGCAAAAATCTAAACTCATGAATACACTGAGCTAGAGTAAAGCACAAATGGAATTCACATAGCTTCCTCAAAATGTGAAAAGAAATGCCCTAATCTTAGAAATACTTATAACTTCAGAATAAATTTAATACTTTATTTACTTTTGGTTATAAAAATTGGATTGTTCTCTACAGTCAGTGCCCTCCTCAGGGTTTCAAATCTATAGAAATATTATTATAGTTACCCAGCTTCAGGCCCTTAATGATAAAAAAAAAAAAAAGGGAAGTTTACCCTTTACAGTAATCTGTTCTATATTTTGAGGTTCGGTGGCGATGATTAACTATGTTTCATCTGTAAATTAAGTCACAAATATAAATAAGCCACCTGAAGACAGCATTTTTGGCATTACATTTCTGAGACAGTACATCTTCTGATCCAGTGTTGTAACAACCCCTCAGCAATCACTTAAGAGTGCAGTTGATAAACGCTTGAGATTCGCTACTGTAAACATTTCGATTTGGCCGTACATAACTCATTACTTTCGCACACACCTCTCACATTAAATTAGTGTTTTTAAGGTTACTTCTAACCATCTATGAAGCAAACAAACAGACCATTTTCATGTGAATTTGCTGTTAGTAACCTTTAGGCTGGGAGGTTACATCCAACATCCTAACACCCCTACAATGACTGTATTAGACTTGACAGGGAGGTGCACAAGGAAGAAAGATGCCAGTTAACATATAATTAGACCAGATTACAATGCCAAAGACCAACAGACCATAAATAATTCAAAGAGAACAACACACTAAAATGAAGGGAATTTTAATTTGTGTGTAATCTTTATGTTGATCCTTCAGACTGCTTCTCCCTTTTTTTTGTGGTAACCCTTACAATGCTTTATACAGGCCACAGTTGCAATTTACAGGATTGAAAAGGACATTACCAGACTATTTTCAAACACAAATATGACCATCACAATACAGACGAAAATCCCACAGGATGATCTATACTAGTTTTAGAAAAATTCTAACAAATAATGTGAGGTGCTAAGAAAAGAATGCCAGCGGTGGTGAACGCTGACACCTGCTGGAGTACACTCAAGAAAAATCTGAAGAATGTGAAATAAAGCGATTTTCAGAGAGACCTCTAGTGGCAACAGAGCAAGACGACGAAATTCTTCAGGATGGTTAAGGTGTAATAAATACAGCTGATATCCAGGCAAAAAGTATTAACCATACCTATTATCAGAACGGAAAAAACCCCAGAGCAACCACTTCTTAACAGTAAGGACACAGTCGTGGCCAGACTCTGTACTCGAATCTCAGTTACGCCACAGAAAAACAAAGAGAGCAGCAAAATCCTACAAAATGCCCTGTGCCGAAGCTGAAGTAAGCTGAGAAAACAGCTGCTGCCCTTTAACTGCAACAGGACAACAATCAACTGTCTGAAATAATTTACTGTAGCATTTTACAACATTTCAGTATATTTTTGACTCACCCCACTATAAAGAATTTAATGGTTCTGAGACACTTAGAGTAGTCAAATAGCTACAAAGCTAGAAAAAGGGTTACGTCCATTTTATCAGTAAGACAGCATAGCTCAGAAATGCTCTAAAAAGTATTACCATGTATTACTACCAGAGCTATAAATGTACCAAAATACAGACATAGTTCATGGAAGAGTCATCTACAAACAAAAATAAGGTGATGTACTGTCAGCTACTTACATTTTCTAACAGCATTTCTCTCTCATCCTCCACTTCTTGACTCCATACAGTCATATCATTTTTAGTCTTCTGGGTGACAGTTAATACCGTTAAACGGCTGGCATTCACTTCTGGAAACATTAATTCAAAGTCTAAAAAAAGTGAAACCAGCATGTTATGGCTTGCTTTTACATTTTACTTATGATTTTTCAGTTTTAGACAGATTATTGACACTACTTTAGAGCCTTCCTTTCATTTAAATCCAAGATACATGTGTGTTCTTCACACCAGATGCAGGAAACCGCATGTTGGTTTGAAATGCTGATGTTGCTTTTGCATAAACTAACGCACCTTGGTAAGGTCCTGTTACAAGTGACTTAGGGAGTGGAGTTGGCTATTTCAAGACTTCCTATTTAATGCAAGATGATCAAGGCCCCACTACTCTGCACATTGCAGAATGTGCAAACAAGTGTCTTTATTGTAAAGATGTAACACCAACTACAGTAACAATTTAGTATTTTGAAATGAACACCACAGTTCACACACATCAGGTGTGAAGACCCTTCCTTTCTGGCTAAGCCATGTTACCTGATGCACATGGGGTTTTACATTAAATCTTCCAGCAGAAATGCCTCAGATCTGCTTCCTAGGACATGACAGCAGACTTGACATCAGTTGTGACTGTTCTTCCCCTGGGGCAGAAAAGGCCCAAACTCATCATGATTCTCTCAATATCATCTATTGGACTACAAACAGGAACGGACATGAAGCACTGAAGTCACAACTGGGCTTCACAGAGCCTTGCTTGCAGTGTGGGAGGGAAAAGCACTTTCCAAAATTAGAAGTTGAAAGGTTCATTCATTCTTACTCTCTGAAAAGTCTGCTCTCTTCAGCATCTAGACCAAGATTTCAGTCTCCACCCTCTTTCAGTGTATCACTTAAAGGTAGAAGGTTTTACTCCAGTTTAATTTCAATAATTTACCTCTTGAACAAATTAAAGAAAGATACAAAAGCGATGCTTTCAGTAGTTCTGTAATTTCAGTTTGCTCTTTTACCTTTTGGCACTGCTTTTTAGTATGATTTTGTCACAAACCAGTTTTTGGATAATGAATTAGCTCCAGAATCTACCTGACACTAAAGTAGTAGCTGAAAGTTACTCCCCGCCCCAGCTGATCTTAAATTTAAGTGGCACTGAACTTTACATGAAATACAAAGTACTGTCAACAGCAAAGTTTCAGTTTTCATTTTATAGCATGTATTTTTCTTTTGTAAAATATTAACTCTGAATTACTCTTTTCTGTTACACATTCTGTAATTGATGCCACATCAGAGCATTTACTTACAGATGTTTACATTTTAAAAACTTATAATTTCTTAGCTCTCAAAAAAAGAGAACAACATACCTTTTCGTAACAATTCAGGACAAGCTTGTACCGCACATTCTACCTTTGCGTTTTCAAAGTAAGTTTCAGCGTTATTTATTTGCTGTTTCTGTGGAACATCAGCACCCTGAGAAAAGTTGAAAATTGTAACTTTCATGGTCATTAATGTATAACAAGAATAGCTTTGTACACCAGACTACATTTTTGTGACTCAATGTCACACCCAAGCAGTTTCACAGAAGGATGACTTGTAATGAGACTTAAAACTCAGTTTTCAAATATTAGGAGTGAAACAGATAGGGGTGTTACTTAAACCTAAAGGGAGATTTTAGGCTTTTTGTTTTATAGCAACCATATTATCTCAAATCCTTAATCAATACAGAATTTTTTAAAATACCGTTCTGAAACAACAGCCTCAAGTATTCAATACAACAGCAATCAAGAGATTTCAGACATACACACATTACCTGAGCCAGAATAAAACTTTATTTTGAAGTTACACAACAGTTCTAGAGCCCTGAACTATCAGTATTTTTAGCTTTAGCTGTCATAGCTTGAGAAGCAGAACAGTTTTCCAATAACACCATTTTTATTCTTTACAGTTTTTTTGTTCTACAGTCTCTAAAAAAACCCAAACCAACAAAAAAAGTCCCCCAGATCCTTGTGGGTATGTTACAAATGGAGCACCTGTGTGTTAAATATATAGCATTTAAGTTTCAAATGCCCTTAATAAGGCAGTACAGCTGCCTCCTTTGGGACAGCAACTGTTATGTAATAGGTGTAGAATGCCTTAATACAGTTTTTGTAGCTCTAATGATGCCGTAATTTACAAGGCATTTCAGCAAGTTTCTCCAAGATTGAAATTACAACCTTGAATAATACATTAAGCCCTAACTAAGACCTGTTTGTACCTGACAGTTCTCCCTAGAGAAAACTGTTACATTGAATACACAGTGCAGCTAACATTTTTGTTCCAGAAATTAACATTCAAGAATAAAAAAAAAAAAAAACAGCAAAAACAAACACAGCAACAGAAAACAACAGACACTAACTGCAGTTTCAATACATATGTTTCTATGTGTATCTTACATTATGACTGCAAAATCATTGGGACAGGTCGGTTGGTACTTTAAGCCTGACAAACGATGCAGTTATGCAGGTAAACTTCTCTTCTTCCTAACTACAGGACACTTCTCTTACTAGAACGGTAGTTCATTGTGATTTTTTGTCTACCACCCCCCTTCTAGCTGGCTATACACCACTTATACAGTACATACGCTTAGCGGGCATGCTATCATCAAGGGACTATGGCCATTTTCCAAAGATCCAGATCACTATCCGATACTGATAGGCTGGTAGGCCCATTTACTCTGCTCAGATGAAACTAATGCATCAATCTCAGGTACAGAGAGGTCAGAGAAGTTTGCTGTTTCTCTGGCTGGTTCAAAGACTGGTGCATGAGCTTCAGCAGCACTGAGCTTTTCTCCTGCTTGCTGCAGCAACCTACGGGAGGTTCCTGTATTCAGCTGATCCCATCATTCCATTTTGGGTCCTCTCCTAGGATGAGTAGGTTAGCATTTTTGTTAGCTAAATGCTGTTCATGGATTCCTACTGGTATGAAGCAGAGCTGACTCTTGTTGACTTTCTGAAAACCAGTTGCAAAACCTGCCTCTGCTCTTTCCCATTTCTCCCTTCCATTTTGGGTAGCAACAGCTGCACTGGGCATTTTATTACACATGTAATCTTGCTAGAAAGCGGACATGCATTCAGTGCACCTGGTTTGCACTAGATGAACACAACCAGAATTTTCTGCTGGGCTTTTAATGGGAAGTAGGACCCACGCAAGCTGAAAACAGAATCTGGGGAGCTCTCCAGAAGCTTACATTTTCTAACACTTTGAAATCCAACGCTACATTTACAAAAAACCACTATACAGCATTTTTACAATGGAGATTCGCTAGTCGACTTCCAAAGTCTGAGCATGTCACAAACTCAGCCTAGAAAGTTGAGTCAGCAGCTAGTAGTTTCAAGATTTGTTGAAACATTGTGACCACGCCAGCAATTACCAACTTGCTGGTTGTTAATAATGAATCTGACTCGCTGCAAGCTCTGCCATTGCCAAAATGCAGTCTCACTGTGAGAATGGAGGGACATTGATTTGCTCCTCCTGTGTGAATTCAAGGGTGGTCAGAACTAAGCAGGTAGATCTAAACACTGTCCAAAGCATTCATGTCCAGATCCATTAAATGAAATACTGAAGGATCTACAAGTTCCATTTGATGAAAGGTAGTGAGATTTAGTAAACAGCAAGTTTGGAAACTGAAGCTTTCTTTTCCCGTACCCATACAATTAAGTCACTACTGAAATGCTATTTCACTAAGCACTGTTTAGTCAAAAAAACACACCCTGAAATATTTCTTTATCCTCAAAGAAAAAACTTCAGCAAAGTTCTGTGTAATCTCCCACTCACCACAGCTGAAGTTCATCTTTTGAACCCGGCTAGAAAATCAATGATATCTTTTTTTCAGGAGGAATACAGATTAGTTATGCTTCTCTTAGACGAGAAATATCAGTTTCACATCGAAGAAGCCTGTTCTTACCTGAAATTCATTTATGTATTGTGCCATTACAAACTCATGCCTTTCACTTGCTGAAGGCTCTGCTAATATGTCTGGCAGACTTTTTGAAACTTGGTTGCTCTTCTGAGAAGCAGTGCCATTCAGGTGACAGTCAAAACCAATATTACCAGGCAACTGGAATCTCTGGTCCTGAGGACCGAATGGACCCATTACTTCATCTGGCCATACAGTTCTTGGACCTGCAAAAGTCAAGGCCTTGCTTTAGCCATCGCATCTAAAAAGAAAGGTGACAGAAAAAAAACAAAAAAAAAGAAAAAACCTCTCCCATACAAATACCCATATTTGATCATAATCATCTATAACCAAAGTAAGCACAATACACAAGTAAAAGTAAGGGCCCTGACATAAAAAGCACACTTCAGAATTCCCAAATTTATATGGGGTATAAAGTTCTGATAGCCTACGAATTCAAAGAAAAAGAATTTGCTTTTTCTTACATAAATCTGGAGGTGTAGCAGCAACATGAGGCTCATCTGAGCCAGAGGAACCTGCTGTAGAAAAAGCCTTGGGATTTACAACTTTTTTGACTAAGGAATAAAACCCTGGTAGGTAGGTGACCAATCTTGCTCTGTTACAGAGCACCTGAGAAGACAAAAGCAAACAATTATTACACACCACGAGCAAAAATATTAGTTTAAGTACAGCTTTGTAGATCACAAGATAAATCTTCACTCAATTAAATTACAATTTTACTTATGATCAACTGTTTCTGTAAAATCAAATTTTGAAAGTATTTTATTAGTTTTATGTTTTACTAGCAATAGTATTCTAAGTAAAGGAAAAGCCCCCAAAACACTTACTGAAAGGCCTTGTCACATGAGGAAAACACCCTGAGAAGTTTAAATAGCACCACTGAAACCCCACAACCTAAACCAAGTCACGGGTGAGGACTGTTCCCAGGATTATTCCCATGCATGCCATTGTTCCCATGATGATCACAGGATTCATCAGAAATACCTAGAAATACTGTTAATGAAGTAAACGCTGATATCCAAGACGTTTGCCTCGAAGGCTAGCACAAATGTTAGCCAGCCTGTATACCTACCTCTTAAAAGACCGAGGGAGACACAAGATAGTATCACTCCAGATACCTCTTGTAGCTTTCAGGTAGAAGCAGTATGTACATGTGTGCTTACACATATTTCTTTGCCAGCAAAGTACCCATACCAACAGCTCTGAACTAGACAGGGAGATACGCGTAACAAAACAGGTAGGTATGGTAATTTCAACTTCTTGCTTTTGCTCTTAAAACCCATGAACGTTTAACATGTGCAAAACGTAAGTTAGTGCAGCCAGCGTTATTTAGATTTGTAAACTCCTTGCACTCACATATTTACCGACAAGTATTATTGTGACCAGATCAGCATTGTGGGCAAAGAGCCAATAAGCCATAAAGCCTTTATGGGTTCTGTGGTCTTGGAATCCACCAGAAAATCTGCTCCCCACCACAGAGTTGTACTGTCAACATAACTTTCAATTGCCGAAGATGATTCTATCAGCAGCTGATTCAGCCACACAGCAAACGGAAAATGATGCAATGCTATTTCCCTGAGCATGCAAATGGTCTGAACATGACTCCAAAGAGCTAGTAGTTGCTCACCATGAGGATTAACTCTGAGGCCCAACGACAGTAACTTAAGTAATAATACAAGCAACTGTTACTGGGTTTTTTTGTTGTTTTAAAGAAATATCCAGGTAGTGTGATTAAACTGAAATGTCTTTTTTTTTATACTTTAAAAAGAGACTGACAACTTTCACGATGCATTTATGCACCCATAGCAGAAAAATAACCAATCATACACTCAAAACATAGAGTTAGAAGTGTAATTTCAAAAAAATTAAAGACCACTTAACTCTAACACAAAAACACTAATACTCTTGACTGCAGTTGCACAAAAGCATGCACTACTGGAAAATGTAAACCCCACCTGCCATAGCACGTGTGCTTTCATAAAACTTTATTTTCCAGGTGAAGGAAAGAAATTCTTTCAACAAACTTACATAAAGAGGTTTTCTTTAAGTGGTGTATTCTTGATTCTATAAAAGTTTACATATCTGTACACTAAATATGTATGTAACAAGATTACTTCAAAAAAATCCTGAGCAAATGGTACTATTTGCATGCTTAAGATAAAAACCTCTACTCCAAGTATCAGGATCTAAGTCAGTAAGCATCAGTTTCTTACATACCACCTCTGCATAAATGTACAGTGTCTAGGAAGTTCTACCAGCATTATGAAAACTCAAAAGCATAAAGGCATGTTTGATTTTCTGACTTAGATTGAGTAGTAATGGTTAAGACCATAAGCCCTCTAGTTCTAAAACACCACTAGCTTTAAAAGGTTCCTGTAACAACAACAAAAGCCTGCTGATTCCACCGAAATGTTTTTTCTTCCATTACGTAAAAGTGCTATTGAAATTAGTTTTTCCATAACGATTATATTACAGATAAATCAGATTTAATCAATTAGAGCTAACATATAATTACAAGAAAAGAGTATTTTTTCCTTATGGTCAGGATCACTTAACATGGAGATGTTAGCGTTAATTACAGACATGTTGACTGAGCTCACTTATGCAAATATTTACATATCTATCATTACACAAGGGGAAAAAATACTGCTGAAATCAATAAATTATTCATGTCTCTGTGGCAACAATACATCAATAAAGGGCGTTTTATTCTTCAGTCTGGAAGTACCCTGGTGAGCCTGAGTGTTTCACCTTAACTCATAACATTAAAAACAACAAAACAAAACACCACCAGAACCTACATAATCCTCAATTTGCTTAATCCCACGATATCCAACAGAAATTGGCTTCCACACCTAGATGGAAGGACGACGATACTACTGCCTTCTAATAAAAATGGGCCTTGGCATAACTCAGATTTTTGTCAACAACTCTCCCACAAGCAGGTGACTTAAAGACAGCATTAAAGGGGAAATAAGCCGCAAGCGTCCCGCGGAAGACGGAGAAGCGCTCTCTTCGGGAGGCGCCGCGTTGCCCTCTCACCGGGACAAGGCGCAGGGCGGGTTCGCAGCCCCCGCCGCACCGCAAGCCTCCGGGGCCCGCTCCGGAGGCGGGGGGCCGCGTTACTCACATTGGCCATTGCAGGCGGCGGGCTCCCTCTCGCCTCACGGCCCCACTGCCCCTGCAAGAGAAGCGAATGCGCTCGTCTCCGCGGCACCGCCGGGGCCTCGGAGCGGCCTCGCCCTCCCCCTCACCGCGCCCGGCCGTACCGCACCGGCTGGGCCGCCCGCCCGCCCCGCACGGCCGCCCCCCGGGTCCCCGACAGCAGCCCCGCGGCGCTGCCCGCTCTGTAACAAGGTGGCGGCAGGAGGGGAGATAGAGGCGCGGCGGGACCGCCCCGGAGGGAGCCCGACCGCCGCCCCGCTCACCTCTTCCTGCAAAATGGCGGCAGCCACCCCCCCCTCCGCACCCGCGCGACGGGCGCCCGCCCCGCTGTCCCCAAGCCGAGCGAGCCGATCCACCGACACCTCGATTAGCGTAGCGAAGGAAGCGGGCAGAGATAAGGCGGGGTTAGTCGTTCGGCGGTCGATTGGTCGGAGCCGAGGACGGGGCGGTGGGAAGGCCCGGCCGGGGCCGTCGGGCGGTGTGTGGCGGCGGGCCGGGGCGGCCCCTCGGGGCAGCCGGGTGGTCGGGCCGCCGCTGCCGGGGCCGCTGCTTCCCCTCGTCTCGGCGCGGTGAAAGTCTCCCGTGGCTGCCCCTGCGGGGGCTCCGTGGTGCCGGCAGCAACAAGCCGGCCGTCGGGGGTGCAGTACCCGCTGGGTGCACCAGGAGTCAGTCACGTAACGTAAACGGGCTGCCATCACGCTCCCCCCCCCAGCCCTGGGCTGGGGCTTTCTGGGGCCGGCGAGTACCATGGAGTCGAAAATTGATAAAAGAGGGGGTGTTGCTGTTGAGGGAAATACAGTGGGAGGTTCTCGGCCGCCGCCGGGCCCAGGGGTTTCCTGGAAGGTCGATGAGAACGGGGTGCATAAATGTTACTTCTAATAAAACGGGTCCTCCAAGGGCGCTATGCAGTTTCTTCAAATAACTTTTACAAAATAAGAATAGAACCCTTTTTCAATGGACTAAAGGCTTTTTTTTCCCTCACTTTGTTTTGGTGAGCTACCTTTCTCCTTGGTCCTTCATTTTGGAATCTGGGGTGAGGTTCGCTTACAAAGTCAACTTTTATTCACAGAATCCCAGACTGGCGGGGTTTGGAAGGGCCCCCTGGAGCTCACCCCGTCCCACCCCCTGCTTGAGCAGGCACCCCCAGAGCAGGGGCACAGGGCCGCGTCCAGGCGGGGGGTGAATGTCTCCAGGGAAGGGAGGCCACAGCCTCTCTGGGCAGCCTGTGCCCCTGCTCTGGCACCTGCACAGGGAAGGGGTTTGTCCCCATGTTCGGATGGAACTTCTCGTGTTCCAGCTTGTGCCCGTGGCCCCTTGGCCTGGCGTTGGGCACCACTGAAAAGAGCCCGGCCCCATCCTCCTGACACCCGCCCTTCAGATACTTATAGGTATTGATGAGATCCCTGCTCAGTCTTCTCTTCTCCAGGCTGAACAAGCCCAGGTCTCTCAGCCTTTCCTCACAAGGGAGATGCTCCAGTCCCCTGATCACCTGGGCAGCTCTGCACTGGACTCTCTCCAGCAGTTCCCTGTCTTTCTTGAACTGGGGGCCCCAGAACTGGACGCAGCACTCCAGATGTGGCCTCACTGGGGCAGAGCAGAGGGGGAGGAGAACCTCCCTCGCCCTGCTGGCCACACTCCTTTTAATACATCCCAGGATACCATTGGGCTTCTTGGCCCCAAGGGCCTGGTGCTGGCTCAGGGTCACCTCGCTGCCCCCCAGCACCCCCAGGTCCTTCTCAGCAGAGCCGCTCTCCAGCAGGTCCCCCCCAGCCTGTGCTGGTGCGGGGGGCTGTTCCTCCCCAGGGGCAGGACCCTGCACTGGCTCTTGTTGAATTCCCTGAGGTTCCCCTGGGCCCAGCTCTCCAGCCTGGCCAGGTCTCACTGGATGCCAGCACAGCTTCTGGTGTATCAGCCGCTCCTCCCAGCTTGGGATCATCAGCGAACTTGCTGAGGTTACGCTCTGTCCCATCGTCCAGGTCACTGATGGATATGTAGAACAGGACAGGACCCAGCACAGCCCCCTGGGGAACACCACCAGTGACAGGCCTCCAGCCAGACTCTGCCCCATTGATCACAACCCTCTGAGTTCTGTTGTTGAGCCAATTCTCTTTCCACCTCACTGTCCCCTCATCCAACCCACACTTCCTTAGCTTGCCTGTGAGGATAATTCAAAATAAACTTTTCCATTATGAACTAGATTTCTGCTGATGTAATTCCATGGGCTGAGCTCTAGAATACCTATTAGTTTATGTACTTGCTGCTACATAATCAGCTGCAGAAGTTATAAATGCAAAGGCATATATATGCATTGAAAGCATTCTCCTTTGTGTGGTGACGGAGCAGCTTGGTGGTACCCGTCGGCTGGAAGCCCTGTGTAGAAAGACTCCCCAGTGCTCCATGGCAAAGAGAAGGGCTCATGATTTTACTCCACTCTACTCGCTGCCTGCGGTTGAAGGTGCTCCAAGCTGTGTTTGTGGGCAAGTCTTTGTTGCTCCAAGAAAAACTGGCACTACAAAGATAGTTTATGTTTGGTATTGAGCCCTACTGACTATACGGATTCTGCGGAACATGCACAGATCGCTACCCACAGCATGTATGTTGAATATATACACAATGTCAGAGCAGCTCAGCTAGAGTACTGATTCCAAAGCCACGTCCCTCCACATGTGTAATGCTCCAGCACATGTTCCTTCTTTGATTGCAGAATTGTATTGGTTTTCCTTTTATACGTCAAAAATCTTTTACATCTCCACAGCTCCATAACCTGGGTTGAAATTGCCATCCTTTTATTTAATGTCACCTGGAACATGACACATTTGTCCCCCTCTGGCCTGAAGTGTATTTGTAGGAAGGATCATCTTAGCTCCCTTTTTATCTCTGTATTTGCCTTTTTCCTTGTCCACTTCAAACACTTTAGCCATCATGCCATATCCACCGAATCCATGACATTCTCATATGTTACATCTTTCCAGCTTTTCTAACAAAGCTATCTTTATCAATTTTCTAATTCCGAGTCCAGAATAGCCTTTCACAGGCACTGTGCTGAACAACCTCCTCATCCTTGGCTTCAAGTACTGCCTTTTTTGTTTGCCTAGTGCAGGCTATCACCCTCTATATCTTGGCTTCTCATAAATCTTGGCAGCGATGGAAAGGGGAAGGGAGAAAGCTTTGTAGCTAGATTAAGAGTATTGTTTTCAGGTGGCTTTTTTTGCCATTTTTTTCAGTATTGTGATTTAATTTAGATCATGAGTTCTTTGAGGCAAAACCCTCCCTCCTTGCATTTGTGGAAAGTGCTGTGCATACTAATGCAACTATTTAAACTCTGAATTAAAAATATCAGGGGAGAGGTGCCTGAACCCAAATCTTCTTTAAAGCTAATATAAAAGAGCTGTATTGCTGTTTGCTTCTGCAATAGAGGGGAAACACACACGACCCATGTTCAAACACCAGAATTAAGACTTCTTTCTTATTTTTTGTAATTTCTTTGCTCTCTGCTCAAAGCAGCGATGCTGGTTAAGGAAAGGGAACTTTAATCTCTTGTCTTCAAAATAAAAGGCTGGGGATTCGTATCCCTCAGTGAATGTGTGCATGGCCTTTAATTTACTTTAGTTATAAACCAGATATTTCTGGACAGATTTTTTTTTGCTTTGCTGCTGGGTTATTAGCATAAACCAGATCTAAAGGTTTCAATACATAACTGAATACTTAAAAATCAGAGCAAGAAATTGTTGTTCATAGTAATAATATTGAGCCCTACAATGTTCTTACTGCGTTTAATAGAATTTCTGCTTTATTTTACTAGGATCAAGAAGAAATTCTTATATGCAATTCTAAACAATATGATATATTAGATAACTGTAATGTTGCAGTTTTTCATTTTCATGAGAACATTTGCTCACCATTGCATGCTACTTAACCATTTTATTAATTCAATGTTAGCACACTTAATTCTCGTTTGTTTTTAAATTAAATATTCATGTCAAATCTCTGAACTTTAGCAAAAAAAAGACTGGGGAAATTCAACTTTAACTCTTTACAGAATGTAATTTATTTCCTTTAAGAGGAAAGCACTTTGGATTACATTCAGTATGTATTGACTTGTCCTTAGGCAATCCCAATTTATCTTCTCTCCAGGGCTAGCACTTCAAGATACTCAAATCAATCAGTTAGTTATCATCCCCTGAAGTTTGTGGCCTGAATTCATAAAGATTAATTTCAATAAAGTTTCTACCTCTATTCAAAGGAGACTGCAAAATCAAACGATCCAATTACAGATTTATCAAATATTAATCCGGAAAATTTTCCAGATCTTTCTGATGCCAACATTCTTCTCCCCTGGTGTCAGGAAAGTAATTAGCAGCTGGCTTTGATTAAATTCTTCCCTCAGAGATTACGTTTCTCAGTTTGGGGGAGAGGAAGGAATGCATACAAGATGATACCTAAATCCTCATTTTAAAGTGTTTTCTGAAAAATACATGTAGGTTCAGTTAACAGGACACTTCTTTCCATGAAGATGGAAGAAACAGTCTCTGTCCAGGAAGCAATTTTAACAGTGAAACCTGAAGTGCATGACCAGCTTTTCCTGTTGCGTTACCGAGGTGCTCTTTTTCCTTACCAGTCTTTATTTTAGTGACAGTGGCTTCCTCTTGGCAGCACAAGGGAAGAGGCTCAGCAGCTGCAGCAACATCAGAGCGAGAGGAAAGCGAAAGGGAACTTTCCCAGTCACCACCACCCTCTGCTGAAAACTCAACTCCAAGCCCTAGTTGGTGTTCTCCTTCACCATCCTCAGACTTGCTGGATTCCTTGGTCTGCAAGCAGAGTCATTAGAGGTGCCTCTGGGAAGCTGTTTTGGTACCTAAGACAAGCAAAGGGTGAATTTTCAGCCCTTCCCCACTCTGCTCTTCCAGGGATCCAGAGAAGCTGTGTAAACTCCATCCTTAGAGGTCTTCAGTACTCATAACCACAGAATCATATAGGTTGGAAAACACCTTTAAGATCATCGAGTCCAACTGTAAACCTAACACTGCCCGTTCAGCACTAAACTGTGTCCCTATGCACCACATCCAAACGTCTTTTAAATACCTCCAGGGATGGTGACTGGCACTTCCTGGGGCAGCCTGTTCCAATCCCTGACAACCCCTTCAGCGAAGGAATTTTCCCTCACGCCCAACCTAACCCTCCCCTGACGCAGCCTGAGGCCGTTCCCTCTCGTCCTGTCACTGGTGACTTGGGAGCAGAGACCGACCCCCCCCTCACTCCAGCCCCTCTCAGGCAGCTGCAGAGAGCGAGAAGGGCTCCCCTCAGCCCCCTCTTCTCCAGGCTAAACCCCCCCAGCCCCCTCAGCCGCCCCCCAGCACACTTGTGCTCCAGACCCTGCCCCAGCCCCGCTGCCCTTCTCTGGACACGCTCCAGCACCTCAAGGCCCTTCTTGTCCCGAGGGGCCCAAACCTGAGCCCAGCACTCGAGGTGGGGCCTCCCCAGGGCCGAGCACAGGGCCCCATCCCTGCCTGGCTCCTGCTGGCCACCCCAGTGCTGACACAAGCCCGGGGGCTGGTGGCCTCCTTGGCCACCCGGGCACTGCTGGCTCATGCCCAGCCGGCTGTCAGCCAGCACCCCCAGGGCCTTCTCCGCCGGGCACTTCCCAGCCCCTCTGCCCCAGGCCTGGAGCATTGCCTGGGGTTGGTGTGACCCAAGGGCAGGACCTGGCCCTTGGCCTTGTTAAACCTCACACAACTGGCCTCGCCCCATCGATCCAGCCTATCCAGGTCCCTCTGCAGAGCCTTCCTGCCCTCGAGCAGATCGACACTCCCACCCAACTCGGTGTCATCTGCAAACTGACTGAGGATGCACTCAGTCCCCTCATCCAGGTCATTGATAAAGATATTAAACAGAACTGGCCCCAACGCTGAGCCCTGGGGAATGCCAATTCTGACCGGCCGCCAACTACATTTAACTCCATTCACCACAACACTTTGGGCCCAGCCATACAGCCAGTTTTATACCCAACTCAATGGGATGAATTCCTGGAATTGGAAAGGAGAGATCCAGCATGGAAATGTGGCTTTTCCTGTGATCAGGTGCTTCTGTGTTCATGAAAATCAGAGGGCTCTTCTCTCACAAACATCAAATGCTTCTGGAGAGTTCAGTGTTTGTCAGCCATCACCTGCACTGATACAGATAGAAGCGGCCTCTTCAGTGTCTGCTCAGCTCCATGGCACCACTGTTGTGACCTGTTTACTTGGGCTATGTGTGAGGCACCTGGATTCTTGTCCTGTTCAGTACAGGGGAAGCTTGTCTTTCCTTCCGCAGAGAATCATGTACTGTTCCTAAAGCATATATGCTGCTTTGTAAAGCCCAGCCTCGAGGGGGTTCTCCTGTCCTCTTCACTTTTGCAGGAACAAGACCTTAATCAAAACCTCTTTGTCTTTATTCATTAGCTGAAAGGTGAAGTTGTTTTAAGCCTGTCCACACAGAGGCTTTTGGAATTCTTCCATAAGCATTAGAGTTGCAGCTTTTCCCTATATTCCTTAACGTCGATCTTTGCTGCTTTATATGGCCCAGTTCACCCTGCAGATAATCAGGTGTGATTCATCTGAAGGCAGTGGAATTGTACCTGATTATGAGAGCGGTGGGTTTTCATTTATAGGTGCTTATGTGAATACTGCAGAAGCTTGTTAAGTAGTCATAAAAATAATGAGATATTCTTTATTCTTATTGTACCTCTATAAGAACCTTTAAAATGCGTTTTAAAGTATCTCCATTTCTCTGCAGTGATGGATAGTGCTGGTGCTTGCAATTTACCTAATGGCATCCATTAAACTTCATTAGGACTTTGTTAAACTGAAGTTAAAATCATTGGCATTGATTTTTGATCTCTAAAATCTGCTTGCAGCAAATCAGTAACTGAGCATACCAAAAGCCAGCTGACTCTCATAGCATGCTGGTCACATTCCCTGTGGTTCAAAAGTTCTTCATGAGGAATGGCAGAGGGAGGGAGGAGGGTCTCCGCCTGTGGTCCCTGTGACGTTTAGGAGCACGATAGGACTGACCTGCAGAGCTTAGTCTGGGCTTGAGCTTTTTGAGTTGACAGTCTTCAGCCATCACATTGCCTGCCTGTGTCACTGCCCCGGTCAGGGAACTACTAGTCTCTAAGCTCTAACTCAACCTCTTTGTTTATTCATTTCATTCCCCGTATTTATTTTTGCTTGCATATACAACTGTGGCTCCCCCTTCGCTTGACCTGCTAAACCTTGTTTGAAATGAGGAATGTCTGTTCCTAAGTGCCAGTGAAACGGTGATGAAGTAGAAGGGAAGAAAGGTTTTAACATACTCTTTTTCTGGAAAAGTAAACATCCTCTGGCTATAGGGAGAGTAAACTTCCCCTGGAAATGTATGTGTTTATACGAACAATCTCTTTCTTCTGGCATTTCCAGATACTAGGCTGGGAGATTTGTTCACCGCCACTGGGAAAAGAGGCTTTTTAGTAAGTGGTACAAATGCACAAGATAAGTCTTAGCATGGCTTGTTTTCTTTTTGGAAAGACATCCCTCCCAGATCTATTTCCGTGAACCTGAAAGGGATTTCCTCCTTTATCTCAGGGCATTGCTCTGTGTCTCCTTCATCTCCCTTGCTTGTTTGAACGTACATCCAAATGAATAGACAGAGGAAGTGAGCATTCCCCCTGATGTGGGGTTACCCAAATGGAACTGAGGCTGTAAGGCAGACATTAATTCATCTCAATTCTTACTGTAGCTTTTAATGTTTGGCTGAAGAGGGGGAGGTTGAGCTTTAAAAGCTTTATGATTTGCTTGGTAGGGGTTAAACAGGCATATTTGTCCTGGGGTGGCAGCATGAGCTGCTCCTGCCTTCAGCCCTGCCCGCTCACGTGGAGGGAGTGGGGGGATTGCCATCTCCTTAGTCTCCAGGTACCACGTTCGCCAGCACCTCTGGGATGCTGCCACATCCAACGTGGCCAGGCCACCTGGAAAGTAGACGGGGGAGTGCTTGCAGGTTGGGTGTTTTGGGAGGTATTTACGTTTACAACTGGGAGATGTTGTTCCCACTCTGAATCTGCCTCTATGTGAGAACAAATAGGGCATTTGGATATCAAATGTTCAGTGCTGAGACTGTCACCAAGGTTGGAGGCCAGAAGCAGCCTGGACTAACCTTAGTGTGACCTGAATTTGTTCCACACTGAACTGGAAAAGGGACTGTTTTGCATCAGGACTACACCAGAGCGTTGCTGTTCTGCTTGATCGAGGTAGGTCCCATGTCTTGGATGGAGAGATCTGTGAGGAGGAGGAGGAGATGGAGTTCTCCCCCTCGATCTCCTGGTGGGAAAGACAGGGGGCTCAGCAGGCTGGAAGCGCTCCAATTCCCATCTCTTGGCCATGGTGGTCCTTGGCCATGCATCTGCTCTGAAATGTGGTCTTCCAAGCGCTTGGCTCTGGGTCTGCGTGCCAGATGTGCTAGGTGGCAGGTAAGGAGACAGGTTCCCATTAGAACTGTATCAAAATCAGTGTTTTTATAGGACATTTCTATTTTAGTAGATCTCTATTTTTCCATCTGGAAAGTGTTCTCTTAGAAAATCTGAGAAGTCAAAATTCATGCTTAAACATAGTGCCATGCCTAATGGGCACTAAATTCCTCATTTATTGTTTTTTAAATATGTGGGGTCATACTTTTTAACCCTCATGGTTATGAAGTGCGCCTCGCAAAAAGGTTTATGGCATTGTGTGTTGCCTATGAGTTATGAGGCTCTGTTCCTGTCTGGCAGTGAATGAAAGAGCCCAGCATCTGGCAGTATGTAAAACCAGATATCGCAAAACTTCCCACTTTGAGGAGATGGGATGGATGATGGATGTTGTGATAAAGTATCTCTTCTGACATGTAAGTCAGGACAGTTGGAGGCCCTTTCTATAAAAATTTGCAGAGCTTAACCAAACCTCCTGGCTGGAAGCTTGAGGAAATCAGTCACTGTGAAGCATGCTGCTGCTATGCAATAGCAGGGATGCTTAAAATCCTGCCCTCTTTTGTCCTGTGCATTAGGAAAAAGTCCACAGCTTGGTTCTGGGGAGAGGGAGGTGAATATTGCCCAGAATTTCAGGGATCAGTCCAGAAAACCTTCTTGCAAAGTATCACCAGGATTTTTGTTACCCACATTCAGAGCCCATTAAAGTCTATAGAAGACCTTCTGATGCCTTTAGTGAAAACTGGAATAAAAAATAAACATTAAAATATATTGCATTTTAGTAATTCCCCAAATATTTCTTATCATGAGTCACCGAGTGCGACAGAATCCACATGCAGTGTCTCTCTGCCCAGGCTCCCCAGCATCGGTCTGCTACTTCCCAGGGTAAAATTGTTAATGTAGAGCAGCCTTGGGTAGAGGCAACAAGATGAACTAATAATCATTCGAGTTCCTGCATTTTGTCTTGTAATATATCTAGAGCTAAACCTATTACCTTGGAGAGCATCTTTATTGTTGAGAGCAAAGTGCTCCTGCTGGCAAATCTGGTTAGGTGCTATTACATATTCCTGTCCCCAAACTCTTGTTCCTACTTTGATATTTTGCTAATGCATTTTTGGCCTAATTCCATTTCACAGCACCTATTTATGCTTTAAAAGAATAAGAAATAATATAATATCCAGAACACCAGGTAAGTTTCATATTCTCCTTTACCAGTATAGAAATAACAAACAACCTACTAATTTGTCACCGACAGATTCATTTTCTTGTGTTGAAAAGACTAAAACAAATGACTGAAAACTACATTTTGCATGTGTCGACCTCCTCCTTTCTAAAGGTAACCTGAAATAAAGGCTCTTCACTTTCTTACATGATCTTCAGAAGAAATCATCAGACATCCTCTTCAAAAGTTACGATAGGAACAGATGAGACATGTAAGATGATCAAAGGGAGACTAAAGTTAGCTGAAATGCCCTACTCATATGATGAAACCATAAAATGCTATGGGTTCACATGCTGCATTTCAAATTTAAACTTGCAAAGAACAGCCGAAAGCTTGCTTAATACAGATCAGTTTGCATTTTTATTTGTCAGTATCTTTAAAACTACTGAAAAAAAAAAAGTCACTGGTGTAAATGATCAGTTGATCCTGTTTTCCTCTTGGATAAATACTGATCGGAAGAAATGGGTCTAGTGGGGGCAGACTGCAGTGCTACTTTGGAAGCATCATTCCTGCTGCGTATTACTGGTTCCCTGTGGAATCTTTAGCTGCATCGCCAATTACTTCCCAAACAGGCTAAGGCCACTGTCGATGCACAATTTTGACAGCCACAGCTTTGGCTGCAGTACCATTTAACTGGTGTTGAATTAATATTTGTTCCAAACCTGTAGATGAACTACGTGAGACCCAGAGTCACAGCAATGTACATACAGTTTTCTTGAACATATAGTTTTATTTAAGCTCCATGCACCAGACCCAACATTTTATGCTGTCTTCCAGACGCTATCTTTAGCTTCCTTTTGACAGCGAGTATAAATCAGTGGCTGGGGTGTCTAACAAAAGGCATCGTCAAGCATATCTCTATGTGCTTGAATATTCAAACTTGCGTCTTTAATCATCTCCCTACAATGGTTCTGGAGTTGCTCATCACCAACTATGGTGATAAACCATATGAGCTATGAGCTCATTGAAGGCTTCTCCATAGACAGACAAAGGACTCCCATTAGGTCATGGTTAGATCATCATTTCATCATGCTGAAACTCATCTGCAGCAGCCCTTGGGAGCAAACCCAGCTCAGCTGCTCACAGCCTGTTCTGATCAATCTGTATAGCAACATATAGCTCAAGAGAAAGGAGGAGGGAGACTTGTGCTCCCACTTGCCAGTCTTTGCCCATCCTTTCTGCCTTAAATACAAGCTTTAGAGTCAATCAGCTTGAAGAATGAATGCTTTGAGGCCAAATACTTAGTTGGGTAGATCAGTGTGGTGTGGAAAACCAGCAGAATCTCTTATAAAGCTTTATCCTTTTCTGTTGTATTCACTTTTTCACCAGGAAGAAGCTTTTTGGCAAGCTGCCTTCAGCTAGTGCGTGGTGCTGCTCTGTCCCTGTGTACACCAGTGGCTGCACCTATTTCACACATCTGTGCTATTGCTTTGAGAGTTTTTCAGGAGTGAAGTGACTTGTGGAGAAAGTGAAATTCCTTGTAAGTGTGGGCACAAGGGGATGACATGGAACTGATAAAACGAATGTATTTCGAGAGGTCACTGAGGCAGGGTGGCTGAAGTGTATGCACATCTCTCTTGTTTGTAGCACATTATTGCCTGGCAGTCTTGTTTTGAGCTTCCCTTTCCCTCTGGTCTTCCTGATGATGTAGGGAAAGTGTCTGTAGCTCCTGCAGGGCAGGACGGTCACCCCATCAACAAGAGGGCAGAGGAAATGAAAGCACTGCTCCCTGGAGCACCTCATGAATATTTATTGTGGTGGTGCTAAGCATTTCTGGAGCTGATTTTGCTGCTGATGTTTACTTTAGAAAATGCATGCCAGGAACCATCCCAAAACACAGATGAAATGCTTTGGTGCACAGCAGCGACAGGGTGCCACAGGAGGGATCACAGCAAAGACCCCGTGACCATCATTATATTTGTGACAGTTGTTGCCCATAATGAGCCTGGCTGACAGCTCTGGGTGTGGGGGCAGCAGGGCAGAGCTGACTGTAGATGGACTGATCACCCCCGAAAAGACCCCAGGGTGCAGGTAGATGGAGCAGAACCAATTCGCATCAGCTGAGGACCTGGTTGGCCAACTGTGAGCTCTTGGGGAGAGCTGATGTGCCGCTCTCCCTCCCAGGTAAGCCCACATGCTCTTCTGCTTGGCCGTGCGTGGATGTCAAGTAGTTTAAATACTTGCCAGTATTTAAACTCAGCACATCAGCCCTTAGCAGTAATAAAAGTCAGTGACATGTGTTTGTGCACTGACTGTAGATAGCTTGGGCAGAAGAGAAGTGGGCTAGACTCAGACTACTGCTTTTGTCCACATTACTGACCTTTTGCCTTGCCTATTGCGTGGCCTGCGGGTGGAGGAAGGAGGATTAAAGGTTAAGAAGCCTCTCTTGAAAGAGTTAGGATGCCTAAATGTTTAAAATGTTTCCTTTCCCCAGTAATTCCAATATATATTAAAGCTAAAACCCTTCTGAGAGGTAATAAAACAGCAGCGAAGATCATTGGGAAGATTAGGAAGAAGAGACTTAAGAGCTTACTCTTGATGTTTTCAGTTTTATACTTTGTTCCTATTTTACTCTGTCAGTCTCTTCTAGTGTTTCTTACTGTGATTTTTATTGTGTTTTTATGGAACAGAGACGGCGTTGCAAACTACCAGGGAAAAGCTTGTTGTCGTTTAGCGGAGGGGGGAAGAACATTCCTTTGCACATTTTTCAGTGTTCCTGTTATATATCAAATTTAGAAAGTAACAAGAAGTAGCATCCAGTTTTCATTAATGCTTCGGGGATTTCTTGACGCATATGTTTTCATTTCAAAGCATTCACATGAGAGGCAAAGGAGAAGATGAAATTCCTCCTTCCTAGCCATTGATGGAGTACGTATCTTATCATAACCATGGGGATCCCCAGACTTTGGTGTCAGATAGCAGGCTGGTAACTTGCTTTGTCTGCTCTAGCTCTAAAACCAGCAGCAAAGGGAAATACAATGGTGGTTTATCAGGACAAAGGGCCACAGTGTGGTTGCTTCCCTTATGTGAGTGTTCCTCTTGACACAGTCTGGCTCGTGGCCCATCTTAATTTGTTCAAAAAAAAAAAAAGATGATATTCACATTCTTGGAGGAGTTGTGTGTTCCATCTGGATACTGCAAACCTGCTAACCCTGTCCAAATAACTCCCATGTTCGCCTTGCTCAGCGAGTGATTTTTATGCATCTTGTCGGTTAAATATACATTAGAGCTCCTAAGGCAAGTACTGAGTGTGAGGGTGCCTTGTGCCCATCACTGCTTCCTCGCAGCCAGAGGAGTACCCCTGGGAGACAGTCACATCACGCCTGGTTAGATCACAGCAACGTGTAACTCTGGGATAGGTCTCAAGTCAGTGTTGTCAGTAAGTCTGTAAAACTACCATGTAGGTGTGTTTTGTCAGCTCAGGTGTGAGCCGGTCTCGAACCCCCGGGACTGTGCTGGCAGGTGTATGGACTGGGTGATGTTAAAAGTTTTCTCTCTCTCTTAATTTTGGTGTTTCTATGGAAACAGATACTGAAAAGGATTTGTTCTTTCCTGCTTTATTCTCTTTCTCATCATTGGTGGGAAGAAGTGAAACTTCAGGTGAAAGACAGAGGACCCAGGAGTAGGTGTTTCAGTGAGAGCAGGACCAGGTCCTTGCTGCTCAACCCTCTCTTCTCTTTGAAATTGAGGGTTAGGGAAATAGAGATTCAAAAAGCTTTGGTTCATATTTGGGAAATTATTTCTGAATTTTAAGCAAAAGGTGACAGGTGTGACTGTGGCTTTGGTCAGGGCATTGCCACCAGATGGAAAGGAAGGAGGCTGCGGCGTAAGGACTGTGGTTTCTCAGACCAACCCTAACGAACGTGACCTGGAGCGCCTCTGGTTTGGGTTTCAGCTGGAGTAGAAACTTAGATTGGCTCTGAGCACTGTACCTTTACAGAAATCACTCAGGTCACTCAGGTGAAAGAGAATTTTGATGAAAACAGCTTGGGGACATAGAGGCTGGCCAGTGCTTGTTGGGGAGATGAAAGCCAGATGCTTTCTACCATCTGGAGACATTTAGGTCTTGTCTTCATGGTGATCTTCCTGCACAAGGAGTACGGGGTAAGGAGGTGTGTGTTGGGATCAAAGCTGGAAAGAGAAATGCCTCTACAGGTTGCCAGTGAAGCAGTATCTTGGCAATAAGGCTTTCAGGAATTCTTTTCGCTTTGGTGATGCACTTATAAGACTGGACGTCGTGTGTCTGCTTAGCTGGAGAGGGACCTGGACCTCCTGTCTGCAGGGTGGAGGCTGCAGGACTTGGTGCACCCTGTGGATTTGGTGCTTTTGAGGCATTTCTAATACTTATGACAACTATCTCTTGGTGCCACAGCAGAGTGACGGGTTCAACTGTGGTCCAAGTGTCCTTGGCTTTATTGGAAGGTGTTTCAACTGATGGATGACACCCTTGTTTCATACCAGTCTTCTTCTGAAAGGTGGCAATTCCTTCAGCATCAGCTGTCCCATCAGCTGTTGCAAATGCAGAATGGAATAAACCCCAATAATTTAGGATATTACTAATCAAATTGTGATAACCCTCTGGCTACATATAGAGAAGAGAGAGAGGAAAGGAAAGGAGGATGGCAAGCAGATGAAGGGCAGGTTCTGCACTCAATCCCAAACCAAACCAGCGGCTGATCGCCCCGGAGAGTGTCTCACAGGTTGTCTTGTGAATAAATCACTTTTTAGATGATTACTCATTTCTGTGGCATTCAGAGAGAAAGAACAGATCTCAAGAAGAGCATCTGGTCCTGATATCTGTGATGGGAGGGAAAGCTATCCATTGCCCGCCTAGCCACCCTATGAAGGGAGAGCAGAACTGTCCGATGATTTTGAGGTTTTCCCAAATTTCCCTATCCAGAGGCATTTGCCCGTGTTGGGCCAGAGCCCCTGATGGGATCTAAGCTGGCATATCTCGCAGCTTGAGCCACCTTGTCACGAGTGTCTGCTTCTTCAGCAGCCTGCTGGCTCTGGTCCAATCCTCTCAAATGAAAGGGAGACAAACTACAAAAAAGCCTATGCTTCTTTATTCATCCAGAAAAGAAGGAGTTAACTTTTCTGTCTTTCTTTTTTTTTTTTTTTTTTTTAGGGCTTGCCTTCCTGTAAGTTTTTGGTATTTAAAATTAATGAAGAAAATGAGAAAAAAATGTGGATCAGATTACTCTTTCTCAGCTATTTTGCTTTTTCTGGCAAATTGTTGCTTGTAGAGTTCTGGCATTTGTTTCTTTTTTTAAGCATTGACATCTCTCATCGTGCTCTAGATAGTTCTTTCTTGGGAATTATATGATGGGTGGATGGCCGCTTACTCCTGGTCCTGCTCCTCGGGCCATCCTTTTGTAAGCTGTTCTCCCCCTCCTTCATCCCTCCTCCAACCTGTGGGCGTCTGACTCAGAGAGTTTTGGAGGCTCATTATGGAATTTTCTCACGTAATTTACCATTAATTAACTTGTGACTCAACATGTTCATGTTAGAGAAGAGATAATTTACAGTTTTACTTTTGCTTTGCCTGTTTCTGCTTGCAGCATGGATGCGTGATATAATTCCTTTGAAGCTGGTAACATTTGTAGGTTAGATGAGGTTGTAGATGCCCCATCCCTGGAAACACTCAAGGTCAGGCAGGACGGGGCTCTGAGCAACCCGATCTATTGAAGATGTCCCTGCTCATTGCAGGGCGGTTGGACTAGATGATCTTTGAAGTCCCTTCCAACCCAACTCATTACTCTGATTCTATTTGTAGTGGTAGTGGCAGTAATGGTGTGCTAGGAACAGGCTCGGGGGGAGAAGGTCTTCTTTAAGCAATGAGTTTCTTGCACAAGTGCGGCTATACTGGAGGAAGCACTGCTGTGGATGGTGACCTGCAGCAGGTGGGTTGGCCATGCTGCTCTGTTCCCCCCAGCACAAAACACTGGCGCTGAGCTGGCTGCTGTGTGCAGGCGTGGTTGGGCACCTTCCATCAGCGATGGGGCCAAAGTCCCTCATCTCCCACATGCAGAGGAGCCAACCTCTCCGGCTGTTAGATTTGGAAATGAAGAGGCGTTAACAAGCATGGAGGCTGCTGGCAGCAGTTCATAAATTCTGCTGTGGTTTTGGTAAGTGCCAGGTGTCTGGATGCTGCCTCCCTCAGAGCAGTGCAGGGCGATGGAGGCCATTGTAGGAGGCATCGCAAATGGCTTTCTACTCGCGCCTACAGGCATCCCTGCTAGTGTTCATCAGACAGGACCTCCCTCTTTGTGGACTTTAAAAGCCCATAAAACCCCCCGTGTCTCTCTTTCTTACAGTTTGCAGTTTAGGACTATTTGGAAAACTAAAGCAGTCAGGAGAAGGAAAAATTTTTAAACTGGAGCAATTGAGTTGAGCATTGAACTGCAAGCCCAGGGCCAACATGCTGACAAGGAAAACAACTAAAGCCACTCACAAGCTATTCAAAACACTCCCGCACCCAAATAAGTACAAGAAAAACTACAAACCTAATCTTTAACTTTAGCTCACAGTATTTGGGTTATTAAAGTTATTAAAATCCAGTTGTCAGAGGGCTCGGGGACTCCGTTAAGGTATCTGCGGCTCATTGAGCCTCATGTAGGAATTTTGCCCGAGGGGATTTTCTGGTTAATGCATATGGTGACTGGCAAATTGCTTTCTGTCTGCAGAGCTGGCTGGGCGAGTAGCTGGGATGCTTCCATATGGAGGTACTGCTGCTGATGATGGAGGTGAAAAGGACAGTGTGGGGAAAACTCACACGTAATTCAAAACCTGTGTGTGATTTAGCCTCCTGGTGCTCTAACCCAGCTATAAATATTAAACATGGGTTTGGGATGGGATTTCAGCTTGGCCCGTTGGCCCCTCTTCCCAGCGCACAGCAACCTCATCCATCTCCTCGCCAGAGGGGTGGGCTGCTGGCCGGGCAGCTGCGGCTCGGAGGAGCAGGGTGCCTCTCTCCTCTCCTTACCCAGTTTTTCTCTCCTTCCATTAATCACACTAATAGCAGACTTGGGGGAAGAAAAGAGTTTAAAAATCACTATTCATCTGTAGGAACAGGTCAGAATTAGAGCTGTTTCTTTTCACCCCCGCTGGCAGGGACACAACACCCAGTCCAGAGAGAAAGCGTTGGCTTTCGGGGTCTGGGGATGGGGGGTCCCCCACTGCTGCATGTCTACGGGGGGGTGCGACCTGCCAAGGCTGCTGTAGGGTCATGGTGCGCTGGATTTATTCCTTCTGAGGGCTATAAAACATCTTTGCAAGGGAGCTGCAATGCAGTGCAGAGCTGTATTTCCGTGGAGTACCAATGCCTGTGCAGAAATGTTTGCCCTGTTCATTGTAAATATAGGTGTGCTTGCATTAAATAGGATTCAATTAATAAGAAAAAGCTTAGAAAGCCAGGACTTCTTTGCTTTTAGAAGGGTTGAGGAGGGACAAGGACCCTAGTACTAGACCTTGGGAAGTCTGACCGAGACCGAATGCCTGATCCATGCTGCATGGGGTGCACCACAATCCCGGGTAAATTGCTCCCTTTATTAAATGCACTTAAGGTCGGAAATGAATCCGTCTAATTTAATTCGTACCAGACTAAATTTCGACTTCCAGCTATAGTAACTTTTGATAACGTTGCCTGCTAGGCTGCAGAGCACTCTCCTGTTAGACTGCAGAGTGCCGTGTATTAGATAGATTAGATATTATGGCCAAGTCACCTGTTAATCTTTTCCTTCATGAGAAGATTAATCTATTGAGCTTACATCTTTCGCTATAAAAAAGTATTTAATGTTGTTCTTAGAGTGAACAATGAGCCTTTTTAACCTACCACCACCTTGTATTCTTGGCTGCAGAAGTGGGAGATAATTTTTCCTGTAACCGTTTTACAAACCGCAAGCATAAAAGTAAATACCCCTTCACACCTTCCTCCCGAGGAGATGTATTGCTGTGGGTGCTTTTGGTCAAACACCACGTTTAATAAAGAATATTGCATTTTGTCAAAGCATCTTTTCCCAGTCTCTTACATTTTGGTTATTTGCATCGTTTGGTCAGAGGATTTGGAGTTTTCACTGCAAATGCAAACATTTCCAGACAATATTTTTTATAAAATCCAAAGTTACTTCATTTTCTTGGAAGACTTTTTTAGGGAAAAAAAAATATGTTGGAACAGCTTTCCTGGCTAAGCTTAGGACAAGCTGTATAGTCTGTGTTACTTATTCACTTGTATAAATGTGTTTAGTTCCACAAATGCAAAGGTGCTGCACTGCAGGTGTGTTACTGGGTGATAAGTGCTGTTCATACGCTTAGTAATGCAGTGTGGAAATAAATGACCACGTTTCAGATTATTTTAAACTCCTGACGGGTTCCGTATGGAAAGGAAACAGCCAGTACAAATAGATTAAGCACAGAACCTATGTTTAATGTATGAAACTCTCTGAAGACTTCTAGTGCTAAAAAGCACTGCAGGAAAATGCAAAATCCCACGTGTTTGAACTGAATCGTTACAACTTCGGGGATTTTGCAGACAGAAACGCTAACAATTATTGCACAGTGATGGTCTCCTTTTCTTTCCCATCCTCACAAAGCTGCTGGGATAGATAGACGTCACTCGCAGACGGAGAGCATCTCTAACGGTAATGAAAGCACCCCATAAAGCAGTGGGTATTGGCAGAGCATAATCATTAAGATGATTTTACTCCATAATGAGATGTTGCGGAGTACAGCTCCATTCAAAACCCTTTAAATAATGTTAACATTGAATATAATAACCTTACAGGAAAATGAAATCCCTCTCCGAGTCTTTTTCTCTCTCTGAAAGGGAATCAATTTTCTTTGCCTGATAGCTTTCCCCAGTACTTAACACAGATGGGGGAAGTCGGTTATTGTTAGGGTTGCCCATGAATTTCCTTCTGAAGGTCAAATCCTTAAAAAAAAGAAAAGGAAAGAAAAAGAGGTCCTGCAACCCCCTATCCTGATGGGAAATGTGGATGCCTGGCGCATCCTGTCTCTTGCAGATCCCATGGGAAGGACCCGCCACTGTTTCAGTGGGAGAGGATCTGCAGTGGCGGTGCGTGCTGTCATTGCAGTCATGGGGGTGGCAGCAAGGCTCATGGCAGTGTAAGGTTGCAGGTCTTAATTATATGTACAAGGAGTCTCTTTTTCTCCTTTTCAAGGAGTTTTCCTTGAAATACCAGTAAGGAACACAATTATAGCCTGGACCAGTGTAACTTGGGCTGCATGGCTGTTTGGGTGTCTCTGTTTTAGCTGCAGCGTCCTTGACCTATGCAGCCCGAGCCAGCTGGTGCATCCAACACATTGCTTCTGTCACTTTTGGGACAAAGAAAAGAACAAATCTTAAAATTATATATTGCTGGCTTGCAAACCTCCTGACCTGCCTGCTCTGTGGCTTGGCAGTGAGATCTCCAGCAAAGTGCAAAATCAGGGAGCCCTTTTAATAATGCACTTAAATTCCCTTCTCACGGAGCAGGCGAGAGAGGAAGGGTGCTTGGTTCCCCTCGGTTTGCTCTGCTCTGTGGCTGTAAAAACCATGAGTTAACATTTTGGGGTGAAACCATGACTGTTCACGCCAACTTCTACTCTCAGCTACCTTAACGAAAGCCTGACAAAGTCAAGATTAATAACATTTAATGAGCTTTCCAGGGATAACAGAAGGCAGAATTTGGCCCACGATGTATCTTCTGCAAAACACAAGGCCCAGGGAATGCGTACGTCAGGTAATTAAATGCCTGCAGTCATCAAAGTGGGGGTTCAGGTACTGGAGGGGGAGCATTTAACAGAAAAATATAACTCGGAAGTAATTTTCCCCATAAAATCCCAACTGCAGAGTGTCACCGTAATGCACCGTAATGACTGGGGGGGGTGTGTGTAATTTTAGAAAGTGGTTTTAAAATGCTGTTCTGAAATACATCTGGATTCTCTTAGGAACAAGCAAAAACTCATCAGGGACCACTTCAAAGACCATTTCCTCATGGTTAAATTATCTCGCGTGAGCCTGCTGTTGCATGTACCTTGTTACATTATGTATGATTTTTGACTGCTCCTAATATGAACAAACTGCACAATATTCCATTAGTGATTTTCAATTTTCCTAGCCTTAAGTCCTGCAGACAGCCTGCCTTGCTGGCTTGGCTTTGTAGGTGTACGTCGGGGAGAAATTCACAGCCCTCTGGCCTGATGTTCTGCCTAGAGGCTTTGGAAACCGGAATTAATTGTGTTTTTTAGTAAGCATGCCAATGTTGTATTTGTAATAGTGTTTAAGTTGCTTTCACATTCTGTATGTTTATAAAAATGAATTTTGCTGCTGCTGCTGTGGACCACGGCTCAGTTGCGCAGGTCTGATCGCCAGTCCCCGCACCCACTCTCCAGGATGCTGGTACAACACGCCGCTGTCACGCCAGGTAACGTCTGCTCAGGTTTTCTTTTCTCATTTTCCCTTTTTACCTGGCAGGCGGGTGGCTTTCCTCTGTAAGTGAGGAAAGTGATGCTTGGGCAAAGCGTGTGCACTGGCAGGGAAGAGAAAATGGTGTCATTTGCTTCCCGGTGAGATACACCTGAACAATACAGATGTCTTTTTATGCCAGTACCACGATTACACAACAGTGGATGAAATTAAACCCATGTAGCTGCCTAAAACCTATGATCTGCCCATATTTTTCAGTATACTCTTGTGGAGCGACTCTTTTGTCATTTGGCAGGCTAAGGGAGTGCAATTGCTGCCCTGTATCTCTTGCTACAGCACGAGCCAGAAATTGCTGCATGCTGTATAGTAGGATTTGGAAACAAAATATAAACGTACAGTCTTAATGTAGATGTTTGGTGGGAATATAGCAGGGTAACTCCATCCTGTTGTTTGTACCACTAGTGAATGCCATCAGCTTCCTCTCTAAATCGAATCCAAAGCATTTTATGAGCCAAAATCATGTGGAAGTTTAATAAACCTACAAGGTAATTTTTAGCTTCATTTTCTTGCATTTCCATAGGTATGCTGTCTCATTTTAAATTCCGTCAAACCCTCCTCCTCTTTCACATCGTGGCCTGCAATGCACATTTTGGGCCCATTCTCATGCTGGTGCTGACACATGAGGCAAAGGGCGCACATCTAAAAAGGTCACCCTTTCTTTAATTTACAGGAGGTTTCTGTGGTCTGTGCTAATGCAACACATCAGGTCACCTCTTGTTGACTTCTTTCACCTGGGCCAAACTCTTGCAAGATGATAAAATGCATCAGTACTTCCCTAATATCGCTTTTCCATGGAAGCAAACGCTCCGGCTGCTGAAGGAATATTATTCACCTGCCAGAGGGATGGAGGCTAGAATATAAAATAGGCTTTCTCTGCAGATGTAGCCTATGTTATGAGAAAGCTTAAAAGTCTTGATTTTACATCATCTTCTGTCTTTTTGGCATAAAATTTGCACCACGTTACCATCCTTCTTATTCCCTCACATGTCCTTCATTGGGAGGAATGGCTCTGAGAGTGTCCTCCTCGCTTGTTACCTTGGGACTGGCCACGCTTTTCACTGTATTGGGTAAAATCTCCCAGTTCCAGATGAGAAAGGTGCTGGCACTGCCTGCAATGCTGTGCCAGGGCAGTCATTTTAGATAACTCATGTGGCAGACAGTAGTAATTTGAGCTAAACTGGAGAAAATCCTTGCTGTTGTGCAGAGCCAGTGAAATGAAGCGTGGTGCCTGGCACAGCTGGTGCCCTGCAGAGGCGTTTTTGGGGCACCCGGGGGGCATCCCTGGAGATGCCGTGCAGCCCCCGCTCCTCGCAGCCCCCGCAGCCCCTGTCTGCAGGCAGGGACCCCCCATGACCATCGTGGGTCCCAGCCCTGCAGAGCCGCCAGCCATCCTTAATGCCGTGGGCGATGGCAGCGTGCTCCACACCCAACAGCTGCTGCGTGGGGAGCTCCCCACCTTCCTGGTTAGCTGTAAAATACTAAAGCCCTCCTTTCTTCCCAGGATGCCAGGCTGAGCTGTGCCAGGCGCCCAGCGCTCTCAGCTCACTGGTGTTCAGGTGTTCCCCCTGCAAACTGTGGCTGAAGCTTATGTGCTGTCCCTGGATGCACTGGTGAGATCAGGGACCTTTCACGTCTGCTTGGGACTAAGAAAATACAGTGGAAATGGGGAAGGGAAGGGAAGGGAAGGGAAGGGAAGGGAAGGGAAGGCAAGGCAAGGCAAGGCAAGGCAAGGCAAGGCAAGGCAAGGCAAGGCAAGGCAAGGCAAGGCAAGGGAAGGCAAGGCAAGGCAAGGCAAGGGAAGGCAAGGAAAGGCAAGGAAAGGCAAGGAAAGGCAAGGAAAGGCAAGGAAAGGGGAAAATATGAAAAGAAAAGAAAAGAAAAGAAAAGAGAAAAGAAAAGAAAAGAAAAGAAAAGAAAAGAAAAGAAAAGAAAAGAAAAGAAAAGAAAAGAAAAGAAAAGAAAAGAAAAGAAAAGAAAAGAAAAGAAAAGAAAAGAAAAGAAAAGAAAAGAAAAGAAAAGAAAAGAAAAGAAAAGAAAAGAAAAGAAAAAAGAAAAAGGAAAAGAAAGGAAAAGAAAAGAACAAGAAAAAAAAGGGATAAAAAGAAAAAAAGAAAGAAAAAGAGGCGGTTGCTGTAGGCTGCTCTTCCCCCCGGTCAGGGCAGGGAGAGATGCTGGCTCCTTGCATTAATGCAGGCAAACACTGATACAGGGTTGAAACGCAGAGGTTAGAAATAGCAGCCTGGGATGGGGAATAACCACACTGATTAATTGAAGCAATAAAAGTCAAACCAACCCTTTACTAGCTTGTAAGGGTTTCAGCTGTACCCAGAAGGATTCCTGAAAGTGGTTCTGTGATAGAAAGAAAAATAATTTGCCAAGAGAGCGTGACCGCCCCCTCTCCGAGCATCCTCCTCCCCGCAATCCCCTCAACGCCTTTGCACAGAGAGCTTCGTGGGAGTGTGGGAGAAGGTACCTGTTTGCTTCGCATCGTTCCTAGCCCTGTTGTTCCAGATTTCAGAGACCTTCGTTTTGGGTCCATGTGTAATGGAATGGGACAGGCTCGGTTTTCCTGCCCAGAATGACTATCGTTCAGATCTAGCTTGTTGCAGTTCTTCCTGAGAGCAGGATATCGGTCAAGGATCAAAAAAAAAAATTAATTACAGAGAATATATTATCTTTTTATCAGTTAATGATTTTGTGTGTAATCGGCATCACTTTTGTGTGAATCAAATATAATCATCCTCATAACACAAGGTAATTAAATGAATCATAAAGCGATGGCAATTACCTTCCTTCTCCTTGGGAAACCCTTGTCCGAGATTCGGCAGGGCTGGGTGGGCTCTCCTGCGAGGAGCTGCCGGTTCTGGCAGCGGGCATTGCGCGGGCAGCACCGCTCGGCAGATCGGGTGGTGGTACATGGTGGAGAGTAAATGGGATGGGGTCTGAAAGTAAGGATGAGCTCTGGATGGAAAATGAAAACACGGAGCGGTAGAAGAAATCTGTGATTCTTATGTCAGGTCTTCTGGTCCCCATGCACCATGGTTAATGGTTGGACTTGATGATCTGAGAGGTCTTTTCCAACCTTAATGGTTCTCTGATTCTATGTGACCAGCGTGGAGGTGGCTGCCGTGGAGGGATGTGCTTAATGACGGTGACCGCTAACAAACGCATTAACCAGTAACCAAATGGGCTGAATTAGGGTCTAAAGGCCAGGTTAAATATCTTATGGAGGAGACAGTTGTTGTTAGAGGAACCTCTGGTGCTCTTGGGCCCTGGGTTCCCAGGATGTCCCAGCAGCTGGTGGTGGCCGGTGACCAGAAGGCTTCCTAGAGGCTATGGATCTACTGCCCACTTTGGGCTCTTGTTCTTTGAACTAGGCAAAAACCCCATGCCCTGAGAGGGTATAAATACTGCTGATGGTCACTGCTCGTCGTCCCAAACACCGACCTGGCCCGTGCAGGCAACGAACCTTGGCAGCTGATGCTGCATCCCTGCTCCCCGGTGGGAAGCTCCTGCAAGGGCGGGACCGAATGGCTTACATACTGGAAGAGGAAAAGAGAAAAATATTTTTTACTTCATTTTATAGATATTAAAGAAGATACTTTTATGGCTCGTCAACACACAAGGCCATTTTGGTCAATGTATTTTAACATGTACCGTGCTTGTACACAGCAACTTCAGCTCTGACATTTTTCAGCAATCCCATAAACCCAGAGTAGATTATTTTTTTTAATTGACTCAAATAGAGCTTGAGGTACACATTTGATATTCTGACATTGCTTCTGATTTGATGTCATATGCAATTTTCTCAAAGCTATTTGCCTGCCAGATCAGCTCTTCTGGCTATGCTTTGGTTTTCTGTCATTGGTGGTTTTGGTGCGTGTGTGGATATTACACACTCCCCCCCCAAAATTTTACTATACTATAGAAATTCATGACCTGGGAGTATTTAAAGAAATTTGATTTCCAGGTAGCTCAAGTTTGCTCATACTGAAAGCACAGCATGGCTGGACAGTTTTAAAAACATTAATAGCCAAACTGATTTAAAGTAGATACAAGGGAAATAAAATATTTTTTTTTTTCTTTAGGGTCAACCCAAAGCATCTCATTATATCCTAGATGAAATCTGGGGGTATTTTGGGGTTAATCTTGCGATTTAACCTCTTTTCTTTTTCAAGTGAATTGATTCTGCCATTTTGAAATGAAGCACAAGGAGGAAACATTCTGCCATTTCTGAATTTGCTAAATTCAGCCAGAATTCATATACCATTTCATTCCTCCCAAAACACTGTTCTTCTGCTAATTTTTAATTAATCTCTGAATTTATGCTTCACAGAAGGAAACAAATGGGAAGAACAGACTTTCAATTAATTTTTGCTGAGACCTGGAGATGCAGTGCTGGGGAGGAGCCGCGAGATGCCGGGGCGTCCCGCAGGAGCACAGGAGGTCTTGGAGAGGTTTTGCACACTTTCTCCCCCTGCCCCACACTGGTACAACCTCCCTTTTTATCCGAGTCCCATTTAGAAAAGCAAATAAAAGGAAAACACAGCAACTTAAAGTCTGTCTTGAAATCTGAACGGTGATGGGGCCATCCACTGAAATAATCTGATAAAATACACGTATTTTTGATAAGGCGTTTCAGATGTTATTTCTGACCTGGATATTCACCTGAATATTTGCTAATTCTTTTGAAGAAGAAAATGCAGCAGGAATGAAATTTTTCTCAGCTCTTTTTGCTCAGTGAAGTGAAGAAGACGAGATGTTTATGATCTGTCACAAATCAATATAAATCTGAAAAGTATTTGACACATTCATATTTTTTATGAAAGAGTATGAGAGGATGGAGAATACTAGAAAAAACATATTAAAGAACGCCAACACTGTTGTCTGTGATCTGATCGGATGTGACTGATGTACCATCAGCTGAGAAATCTAGCAAAACCCGACCTGCAAACAGCGAATTGAGAGCCGAGATGAAACCAACTCCCTGGTGGGTTTCCTTTTATTAAAACAAATGATATTCATGTTTTATGAAGTGCACGGTAAATCTATCGTGTAACTGAATAGTAAGATGATTTTTATTCTCTGGCTTGAGAATACATAGTTTTATTTACTTTAGGTATCTGAGATTTGTAGCTGAACTGTGGTGAGGTTGCATTGCGATGCCTCCAACGAGCTCCTCATTGGGCACAGCTGGAGGCACAGCTGGAGGCACAGCTGGAGGCAGAGCATGGGTGCCACATGAGAAGGCAGTCACCTGGGCCAAGGGACCGTGGTGGAAAAATAAAAGGTGGGTTTTTTAAAACCAGTCAGAACTGTGGTGACACCATTACGTAGAACAAAACGCTTACTCTGCTGGTTTGTTGTGAAAACGGGTGCCTCCGTATGGTTTTGCACAGTTTGCCTACTTTGTGATTGTTTTGTGATTTAATGTCTTGTGCTAAAATCAGCCAACATTTTGACAAGGGTTGGGAGGAATTTTTGACAAAATGTTGGTGAAGTTTGACAAGGCTTTGACAAAGACCCAAGGAAAATCAGCGGTTTTGGCTGAGCTTTGCTCCGCGTTATGGATTTGCATTCAGAGCAAGGACATACATAGACAACGACGTTTTGGCAAGAGCCAAATCACTGCTCTTTTGGACCACGGCAAACCAAAATTGAGAACGGCTGACCATGGACCACCATGTTCTTTGAAACGATGGAGAGGAAGGAGCAGACACTGCTGTGCTTGATGGAGGAAGGTGGTGAAGAGGAGACATGGGCAGGTTCTCAAATACTCCTCCCCATCGCATGAAACTTGATTTATTATTAATGCAATGGAAAGGGTTTTAAATTAATGCAAAGTTTGATAGAGCTGCCCCATGCCTGCTTCTCACATGCTATTTTAATTCAGGAGATTCCGGTTCTTATCGAGTTGGTTTGGTGTTTCAAAGGATGGAGAGTTCAGGTGGTTGCAGTGTGTGTCGGGGGTTTTCAGCATTCCTCGCCGGCGCTGTGGGTATGGATGATGTATTAATTTAAATAAAACAGTGATGGAAAACTTTGTGCTTTCTGCAGAGGCATTGAAGGAAACCACAATACATGCAGATTGCATTTAGAGTTCCTCTGATTTACATGATGCACATTCCTTATGAAAAATGGAGTATGAAGAGACCAGGAGAAAATGAAGGTATGATTTCCTCTGCTGCCACTCGTGGGTTTGTCCTATATCATTTTGAAAAACACAAGACCGCTTAAAAATATCCTGCAATTGCCCATGTCTTTGTTTTCTGTCTGAGAAGTCTATGGCTCATTACGCTCTATACTCTTGGCTTTCCTGCAATCTTCTGGCTGTTTAGCACGGAAATAATGTAATCCAATTTTCTTTGTTGCCGTAAAGGCCTTAATTATGGCTTCATGGGATATTGTAATCAGAATCCGTTGGATTTTCTCATATGTCAAAGTGACGCCTGCTTCAAATTCATCAGTGTCCTTGTGTTGTTGTAAGCACTTGGATAGTCTGGAGGTCATGCCTCGCTTCATGTGTCATTGCTGAGGATGAATTTATTCAACATTGGTTCTCCTACAGCAACATAAACTATCAGCTTGCTTTGAATTTTTGCCTTTATCTTCAGGTTATTGCTGCAGGAATGCGATAATCTCTCATTTGCACCAATGCTGATAACGTCTTTCCTGCTTTGATTTTTCTGTTGACATTTGCAGGAAGGGTTTTCATTTTGCTCGACCGTACGCTGTGAGTCGACCTTGGACGAGGGGGTGGATGCTGCAAAGGTCCACCGTGGTCACTCACAGCTTTCCTTAAGTAACAGAGGGGCTTTGTTTCTGTAGTAAAAAAAAAAAATGCAAAAAATTTTTCAGAGCGCGCCGTTATCTTGCATTTGCTGGGGTACGTTTTTATCGCAAAAACATTTTTATTGCAAAGACGATGTTGGCTTGTCTCCAGCCCATGTGTTTCCAGGTCACCTCCCCAGGAGCAGAAGGATGAAGCCAGGCTTTGCAGGGCTGCTGGGATGTACCTCCAGCCTCTGCCCAGGGGCGACAGGCGTTTCTGAGGGCAGGAGGGTTTTCAGCCCCGGCGTGGGCACAGAGAAGTAGGTTTGGTGCTGAGCGTGCGCCCTGTGGGCGAGGAGCAGGTGTCAGAGCAGAAATGATGCGCTCAGATGGGAGAACTTTCCTTGGGGCTGTGATTTTGTTTAAATTTCCAGCAGTGCGTGTCGTGCCTGGCTGAAGATGAGAGGCAATAACGCGCTGGGGGCTGCAGTGCCGGGAGGTGGGCTCGCTCCACCCAAACCGTGCTAGCCAGTCTCCTCCTGGGTGCGGGCTGGCGAGCTCTGGGCTAGTTTCTTTCCTAGGAAAGCAAATTAAATCACTTTTCTTATCTGATTTTTTCCAAAGTGTCTCGCCCATCGTGGCTCACATGGACAAAGAATCCGATCTGTATTTCTCCCATCCGATCTCCAGTTTGCTCTGGCTGGCTGAAGGTGGGAATTATCCTCCTGTTAAATACTGCTGTAGGATTTTCCAATAGGGTTTCCAACACTGTTTAACCCCTCCTTTTAAAATAAAAGCCCAAGATAGATTATAGCTATTTGCCAGGTTTAATAACTGAATATATTGAAAATTATTTTATTTTCCCAGAAATACCATTTTGAGTGGTGCGTGTCTGACCCCAGGGAGCCCATTTAGGAGTGTCCTTCCCAAAGCGAATCCAGCTGGGCGTGAAATGAGCCCTTTTGTCTGGCGGAGCCGCGGGAGGGGGTCGGTATGGGCGGATCGATCCCGCCGAGCATCTGAAACAGCCCATCCAAGGACCTTATGACAATAGGAAATAAGGTTTAAAAGCTCCACGCTGAATGCAGCCAATTGCAAATAATAATAATTTTAGTGGGAGCTAAAATTGCTCCTCTTGTTCCTGTTTTAGCAGTTCAGCTGAAGCCCTGAGCTGGGAATGGCGCCCTTAGATGTTGTTAGTCTTTTCCTAACCTAAGTGTGACAGTAAAATCACAGCTCTGTGCAAATCCATCCAACCTTTGGTATATTTGTAAACAAGGCTCTATCCCTCAAGCAGCCTTGCTCTTTCATCTCTAAATGCTGTTACTCCACCCTGCAAAGCAGCCCGTCTTGGTTCACAGCAGCGTACTGCGTTCGTATCTTTTTGTACTGTGTTTCAAACTAATTAACCCAAATTTCTCAAAAGTCCTAATGACTAATTCTTTGCCGTGAAATGTTGCTGTACAGATAATGTTCGTTCTATTGCAGCTTCCCCTATTTGCAAACGTTATCGCCCAGGGCAGTAAAGGTGAAGGAAGGCAGCTGGTGTTTCCAGCAGGGAAAATGCTGTGGGTTTTTTTTTTGTTGCATATATGCAAAAATAATGTTTCTGAAGGTATTTTGGGAAGGGAGGCAGGTTGTGGTGGTGCAAAGCCCAGCAGCGTGTGTGTGTGGGACGACATCAGGCTGGGACCTCCTCTGGTCCACAGGAGCATCTTCTCGCCATTTTGAAGCCAATCCACACAGCAGCTTGGGTAGAGCTGCCGTAACCATTTCCACTGAAAAAAATGAGGCTGAATTTTGGTGTTATGTTTGTTTTTCCCTGTACGTGACATTTATTTTCCCGTTTTATTGCTTTGCAGGTGTAGGAAGCCACTTTGTGGCGAAGCAAAGTACTTTCATTCAGCTTTGAACCACGGTCTTTGCATCTTCCCAAGTGGAGCCACACGCAATTTGTTGGTCAAATACTTCCTCCTCAGAGAAAATGTAAAATCAGATCCGTCAACGTTATTTGCACAGTTGTCTGTGACTTACTGAGATATTTTTTGAGGCTGAAAAAAAGCCTGTAAAGTTCACTTCAGCATTTCCCAAGTCCATTGTTCTAATATTTGGTTTCAAGACAGCATTTCATTTGCCTATTTTAATTCTAAAATGCCAACAAGGAGCCATTATGGAACTATTTCATTTTCATGGGAAAAAAATTTAATTTAACGTTGACAATGAAGGAGTGAATGAACTTGAAATGATATTTCCCTCCTGGTTTTTCAGACTAGCAGGAAAGCAAGAGCCCAGCCCTCCCCAAAGCTCCATCTGGGTCAGCATCAGGGAACATAAATCACAGCCGTGGCCCCACACAAGGTGTTACCCCCACCCGGCTTTATGGTGGGTATAATTTAAGCCTTCACAGACTGTGAATCTTACTAGTTAAAGTGCATTCACCCTGCCTTTCTCTCTCGTTACAACTTGTTGGAAATGCTGCTCACGCTTAGAGCATCCCTGCTGGTTCAGCTGCCGGGGAGCGCTCGCCAGCCGGACAAGACTCACGGCATCTGCGTGCCATACCTGTAACTCAAGGGACATTTCCATCTTAAAAACATGAAAGGTTATTTTATTTTCTAAGTAACTTTTGATTTGGAAGTTGTCAGATGAGAGCTTTGCATTTAAGTAAGAACTTAGCATTTGATTTGTTTTATTTGGAAAACAGTTCCCATCAAAATATCCCATGTTTCCTCAGCTTTGTTTCTCCCGCAAGATCCCAGCTTGCTTACTCCTACCCTTTTTGCCTTTCGTGTCATGATCCTGCCCTTTTCTTCCCTCTTCCACATACCGCGCTTTGTCATTAAATCTTAAGATTATTTTTAAAAGTCATTTCTACTTGGTGCATTTCCCCTCAGCTTCCAGCGGTCTCCTCGGGGAGATGGAGATCTATCTGAGGACAGCACGTCTCTTAAATAATACTTATAATAATACTTAAAGAGCACCATATACAGTAATTGCTGCCGTTAGTGCACTAACGCGTTGTTGGCCCGCGCTCGGGCTGTGCCGTCCCTGGCGCGGTCGTAGGCAGAGCTGCTGCCAGCTCCACCAAAACCTTCCCAACGCGCCCGTCCCTGGGTTGGGGTGGGTTTTTTTGTGCTTTTTTTTTTTTTTCTTCCTCTGAGTTTTTAATTGTGGAGTAGGCATGGAAGAAGTCAACGTATAAAAGATTAATGGTGCTATTGATCATGGCAACGTGCTGTAACAACGCGGCGTGCAAAGCTGCTGTAGACATCTGAGGGCTACCGGCGTTGCCATACATGAAAGCTGAAGCAGGCGTGTGCATTTGTCTGCGTGACACCGTTTCTCATGGATTTTTCCCCTTTATATTTTCACTCATGTTCTGCGTATGGAAAACGAAGCGCTGCAGAAGGAACCAGAGAATAATGAGGGTCAGGTGGCAGACTTCTTATTTATGAAGGACCCCCTTGTAGCCTTCAAAATAATTTCCAGTGTTATTGGGTAATCAAAGCCAAGGATAAAAATCATAAGATCAAATAAATAACGTAGAACTAATGAAGCTCTATCTACATGCTAGCAAATGTCAGGAAAAAAGGGTCGGGCATGCAAATGCCGCTTCATCTTGCTCCCCAGGGAAAAGTTCAGAGAGACTGAAGGTCATCTGAGACGTTGCGGATGGGGATAAATTGATGCCGGAAGAAAGAATCACAACAGGAATCTTTTTCTTGTTTGCAGGACTTGGTCCCCAAAGAAGCCTTACATCTGAAATGAGCTGGGTCATAACTGCAGTTCTGGGCTGCAAACTGGAAGGTGTCCATCTCCGTTGACGGTGAACTGGTGCAACAGGCGGCACCCTTTGATCTGCTGGTTAGAAACTGATCTCATATCAATAAATAGAAGGGAAAGGAGAAATCATTCTTGCTTCTGGATGTCCGAAAACAGCCTCTGTGATACCTTTGCATCAGCCCTGATTAACCCTATTATTTAATGGTACGCTGGAGGATGCACTCAAAAATACAAGGAGCCATTCTGACAGCAGTACGGTCCTAATTCTCTGAAGTATGAGATTTCCAGTGTGGAGTTTGGCTGCCGGCACGTACATTTTTTCTGTCCAACTTCCACCTGAGGCTCTGGAAATGTGCCTGTATACTTCCTATATACTGATTTTTTATTTTTTTTAAATGGATCTAAGAAGATATCCTGACATCTTTGATGAACACCTTGAGCAAAAAAATGTATAAGCCTTTTAGTCCTCTCATTTATAATCGGCTTAAAACATTCAGAGCAACATTGATGGAAAATGAATGAGACAAGAACATCTGACAAAAGCAAGTAAATACCTTCCCTGATACATGAAAAATACATAAGTGAAAAGCCTGAAACATAACCCAGGTCCGAAAGAAGCCCCTTTTTTACATCACAAGTACCCCGACAAGAGGCACAGCCATGTGAATGTAGGGACGTGAACTCATGGTCTCAGACAGCAGCTACAGAGCTACAAACTTTGAGTTTTCCTACAAACAGACAAATATTTAAACTTCAGTACCAAAGTCAGCCACAGCTACAGTGAAGTATAAAAACCTATTGGGGAACATGGCCCCAGCTGCCAGGGGAAAACTCTGGTTAGACTCTGGGCATTGCACGGTATGTAAATGCTGGAGTGCTGCTTCTGCACAAAGACAATGCGTAGAATTTTTTTGTTGAAAACATGCAAACCTCCATATATCAAAAGGAAATAGGAATTGCAGAGTCATCAAAACCTACTGAAAAAATGACATTGGTCGTGACCATTATTTAAGCCTGGGGGATCTGATAAGGTTTGTGAGAAACAGCTCTCCTCCCTCCAACACGCACCAGAGCATTGGAAGAACTGGAAGAATTCCAACAACTCAAATTGTGAGATTTTTTTTTTTCCCAATTGTTTTTTTCTCTTCCTCTGTTTCTGAAGCATCTCCATCCTCTTCCTTACACAAGAAGATGTAATCCTCAAGGTCATCTAACTTGGCTCTTAATGCAGTCAAATTTCACCACCTTCACAGAAAAAGACCCAACCAACCCCAAACTTGTATTAAATTTTCCCCTGCAGAGGCAGGGACGTCCAAGGAGCACAGCTGTCTTTGGGCATCAGTCAACCCTTCCTTGCCCTGGTACATGGCTTGATCTGAAGGGCTTGCTGCGTTGCTTCCTTGTGCCCACCATCCTTCCTACCACCATACTCCATAGCCGGGACGTGGGCTACACGGCTGTGCGTGCCTTCGTCACCACTGGGGAAGGACAGCCGGCTGGGTTCGGGTGTTGGAAGAGCCGAGCGTGTCCCCCCATTAGCTCAGGGGCAAGGGCTGGAGCCCCAGTGATAACCTGGGGGGCAGCCCCGCCGGGAAGGCGTCCTTTTCCAGCACGGATTCGTTACTGATGTTAAGCTACCTCTTGGCTGCTCTCCAAAATGTAAACAGACTTCAGAGCTGGGACTTGGGAAGTAATTTAAAATGTGTTGGCTCTAATGTTGGGAATTCGGGACTCCTGAAGCCCAGGGCCTAAAAGGAACATTGTTTGCCGTCTCATTAGCCCTTTTGCTGAACTCCAGCAACAGCCTCCCTGGATTTTCCCACCAGTATCTCTTTATCTAATGGGGCTGAGAAGGAAAACCTGTTGCAAGCATTAAATATTTTCTGTTTGGTCATATGTTTAATTGTGGCTCTGTAGGATCATATTTATGGTCTACAGAGCTATTATGACTGTTTCTTATATTACTTCTATAGTACAGGACACTGCCAGCTGCGGAGGTGGGCTGCCTGGGAACACACAAGCGGGGTTTTTTGGAGGAAAGCTTTCCTTCCCATGCTGCCGGTGGGTGATTTCTCCTGGTGCAGGGATGCTCATGCAACAAGGATTGTGCTTTCAAGCTGCGCAGAAGAAAAAAAAGCAGCATTGAGAAATGCCTCTGCAGGAGGGTCTGGGTAGGATTTAGGTATCCTCGCAGCACAAGCCTCTCCAGGGCTGCCTGGGATGTGGCCAGGTGCTTTTCCTACTCACTCTGCCTATATTTCTGATTTTCATACCAATATTTCTGAGGCTGAGTGCTCAGCCCAGGGTCCCTCCTGGGGCCTGGCATGGGGATGTTTGGTAATTCCCACGTGCATTGAGCTTGGAGCAAGGACTGTGCCGGCCACGAGGAGCTCTGTGCCATGGGGACATCTCTCTCCTGTGGAGAAACATCTCGACAGCAGTTTCATTCACTTGTTTCCTACTCTGTTTCTTTTCATTGAACTATTATTGCCCTGTGAAATAAGCTGAATATAAGGCTGGATAGTCAGCTGATAATTGGGATCACTGCATTAGAGCCTACAGATAAAATAAAGGTGCGGGCCGCTGATTTATCGAAGGGCTTAGAAACACTAACGACAATGGTCGAGCGAGTTTCTGACTGTCCGCCCAGTCACTGCAGCATCCCATGTGTGCCTGCGGGGTACAATCCATCCACTTTATCTGCTCTCAGCAGTGTTTGAAGGGAGATGGTTTTCCTGCAGCCTCGGGGGGGGCAGAAAGGGGCATGCATCTGCCCATGGGACTGCTGGAATTGCATTTTTCCTGCCCCGGCATCTGAGCTAACCAAGTGCATGCACTGAGTCTGTCCCATCAAGTCGTGATTTGCAGTGTGGTTACAGGCAGTGTTACCCATTGCTGGTACCAGGATGGCACCAAAAGGACTGCGTCCTCCCCACTGAGCGCAGCCACCACTGATAGTCCTGGAGAAAAAGTGCTTGCCATCTGCAAGACATGCAGGAACAGGGGCTGGGCATATTTGGGAGGGATGCTCCTCCAGCACGGCGCAAAACTCTTCTGGTTGGAGTATTTTTGGAAAGATCCCGCTCGAGCAGTCGAAAGCCAAGTCTAACAACCCCATGTCAGGATCTGCGGCAGGGAACAGGTCAGGGGTGTGTGGTGTTGCACGTGTGAAGGAGGCATCTCCCACCTGTGGTTCGCCCTCCTGCTCTGCTTCAGGAAAGCTGGGAGGGTGGAAGATAAAGGATGGAGGATGGAAGACTGGGTGGAGGGTGGGAGGTGGAGGGTGGATGATGGAGGATGAAGGATAGAGGGTGGAGGATAGAGGATGGAGTGTACGATGGGGTGTCAGGGCTGTTTGCCAGCAGGAGCCTGCAGTTTTCCGAAGCTATCTTAAGGTGGCAGGGTTGCAATCTGCTGGAGGCTCAGCCCTAGGGCTAGTTGGTTTGCAATCCAAGGGGAAGAAAGGTATTTCAGAAAAACGATCATTTGTCTTGCAAAGCAGGCTGAGCTTTACAGGAGAGAAAAAGATCTGAAAGCAAATTAGCCCATACTGATTAGAAATGTGGCTGCACTGAAATATTCAGGTCGTTACAAATTTGTGGCTCCCTTTGAATTGCCCTATGCCAGCAAATGAGCAGGTGGTGAGTGGTCTCCTGCAGCCGGTGTCGACCCTGCCTCTGCAAACCAGTGCCGGGTGCATGGCCCATCCAGGGCTGGGTGCTGCACGCCCGCGGCGCGGTGGACCCCGTGCTACCCCAGGGCTTTCCCAGTGCTGTGGGACGTTTCTCTTCCTTGGCAGTAGCCATTATGACCAAACATGCTACAAAATCAAAGGCACTAAGGGGTGGAGGAAAGGATATGGTGCCCGATAGCATTCTTGCAATCTAGTTGATGGAAAGCTGAGTCAAACCGCGTGGTTTCAATGCAACACTGAAAAATTAGCTTGAGGCGGCAGCCGAGCTGTGTAATGTGTGCCAGGGTCGCTGGTACCCATGAGGGCACTTGCAGCCCCTTTGCGCCCTTCCACGTGCTGCCAGCGCAGGAGGGATGTCTGAATCTAGGAACATTTTGTTACCTGAATTAAAAATGAGATGGAATCACCTGAGTGTTAGCTGTACTGTTGTTATCACTTGCTATGTATTATTTCAAATAATAGCAAATTCTACCCAAGGTAGTTGCAGAAGCCATTGCAGTGCATTGGCTGGGTCTAAGACTTTCTGCATTTGTGTGTTTACAGCATTTAGAATAAAAATGAATATAGAGAGAAATAATCCTTAGCACTTCAGTGGAGCCTTTGCTATATGTACTTTGGAGGTGAACTGCTTCTGGAGGAGGGCACTCATGCCAATGTATGGAGAAGATTGTTCGAGGCCAGCTGCTCCTCTCTACTTTATGCAGCCCATAAAAAGAAAGCATTGTCTGGACACGCCTGACACACCCTTTGGAGTCAAAAGGTAAAGCCGAAGTGAGGCTATTCGTCAAGGAAAGTGTTACACCATAAAAAGCAACAATTAGGAGTAGCTCTATTTCAGTTATGATTCCTTCTCTCCACCCTCTGGGAGATGAATGTGTCCATCATACGTATCGATGGTAGAGTGACGGTAAATGCTGCCTTCAGGAAACCCCGGATCCAATCCCTGCATAGCACCCGGAGAAGCCCCCCGGCAGGCAGGGAAGCCTGCAAGCACTGGGGAGACGTGCACAGCTTTCAAAATTAAATGCTAAATGGGAAGACCCTCCGCCTGCTGCCCTCAGTGGAAGATACCACCATTAGTGGTACAATCACCACTAACGGTGTACGGTCAGCTGTCAAACACGGGGCCGTTGAATTGCTGCCAGCGCAAAGAAGTCCTTGGTTTTCAGAGGGTGAGAAGAGCTGCAGGAGATGGAGAGCTGTGCTGCAGTCCTCTCTATGGGCATGGGAGGCTTTGCTGTTTAACTCAGCTCAGAGTACCAAGCCAGCTGGGTGTTGGGAGGAGGAAAGCAAGTACGGCTTTCTAGGCTGTGGCACAATGGGAATTTCTCGATGTGTAATAACTGAAAAAAAAAATAAAATTGGGGCTGTGTCTTATCTGTTGTGACTATTTGCAGTGTTCAATAAGCCATGAAATTTCTCATTTCTCAGCAGGGATGCAGTGGGCAACTGCAGCGTGATGCATTGCAGGCTTCCTGCCTGCCTACCTGCGCGTGTTAAACACCCGTAGCTCACTCTGTCGATACATTTACGAGCACTGAGAAGCACAGGTACAGCTGAGACTGGCTTCAAAGGATGGAGAAGCAAATGCCAGTTTGGCCCTCAGCTGGTGTTTAACCTCTTCTTGTGAGCAGCTGGTTGCTGAGCCAGCAAACTACAGAGCTTCAGCTGCGCTGGGCAGGACCCTCCTGGGACCATGAGCATCTGGTCCCACAAAGAGGGAAGAGTGGCCAGTGCAACCCTTCAAACCCCCTCTCCTGCTCCCTGCTAAGGGCACAAATTCCCTGATAAAAAGGCAGTGGAGATGTTTGCTTATGCATTTACTTACAGTTACTTGGCCACGGCAGGTATCTGCTGCAGAAGCACTGAAAGAACAAGTTCATCCAGGAGCTATCCTAAATTCCTCTTGTGTTTCTGGCCTGCATCTGCTCCCCCATTAATACAGATACCCTCTCCTGCTTCTAATTTCATTAGCAATGCCCTCTTGAGAGACCATCCAAATATCCAACGTAGCGTCAGCTGAGGTGCAAACATCCAAATGACTCGAGCAGAAGGGGTGGCGTACCCCGGTTCTGATCACCGCCTTTCCTTGTCATTATGCACTTCCACTGGCTCGGAGCAATCAGGCATACCACTATCAAGGACATTGACGGATTAGCCTCATCAGTCCCCTGCTGTGACCGCCAACTTTCCGTATATTAATCAGAAAAAATTGCTCCCTGATTGCCATTTAAATTGCACAAAAGATATATTTGTCTTGTGGTAGTCCATGACATTTCAATGTGATGCCAGATCACAATGTCTTAAAGGAGCTTTGTTGCTGTGTTTCCCAAGAGGTTGGGAGAGCAGAAGGCTCTCCAAAGACACATTTGCCTTTGTTCTGTTGGTCCTGTGCTGAACCTGCATCAGTTTAAAATAGTGCAACCTCTCTCTGAGGCTGTTGTGATGGCAAGTAGATTTGACTGGGTAATATTAAATATATACACTAGTTACGGTGACTTGGCTTCTGACTTGGGCTCTCCATGTCCTCCTGCTTTTGGACGTGGCATTTGTACTGCCTCATTTTTCCTCCTAAGCTGGCAAGAAAAGCAGTCTTCCCCCTATAACTGAGATGATTGAGGTGTAGAGTCGCAATAGTGTTCAGGTTTTCTCCACCTCCCCTCTAGGCCTGAGACTAATCACATCATATCGACTTCTGGACACTTTATGAGTCCATGGTCCCCTTCCACTGTAGCCACAGCTGCTGTTGTACATCACAACAAGACATTGATCTATATCTGCAGTTCAAAATTTGATGACCAAGTTTGACTTCTGTGCATCACGGACCAGAGATTCAGATTTTCTGAACAACCGTAAGAATGACTGCAAGATGAGACAATAAACATGGAATTAACTGCGTAGGCTAAGCCTGATGCAACAGGTCCAGGAGCGCTCCTGGAGCATCCCTGGAGGAGAAGATGTACATGAGAGCATAAAACTTCTGCAAAGTGCCGGGGTGAATCTATCCAGCGTGCTTATGAACCCATCCAGCAAGTCCTTGCTGGGTGCTGAGTAAGCATCTAGCAAAACATCTGCAAGGTTTTGCAAACCACCTTCGAGCAGCAGCAGCTGCCAAACATCTCCCGGCAGGACTCCTGTATCCCCACGCACCATGAGGGTGCGATGCACAGGGGGTTTGGTTTTGCAAGGGTGTTTTCTCTGCCTTGTAGAACTATTTAAAGATGGAAAATCTAAAAAAAGTATCTGTTATTCATGGCCCACCGCGTGGTGTCTGTGTAGCACTTCCTTGTAAAACAGGTTTGCGTGCTCCCCTCAGGCAGTGGTAGGTGAGAAACTACACGCGATATACTTTAATGTACTCGTATAAATTACTCATTCGAAGAATGACTGCACCTACAGGAACACAACGTGTTTGCCCTGCGTTAATTACTGTGGCAGCTAATGCCTCTGCCACAGGAGCTGCTCAGCGATGTTAATGCCACGTTGGCCCTGGCAGCACCATCTTTTCCAGTTATTTATCCTGCAAGCGGGTCCTGCCCTGGGTGGGTCCCGGGGAGCTCGTCTGCACAAGCTGAGGAGCTGCCCCCTGCCAATTTTTCCATGTATGAAGTGAAATAATTTCAAAGGTGTCTAAAGCTGCTGAAAAGGAGCTGACGGGGTTTTCCAGGATGTGCCAAGAGACATGGATGTGCCAGGCGTGGGGGATGCTCTGCATGGCCTGGGGGTGCCCCACTCTGGCAGGGAGCTCCCAGGGTCCACCTCGTACCCACATTTTCTCGCTGCTTGTACAGAACCCATGCAGCTGGGCAACACTCTGGTTTCAGTCCTTCAGGAATTTATTTCTTCCCTTTCTCACTAATATTTGCTTGCTTCATTAGCTGCTTATATGCTCTCATCTCATTTACGCACTGACCTTGCAGACTCTCATCCTTTCTGGGAGATTATGTCGCAACCTTATTTCAGATGATCTTTCAAAGATCCTGGTTGTAATGTAAAAATTATACATTAGGCCCAGATATAGTATGAGAACATTTTTTTTTCAGAGAGAAACCAGCTTGCAACAGACCATGGAGTGATGTGAGAGGAAAGATCTCTTTCCATCAATTTTTCTTTATTTTGCATAAAATTCTATAATAAGCTACCATCGATTTTTGTTTTCTTGGACAAATAATGTCTCCTTTTCCATCTCAAAATTTTTCCAGTGAAGATTTAGGGAATTTTGTACACTTGCCCAAGAGTCTCCAGATGTGTCACAAACCGGGATGTCCACCTTCATAGAGTCATAGAATCATTAAGGTTGGAAAAGACCTCCAGGATCATCAAGTCCAACCACCAACCCAACACCCCCAGGCCTCCTAAACCATGTCCCCAAGTGCCATGTTGACATGTTTTTTTGACACCCCCCCCAGGACAGTGACTCCCCCACCTCTCTGGGCAGCCTCTGCCAGGGCCTGACCGCTGTTTTGGTGAAGACATTTCCCCTCATCTCCAACCTAAACCTCCCCTGACGCAGCCTGAGGCCGTTCCCTCTCACCTGTCCCTGGTGACTTGGGAGCAGAGACCGACCCCCCCCTCACTCCAGCCCCTCTCAGGCAGCTGCAGAGAGCGAGAAGGGCTCCCCTCAGCCCCCTCTTCTCCAGGCTAAACCCCCCCAGCCCCCTCAGCCGCCCCCCAGCACACTTGTGCTCCAGACCCTGCCCCAGCCCCGCTGCCCTTCTCTGGACACGCTCCAGCCCCTCCAGGCCGTTCTTGTCCCGAGGGGCCCAACCCTGAGCCCAGCGTTCGAGGTGTGGATGCCTCTTCCCCGGAGTGGGCTTTCTGGTGCCTGCACATGTGGCTCTGGCCAAGGAGTCCCAGCCACAGATACAGTCTTCTTTGTCTGAAAATTTCTACTGATAATAACCACTAACAATAACCCGTGACAAAGTCTTTTTTTTTTTCTTCAGAAAGTCTGTTTAAAACTTTCCTGAGTGCATTGGTTGCATTAGTAAATGCTTTCCCCATGACTGCCAGATAAAAAGCAAAGATAAGAAACAGATTCATGCTTAATGCCTTAGACCCCAGCGGAGTGTATCTAGAGCAGAAAGTTAAAATATTGTGGCTTTTTTTTTGCAGTTTGCTGGGCAGGATCCACGGACCCATCCCATGCTGCCCATTACCTGTGTGCTTCCCATGTGATTGATGCGCTTTCTGCATGCGGAGAGGATCTGCCATCTTTGGCGGCGGAGCTCCCACGAGGCAGCTGAAATTGCTGGTGGGGCGGCGGGAGGTGATGTACGGTGCCGGGGAATGCGCGAAGCTATGTTAAGTGGATGGGCTGACGTCCCAGCACGGCGGGAACACCTGGGGCTTGCATGGTCCTGGGCAGACCCTGCGGCAGCAGCCACGCTCATGGAAACTCTACGGCAGATGCAATGAACTCTTCGCTCTCTTTGCTGAGAAAACTACAGAAAATAGAGTAGAAAGTATATTGCCAAAAGACGTGAAGCGTTCAAGAAGAAAAGAAGAAATTCCTGGAGAAATGTCTCCGGTATGACCTCCAATGTGTCTTTTGGGGGATGCTGCAGCCACCACTCACTAACGTTGCTGCAGCCCCATGCTAATTAATGAGCAGTTCATCAGCCGGGTGACCCACACGTACTCTGGGCACAGCTTTGTACAGGTTTTAAGGACAGGAATTCCTGCATCTGCTGCAGCCACACCCAGAGCAGGAGGGCTCCATCTGACACTGACTTATTCCCGCTCTGCTCCCCAGCCTGGGGGCGATGGGCAGGACCCACCAGCACCTGGCAGCAGCCAGAGCCTTTACCCTGGCCTGGTTAATACTTGTTTTCTAGGTGTGGGTTCAGCGAAATGGGCTGAATTGCCATGTTTTCCCACAGCTGCCCCTGCAGATGTGTCCCCTGCTGAAGAGCCTGGCTTACTTTTCATATTTGCTACAAATGTTTTCCAAGGCCATTAAATAAAAGGGAACTGTTCGCTTCAGGGTTTTGATATTAAAATACTCCTCAATGCACACATCTTTTTAATAGACAAAGTAAAATGAAACCAGCAATGAAGAGTGATTCTAGAAGTGTGGGAAATTTACTGCCTAATGGGCTTGTATGAATACCAATATTTTTGTCCAAGGAAAATATACTGAGAATATGAAAAGCTCAGGATCATCACAGAGCATCACCCTGCCCACGTGTTTGAAAATTTGCTTTTATTTTATGAAGAAAACATCCTATCTTGTATTGACTAAACTCTCCCAAGCTATAGAATTGACCGTAGAACAGACCTCCCTGTGCCCATTCTTGCAGAGAGCTGGTCTGGGTTGTGCTGATCTACCTCCCACCATATCCTTCCCCAAAGCCTTCCAGTGGAAGACCAGAAGGGCTTAGAGCAACTCAGTCCTTGTAAAGTCTTTGCGAGGGGAAGCAGCACCATCCCCTGGTGTCTGTGGTGCTGCTGGGTTCACGCAGCACGTCCCTTCCCTGCCCCTGCTCTGCCCGGCCGGGTGTGCCATCACCTTCCTGCTTCCTCCCCTAAAACACGCTCGCCTCTACTCTCCTCCTGATCCCTCCCTGTATTTGCTTCTCTTTTCACTTATTTTTTTGGACCCGTGTTCCACTCGTGCATCCTTTCTTCTGACAAGGAAAGCCGCAGGATGTTATTTATCCATCCAACTATTATCTGTATGATAGCCCGAATTCCGAAGAAGGTGACATAATTTGCTACAAGTGTCTTGGTAAGGATTTCAGCTGCACCAGTTTACATGCAGTTATTTCAGTCCACATTGTGTCATTCTTCCTCTTATGTATTTATTTCTACCTGCATGACTATAAAGGCATTGAGATAGAGAGAGGCAGAGACATATGGGCACGTACGCATTAGTCACAAGCACAGCTTCAAAGCAATTAACTCCAAGGTCAAAAATACATTTGTATACACCGGCACCACAACGAGATGTTTTAGGTAGCTATAAAAAATAAATATGGTTAAAATCAATTGCTGTCTACCTCCGTTCTATTTGTTCATGAGCCAGTCCTCTAATCTAATTAAGTGTTTTAACAACAACAGAAAACTAAGGATGATTTTCATAAAGGCATTTCTGTCTTGTTATGTACCATTTTCAGCTGTTTACTTTTTTTCTGCATGGGCAGAAGAGGCATTGAAGAGGTTTTTACCTCTCTGGGTAAATGAGGGAGGAAGCAGGTTCCCCATCAGCACCGCCGCCCATGGGGAGGGTACCGGTGGTGCCAAAAGGCTCACCCCGGCCACCGGCGCTGTTGGTGCACGACGTGACGGCAGAGAGGAGCGGCAAGGCCATCCCCATTCCTCCCGGGGGTGCAGACAGGGCGCAGCCCTGGACCTCATTTACCTGGCCTTTTGGGTTTTTTTGGAGAACCAAGTCCCGCATGATGCCCTGTGATGCTTCTGGCCCTGGGTGCCGGCCAGTGTTGTATGGAGCCTGCATAAACCAATTTTCTCTCTAGTGGCACCTTCCTGCAGCAGCTCCTCATTAGCAGCACCGAGAAGCTACAGCATCTTCCCTGCCCTTGCAAACTGTTATGCAAATAGCGCTTGCTGACAGCATAAATACATTCATTTTGGTGTCGCACTAATTGATTTTAGCTCATTAGGAGTGATTTTGCCCTAATTTGATAAGGAAGTGTGAAACTTATTTTTCCCAACAGCAGGTTTGTTATTTGTTGAGGTATTAAGAAAGTGTTAATTAGACACAGTTCTTCTGTCATGTTGATGGTTTGGAGAGTAGTCACCGTACCGAGCGAATAGGCTCTGAGACAACTACGCCTGTTGCTCGATGCAGTTTGTCAAATTAAGTTAATTACGTTAACGCGAGCGGCATGTGGCACATATGGATGTGTGACAAAGGCAGCAGCGCGCCCCTTTGTCTCTATCTTACATGAATTTCTTAAGCAGGAGGCACAGAAGCCAGTGGTACCTGTCACAACGAGGTGAATATTGAGTACTCTTTGGGTGAGGTCGTCTTCCTTAGATGTTGTCCCGTTGTGCCTGAAATCTCACTACAGAAATGACCCTTCATTAAAACCAGCCTAACATTTGATTCTTCAAGTTATATCCTCAGGAGAGGCTTTCCCCTGCATTTATTTCCCAGGGGCATAGGTATGTTGGGGTCCCAGGCCCTACAGTGGAGAGGGATTTGTATTCAGCGGATGAGTTGTTTGCATGCGCATAGCCAACCCTGTGGCTGGGGCGCAGAGAGATGTCCAAGAAATGTCCCTATTTTGCCACTGAAATGGCAAAAGAGAGGCTTAGTGTCTCTGGGATGGATTGTCCCAAGTGTTTCTAAGGACCTTCTGGATCCAGAGCTGTCTGAAGGCTGGAATGCCTCTTTTACTGTAAATCTGGATGTTTCAATAACTGTTTTCATTGCATTTGAAATGAAGCCAAATGTTTTCAGACTTACACGAGCAATGAAAGTTTTTAAAACAAAAGTTTCAAAAGCATTGTTTTCTTTACAAAAAGGCAACTTCTGAAAGAAAATTCTTTCTTTTATTTTTTTTTTTTGTTCTGCAGAAAATGTCATTGACATTGTTTTTTCATTAAAAATTATTACCATATGTGTGGGGGGAGAAAACCCCAAGCAGTAAATTTGGGCATAGCTCGGGCGCTCACAAAGGGCTCGTGCATCACGGGGAGCATGAGGCAGAGGCTTTTTCATACAAGCCATAAAAACAAGCCAGGGCTGTGGTCTGGTGACACTCAGCTGGTGCAGGGTGGCACACACGGAGGCATTTTAAGCTCTCCTGAATCAGAATGAAATACTTACCACGAGCATACGATTGTGCTGTTTTCAAGAAATGACACAAATTAATGATGAGGCTGGGAATGTAGATTGCTCGCAGATGGCAACTGGAGACGGGAGCAGTGGTGGGACGTGGGCTAATCATGACAAGGAAATAAAGGGAAAAAATGCAAAAGCTTCATAAAGTTGAGTAAAAGGTAATTGATGTGAAAGCACTAGAGAAATCATAGGTTTCTGCTCTGGTTTCCACCGCTGGCGCCCTGGAGGTTGCTCTCGGGATGGTAGGTTGATGGTGTGAGGCTGCTTTTGGTCCCACCACCCTGGGGACTGCTGGGTAGACATGGGGGAGCCGCCGGGCTCTTTGTCTGAGCCCCACTATTAAAAAGGTTGAGTCCAGATGAGAAAGGATGAACTGGAAAAGGGACGGTGCGATAAAAGCCCTGACGCCTCTGTGGGCATTAGCCGCTGCGTGGTCTTACCATGTTAACCTGATGCTGACTTAGCCCTCGGCCAGATGATGGTCTGTAATGGTGGCAGGCAATATACCTATTTCTCTATGTTATATCCTTTTTAAAAACTAAATTTCTACTTTAGATGTTTCCCGTATCCTTTTCTTCCTTTGTTAGCTGTGTGTTTTTTAAGTTCTGCTGAACTCAGTCTGGATTTAGGTACAAGAAAAATGGAGGAATCCATTGCTCCTGGCAAAGTACCTTGTCCTACCCCTGGGCTGATCCATGCTGGGCCATAAATACACGTTGCAGTAACATGTTGGAGCTAACTCAGTGTGACAGCTTGTGCAGTGACCCCAGACATCTCTCTTAACAAGTTTATTTGTACTTTTCTTGGACAGTTTTTTGTTACAGCAAATGTGAAGGGACTGAAGGCGCAGACTGCAGATGGGTTGAGATTCAGACCTTAGTTTTGGGCAGGAGTGCTTGGATTGGGTTTTCTCTTTTGATCACTTACAGGTGTGGGCTCCAACTCTGGGAAAAAATGAAGTTTCACTAATTTTCTGCCAGAGGACTGAATCAGGTGCGGGTCGTGGCCTCGCACAGCATGACAGTATGGGCAAATAACGCCCTAACAAGTGCCCAGGGACTGTGTGTTCAGACAAACTCCATCTCAACTGACTTCCAGCAAAGCAGATCGCTCCTACTATTAGCAGAGAATTCATGCTTTTTGGACCTTGCTCTTACTGCTCTCTGTTTTTTAATCTACTCTAGTGTTGAGGTTATTTTTTTGGCTGACAGCAAAATAACAAGTGTATTTTTAAGACTGTTTCTTTTAGCTTGACAAAATGCATCTGTTGTCAAAGCGAATGTGATTGGGCAAATTATCATATCTCACATTAAAGCTGGTAGCATTAGAGTAAACAATGTAGTTTTTCTTCGCTTTTCCAGTCCTAAACTTTCCCGAATGCTTTGTAAACTGCTGTAGTCTCTTGTGAGAGAAGTTATTTCTACTAGGTCAGAAGCACTGAGCAAGGGCCTTGGGAGGCAGCACAGCAGCAGGCTCCTGGGAAAGGCAGAGGCGTTACTCTGACTGAGGCTGAGCCTCTATTTTCCAGATTAAAAATCTGTTTTCACAATCCAGCCCATAAATACAGACAACAGTAACAAACGTGCAATGCCAGCAACACCCTCCTTCAGTCCTGTCTTCTACCAGGCTCCAAAAATGGTGGTTTCTTACTCAAATCTCATGCAAATTACCTTATTTGTTGTGCCCAAAATGATTTTAATGAAATGCATTTGATTAAAATCATTTGCAGCAATAGCTAATAGCACCTCCATCTTCAGAAGGAGCATACAGATCAGGTAAGAGCGAAGTCTCCATGAAACACAACCCAGCAGCAGTGCAGACTCAGCTTGTACTAGCAATCTCTGAGTCAGCCTGTACTGCAAAACCTCCACAAAGGGATAAATTTAGCTCTTTTTCTAAAACACTATAGCATAGTTAAAAATATTTGAAAGTAAATATTTTGGAAAGTATTTTCCAAGTGTATATGCTCAACATAGAACACTGCTAAGAATCCAAGAAGAATGTTGCTTTCTAGGTTGAATAAATCTTTTAATTGCTGCAGCAGTAGCAGGACAGCTTTGGCACTGAAAGCCTCCTGGATATTTTTGGGGACCCCTTCTGGTGTTTAACTTTCCCAGTCCACACCAGATCCTGAGCCACTGCCATAGCAATGATTCAAGCCAAAGGTGCCTGGTCCTGATCTTACTCACATCAAACCCAGAAAAAATGAGAATAATCCCTTAGAAAGAGCAAACGCTGCATCAGAGAGAGGGAACTGCAAGTTTATTATCCCACCAAGGACGTGCAATTCCTAAATGTGCCGGGTTTTCATCAACTGAAAGCCTAAGCTCCATCTTTTTTTTTTCAGAATGGAAATTTCTGCTAATTCTGCAGTGGTGATCTGACGGCAAGAAAAGCCCGCAGCCGTCCTTGCCCCACTTTCCTCTCTGAATATTTGTTCTGGCAAGGCCAGAGAATATTGTATCAACGTATTGATCTCGCTAAATCTTATTAAAAGATGCAGCAGGTTCAGGCATGTCTCAGAAATACGTTTGCACCCTTCCCCTTGGGGTTTTTTTTTTGTTGTTGTTCCTGTTTCTCTATTAAGCTGAAATCTAAAAATAAACAGTATGTAAGTACCTCCCATGTATACACGCACTGTAACAAAGTGAGAGCCTGGGTTAAATGCGGTTACCCAAGATAATACCATCTGGGGCAAGAGGCTGGTGTTGCTTTTCCCCCTGAAGGTAAATTTAGCTGAGAGGGTGAAATCCTCTTTCCTCCACAGAATGGAGAGAGGCTGCAGTGATTGTTCAGCGTGCAATTTGGTGTGCAGAGCTCTGCTCCACGGAGGGGATGCCCTAATCCCGGAGAGGCTGCTCCTGAGACTTGTAGCACAAAAATGCCTCTCAGTGCATCGTCATACCGACAAATCGCCTCACTGGGCTTGAGAAAATTTGGTTAATCTGAAATTTCTCGACTTCCCAAAGTGTGAGCGTGGAACAGAAATGCCCTGCTTTTCTCTCTGATGCCAAAAGCATTAAAAAAATTGCACCGTGCTTTCAGATCAGTGCCCAGAAAGCACCATCTGAGGGCAACTCTGTCCAGTTCCAGTTCTCCTCTTGCGCAGGGTGATAGACTATAATGGCAATGTCCCCATCAGCACAGGCATGCAGATACCAGTAATTACAGAAGTGATCTTCTGGGGAAATTTCAGCTCATTTCACTTTGTAATGCAGACGGAAAGACATGCAGCAGCTAACAGCAGTGAGCACACGAGCACAAGGCTGACCCTCCGATTGCCTGGTGTGCCTGCAGACCTCCAACACCTCTTAGGCAGCTTGAGGTGGGACCCATCACCCCTCTCAGGACTGGGATACTCCTTCTCTTTTGGGTTTCTCTCTTAAAATTTGATTTCTTTATGTTTCTAATCTATTCCTTTCATGAAAACCCAAGCATCATTCTTGGCCCCTTTCTAAGCACTTTACTGGCAGTTCAAGCCGAGAAACCCGCTAACCTGAACTTAATGTCATCATTAAAGGACACAGAAATGCAGTTGGGACTTGACGGTGGCCCCGATTCACTCTCTTCTTGCTGCACCCCTAACTCATTCCAGCCAAGCAGAGCAAGCCTCGTCTGCAGCTGCAGCCTGACTCTGCAGCCACAGTTGCCAACCCATTAAATTATCCCCATCGACTGGGGGAGCCCATTTTAAGCATTGTTCCAGCTGAGATGTTGCTTCCTGGACCAAAGCAGGACCCGAGACCACAGTCATCCCTTCCAGACAACACATTCAGGGAAAAATAGGATATAAGTAATTGAAATAACATCCTTCCTTCCACCTGAGCATCACGTTGGGGTGTATGGCTGTATGAAAACTGCTCAGCCGCAGGTCTTAAAAAAAAAATCCCAAAACCCAGCACAGAGACGGAAAACAGAGGTGGGAAACAAAAGTGGCCTGAAATGTCTCTGGTGAAGATGTAGGGAAGGAGGGCTGGTTTTCTTGGAATTGTACTAATGGGAAATTTGGTGTTTGGTGCTTTCAAAAGTCTCACCAGGTGCCTGCAAGCTTGGGCTCACAAAGCTGTACTGAAGAAAAAATGTTTTTTACTTAATTAAGTAACTGCCTAACTTGGGAATTCACAGCTCATCACCCACTTTAAATAAGACAGCGAATAAACCAGAAATGATTGCTGTACTCACAAACCACAAAATAAATCTACAGTGGATTTTACCCTCAGATAGGCACAGCAAACTCCTCGTGACTTCAGGGAGATATTCATGGCTTTGGGTAGAGCAAGAGCCTAAATACTTATTACCTATGGTCTGTTCCCTTAAACCTGCAGCACCTCAAGGACACGGGGAATTCACAGTGATCAGTAAATATACATCACTAATTTGGTCACATAAATCTTGGACAATGGCCGTCTCACCCCACCATCAGAACCACCAAAAAAAAACTGACTCAGAAAAGGCAAGCATTAAAAAAATTATCATCAAACTCTCTGAGCGTTGACCCCCATCCGTCCCCAGCTCGCCCATCTACACGCTTTTTTCAGGAAGGAGACCAGTACGAAAAAAATATGGATTAAAATGTGATAAAATCAACGGATGACCTATTACAAATGACAAGGTTAATACTCTCCTAATCAATCACAATACATTTCACAACACGACGGTTCAGATAGCTGCAGAAGGGATTTGTGCATTCATCATCAAGAAGGCAAAGGCTAGTCCCCCACCTCTGCGGGCCATCTGGGTCTAATCTAGAGCAAGGGGCCCCGTCACCTTCCTGCTCACCATCCCTGCATCCTTTCACTAAACAAACTGAAGTGTAGGCTTTTTAAAAGCACTAGAGATTCTTGGTTTTTTCCTCCAGAGCCCGGTGAAGATCGTATCTTTGACAAGCTGCGAACTAGCTGTGCTGGATAGGATTATATGAGTCCTGGGCTTATGGTTACGTGCCTGCGGACGTTAAATGTTCAGCCCATCACAGCAAGAACTCAGGAATGTAGTCCCACCACCACATCTAAAGTAGCTTAGTCATTAGCTACCACGCTTCATCACGAGGTGTCAGAGAGGAAGATTTGAGTCCCAGCTCCATTTCCTCCATGAAAGACTTCTCGAGGAGGGCTGTGAACCCCCCACGCTGGGGCCATTTGGTCCAGGTTGGTGAAGGCTCCAAGAAATTCTCATGCCAAAGGATGCTGCTACTTTTCATTGCTGCTTTTATTAATAACATGTTCTCCCATTTAACTATCAGGAACACAAGCAAAACACCTGAACAGCCATCCCTTCTTACGTCTGGTGCGCGATAGGAGATAAATTCACAGAGGCAATTGTTTTTATTGCTGCTTGACTGGCCACTATAGGGACGATTTAGGGAGAGCTTTGTTGGCAGAGCTCGCAGGCTTTGCCTGCTCAGAGGCAGCTCCCGTGGGGACCCCTACACTTGCCGCACCGCGGTGAACCCGACGGGCTGGTCAATTCCTGCATTTCCAAGGTCGGTGGTAGGAGTATGGTGTGGGAATGAGGAGGCTGGGAGGACCAGAGGGATGCTCTCAAGAAGTTTGGACAGTGACAAAGTCCCTACCTCCTGGAGCAGTGTCTGGCAATGATGTAGAATAAACTGGGATGAGGCTTGGCCTCATAAAATCAAGTTTTACAAGACTGAGCTTCCAGGCCCACGCACCACGGATCAGATTTGCAAACCCAGCTAGAATAATAAGTGGTGTGGTTGGAGAGAGTAATACGATCAGACGTGCAGCTACTTCCATGCGTGTCTGCCAGCCAAGTGAGGGGGAAAACAGCAAGAGACACCTCAAGCAGCTTTGAAAGCTGAGCGGGCACAGGATGCCTGATCGATGATGAGAATTGGCAGAGTTCAGCCCCGGCAGAGAGCCATTTGTAGTCAGTCAGCATCACGGCAAAGTATAGCAGCAAAGAGTTAATTGCTGTTCCCTGTATTATGCATGAGGCCATTGATTTTTGCACGCGTTCGTCTTTCATCAACGAGAACATGGCAAACGGGACAGGAGGCTGCATATCATCCAGCAGCAGAGACAACAGTTTCCCTCCCAAGGTGCCCAGACGTGTACAACAGGACACATCGATGGCAAATGTATCCTGTATTTATACATCACTCACATAGGAAAATGTATGTTGGTGTCAATGGGCAGGAAAAGGTTCATTATTGTTTTTCTGTATTTAATCCTTATTGTGGGTTGAACTCTGCTCAAGCACCAAAGCTCTGCAAAGTCTCTCTCTGGCAGTGCGGGGAGCTGTGTATGAGATTAAAGCTTTGGAAATCACTTTGCAGCCAGACAATAATTTGGAGTTAGTTGTTACAGCTGGAAAAGCATCAAATTAGTTATGAGTAATGAGATATAACTGGTCAGCATCTGCCTTTTCTATTTCACTCTTGCTGGGTATGGCATCTCCCCTGAATGAATAAATAAATCATAACTTCAGGGGTGGCTTTTCTGGCCAGGGACCTTGAGTATTGAAAAAGATAGCTTGGTGATTCTGGTGAAACAGGTAAGTAGGAAACTGGCTGATAGTATTGATCTGGTTTGTGCAGAGAGGTTTTAGAGCAAGGACAAGCCGATAACCGCGGCGAGGCTCTGCTCGGGCTGCAGGACCGACACACGGCTCGGGTCACAGGCACACGGACCCAGAGCTCAAACTATTTATTGCCCTGCTCCTTCTGCCAAGGCTTTGCATTACAGGAATGAAGAGCAAGAAGTGGCTCAGCTGTGAATGGCAGCAGAGATCAGAGCTGCTGCTCTCACCCCGATGAGCACTGGCACAGGGGCAAAGGGTGGGAGAGAAGAGATGATGACGTTCGTATGCAAATTAGTGCTGGACTCTGGTGTGTGTCTAATAGACAATACATCTATTTTTATATAAAAATGTACTATTTGTTACGTGATAGTGGTTTCTGGCTTCATGGGAGCGCAGGCTCCCACAAACGTCCCAAAAAACAGGAGGTGGAAGAAGACGGGGGATGAGGATTGGGGGATGCACCCAGCCCTTCCCCTAAGGTGAGCTCCAGCAAAAGAACAGCACGCGTTGAAATTAAAGCAAATGAGGTTTAATTGAAAGAAGAGGTGGACTTTTGATCATTAGCTGATATTCTTATTACGAAGCAGCGTGCTTTAAATGAAAATGAAAAGTTAATGGATGCTGGTTTCTCCTACTGATAGCACCAATGCTCTAATTAAAGTGATGTCGCACACTTACACACACCTCGGAGGAAGATGTTACAGCATATATTTAGGCTCGAAGAAAAAGTTATTTAATGTGTGCTGATTTTTGTAAAGCAATGCCCTTTAGTATCTAATTTTCTGCGCAGAAGTACCCACTGCTGATAAATACTTGATTGCACTGAGGAAATACCCAGTAATTACTGCTTTGAATCAGATAGGTGCATTATCTAGATGGATACAAAGGCACCCTTTTCTTCCTGGAATTTACAGTACCAATAAAGCAGTGGTGAAACAGCTGAAAAAAACCACCGTCCTGCCCTCGGCCATTAGTGGAAATGGTGCAAGTAGCAGCAACGAGCCACTTCACCTCGAATTCTGCATCTTACAGCCGAAACACAGAGGGTGCCCGTCCACCCCCCTCCAGTGTTTGCTGTTTGCTCTTCCCAGCTGTGCATGTGGGCAAACATAAATCCCAATAGCTGCTGGTGGTTAATCAGAAAAATATCTCTGGACAGAGAGTGTAAACAGCTTGGTGAGTGTGTATGTTATGGACCACAGGAATGAAAGCCACGCAGGCTGCCTTTGCCAAGAACCTCTCGTTAGATGCATTAAAATCAAAACAAAATTCCCTGTGCTTGAAAGGGGACTGGGACCAGGAGCGATGTGCAAGTGTCTGTCTCCCACCATCTGGCAGGGTTAAACAGAGGGGGACCTGGAGTAGGGACAGCAGGAATGTGGACCGTACACCCAGTGAAAGGGTGGTTTGCTTTTGCTGCATATTAACATGAACCCACTGATGGTAAATAAAGCCCAGCATTTTCTTTACCCACCCCCCACCCCCACCCCCCAATACGCAGCTTATCACAAGAAACTGGAAATCATTTGGCAGGGCGGAATGGCTTTGTATGCAAGACATTGTTTCAAAGCAAAATTGTTCTAAATCCTTCATTTAAAAAAAAAAAAAAATCCTGGAAATCTTCCTTTCAACTGCTCCGCCAAACCCTTGCTTTGCCAAATTTCTGGGCTGTTTTAATTCTGGTTCTATTACGATGTGCGGATGTCAAGATCAAAAAGAAATCTGGGTGCTATTGGCTTTGTGCAGGTTTAACAACCCATTTCTTTTAACTCAGCTCAGAAGTGAATGAAAGGGGAGACCCTGGTGTTATTCCAGAGGGAGGGCTTTCGGGGAAGCGAGAAGCACGGTGAAATAGAAGTCAAACCCTTTGGGGCATTTGAAATGGCAATGAAAGGAGGAGGGGATGCAAGCCTAGGGAGATGCGAGGAGCGAGGGAGGAAGGTGGATGGTGCGACAAGACAACAGAGGAGGCATGAAAGGAAAAATGGGCAGAGAGATGAGAAAGGGAACAAGGCAATTAAAGGCAGATGCTGTCTCGCAGGTCCCTCTCTGTCTGTGTCTACAGAAACCAGTGAGGATGTGTACTGGCCTTGGAGGGACTCTCTGTCCCTCCTGCACCAGTTGCACCCTCTGCTCTTTGTAAGGATTTTGTTGTGTCCCCCCAGAGGGTAGGGATCAAGGTCCTGCTCAGCTGCAGAGGCACCCGATCCTTGTGGGATTCTGCATGGGTCTGGCTGAGCACAACTCCTCTGTCACACATGAAACATGGGACATGAGCCCTTCCCCGTGCCAGCCTCGGTGTCTCCCTTTCCACTGGCAGTTTTGCAGCAATCCCCGGTAAAATCCAGCACCCCGAGCCATACTGACTGTCTGCAACTGCTTGGGGGGCACCAAACCCACGCAGGCTGAGATGCCCCAGCAGCACTGGTGGGGCAGTGTGTGTATGTACAGGGGCTAGAAGCATTCCAATGTTAAAATTTGGGATGTTAATGCCCCGGTGTGGTTATTTTACACCTCATGCTCCCTTACCCTTGGGGCTGGAGAGAAGGGCTCTGCATTGCATCCTCTCCACCATGCCCAAGCCCCAGAGCATTTCCAGCAGATGCCAGAATGACTTTTCCCATCCTGGGGGAGCTAGAAGGATGCTGGGCAGTGACAATGTCCCAGGAAACCCTCTTTGGAGCTGCAGCACAGCCACCAACCTCCCTCCTACCAGTTTGACACCACTGGCTTAGAGGATCTGCCCATGCGTGCAGGAGTGATATGCATGTAGAAGTAGAGTCCCAAGACCAGGGAGGTCAGATCCAGGCTTCCAGACAGCTGCTTGCAGTCCAAACCTAAATGTGAGGAGCAGAAAGTCTTCTGGGACACGTGCGGCTGAGCTCTCCGGCGGTTCCTGCAGAGCAACAGCAGCCTGAGAGCCAGCAATGGGATGCCGAGGCTGGTGGGATGTGCTGGAGGGCAAAATGAGAACGGGATGGGACAAAGGAAATGCAAACAATGTGGGACACCACCAAAAACATCTCTTTTTTTTCTCCTTTGTTTTAAAAAATAAGCCCATCTTAGCGGGGCAAGGCTGCAGGGGGAGGGGATTATCTGTGCCCCATGGAGCGGGGCTGGCTGGCAGGCTGAGGTCGTGAAAACACCCCCATTCTTCTCACGCTGAAAAAGAGGGAGAACAGGCAAAAACTTGAAAATAAAACCAAATAGACACTTAAACAACTTGCCTGCCATGGGGTTTTGTCTTAACGTCGCTCAACTTTGGCATGCTGCAGTAGGGGATGGTGCATCTCACACCAGAGCCGCGTCCTTACCGTGGATGGAGCGATGGAACGGGGAATTTCCTTCCCATTAAGAAGGGACAGGCATTAACGACAACTGCTAAATATTTCCAGCATTTCTGTGGGCTAGCAGAGAAGTCACTCACCCCGCAGCCAACCTGTTTGTGGACGTTTTTACAGCTGCCTTATGGTCAAGGGGGAGAGCTAGCAGACAAAACATGTGAAATAAAACAGCTTGGGAAAACTTCTGGAAAGTATTTATGCTCATTCTTGTAAAACGTGGCAATATTTTAATCCATCACTTAGTGTTTACATAGTTTTATCTTCATTTTCCATCCTATAGCAGGCATCCATGGCTCCCACTGCACATGGGGCTGGGGTCACTTGTTATTAAAGCACATCCCAGGGCCCAAGGCAGCTCTTTATCTATGCAATATAGTAAAAATCACCTTTATTTTCCACCTAAGGGAGATGAGCCAGTGTGCCCGGTGGGTTTGGGAGAGCAGAGGCTACAGAAGCATATCGCATATGTCTGGCTGTCTGGTGCCACTTTTGGGGGCTGCAGTTCCTCATGTGGGGGGATAAGTGTTGCTGAGCGTTAAAAATGCTGCCAAGGCTGTGCTGGGAAGCCCGGCTCATTTCCACTGTGCTCCCTATTGTAAAAATCGCTAAAAATAGTTTGTCTTGTTTAAAGAATAGTCTGTAAAAAGCCCTGAAATCCCCTTGCCATTTAAAGACACAGAGATAAAAGGCTGAAAGTTATGACTAGACAATACGAATAGTCTGGCTAAGTAATTTATTACCGTGAGCAAACCCCTTTTTTCCAGATATCCCCACCGCGTGCTAACATTTCCATCAGGGATGACACAACTCGCTTATTGGCAGGGCAGAAGTAGACGGATACACACAAATCTCCCCGTACGGATGTCCTTCCTCGCGATGACAGCAGCGCTAAGATCCATCACGACAGATGAACGGCCCTGAGATCTATTTGATTTATACCGCAACAGGACTGCAGTAAAAATGCAAATAAGACTCATCGGAGTTTCTGTTGATAAATACGAACGTTATCACCACAGCCCCACTGAAGTCACTTATTTTCTCCCAGCCACCAGCAAGAGCCAAGGAAATATTATGTGGGCCAAGGTATTTATGAGAATGTATAACAGTGTCTTTATTAAGATAAAAGGGAGACTTTGGGAAGGAGAAAAAATATTCTTTTATTATCTTTTTAGCAAGAATTTATGGAGGGCTGAAGCTACAGTTGTCCTAACATGGGGCTGGAGGGGAGGGAGGGGAAACGCCAGCGCAGACCCCTACGTTTCCCTTGGCAGACCAGCGATGCCGAAATACCAGGGACAACATTTGCAAATAACAAAAGTTAGCAAATACAATGCTATGGTTTCCAGGGAAACCCAACCTTGGCCTTTAGTCCCATATTTCAGCGGGTTTCATTATCCTCTCTGGATTTAGTATAATGAATTGGCTGCTGATGGATGCTGCCGCCTCTGCGCCGCCTCGCTTACCGAGGTTTCCGCTGTAGCCCAGTCAAGATGCGATGCTGGTCTCAGTGCAGACGTGCTGTGAGCACCGAAGGCATCAGTGCCCCATCAGAGGGGTTTCTCCTGAGTGCAGGTTGGGGGCCCTCATGAGTCAGTTGCATTTTTTCTTTATTGAAGGCTGTCGGTCCGCTTTCTGTATAAATAAGAGGCGTTTAGGGCTTTCTCACACCTTTCCAGTGCTGAAACCCTTACTCAGCCAGTCATGTGGAAGAGTTTTTGTATTATACTATCCCTACCTCGTATGGGTTCTTCCAGCTGATTGCTTTATTAATTATCCATAGAACCGACGATACTAAACAGCGTTTAATGAGTGTCTCCTGATGAGGATTATCTGCTGAGGTTTCTGCATGGATGACTCTGTCTTTATAGCACCGGTTCCAGCTCCAAGCCAGAATTTATGCGGTACAAAATCTGGAGCAAAGCCACTCTTATTGCAAAATCCTTACTGAAACCATTCCTTTTATAAAGGACTCCCAGGGAATCTAGACCAAATGGGAAGTTCTTGCTGGTCAAAATTACTTTATTGTATATAAAAACTAGCCTAAAGCAGAAGCCAGAGGCTGGGGCAGTCCTGTGGTTGGTATCCTGGGGCCAGCCATGCACTCCTGTGGTGGGTTTGGAGGGGGTTTCGCGGCCATGAACCTGACCCTTATAGACCCATTCCTGCCCCTCCCAGTGCAAATTGCTGGAAATGGCTTTTTATTGCCATTTGAACCAGGGAAACAGGATGGTGAAGAGATCTCCAAAGGGTATGGGTACCAGATCACAGAGAGCACTGGCTACTATTACCCAAAAGAGACAATGGGGAAAAAAACACTCAAAAAAAGTGGCTGATCTTTTTGGCTGATTTTTTTTTTAATTAAATAAATTGTTCTCTAAATTAATTTTCTGAGGTCACTTAGGAACCGTCTACCCAGGACATGCTGGTGGCACCTGAAGTTAAGCCCACCCTTCCCGAGCAAGCACCTCAAAAGGCAAGCACCTCAAAAACTGAAGTGAAACAAGTCTCCATTCACTTCATTTTCTCTTCCTAGCAAAAGCCCAACTTTGTGAAATATGTTTCAAACATTTAAAAAATGCATTAAATTGAATTGAAAATAAGACTGTAAATTTTTACTGTACTGCTTCACTGTATTTTGAAACTATATGTCAAAATCGTTTTGGAATGGCCAGTTTGCTTTGACTTAATATTTTTTATGGTGAAAAAAAAACCTCTTGACATATCAGGAGGTCATTTCTGTGACTGATATTTCAACTTGAAGTCGTTTAAACTGAAGGCTGAAAGTGCTTTAAACTGAGGCAAACATGCTGGTTTCAAAATTTCCCATGCAATAAAGCAACCGTATTTTTGAAATCACAGTTGACATTTTCCCATTAAGAATAAATAAATAGATGAGTATTTTTCCAGAAGAGCCATTTTTGAGTGGAAAATCACGAGCAGGTCTGGAAATAGCAGGTGTCAGTGTGGATGTCCTCGCAGTGCCCCTGCGGCAAGCCCCGGTGTCACCACAGCATAGACCTCCCGAAAGCCCGTGGTGAGGTCTGCAACTCTCTGTTGGGTTCAGACTTCAATGGATTTGGTCTTCCAAATGCCTCGACTAAGCCTTGGCCTTTTCCGTTACCTTTTTCTCCTAAGGTGAATATATTCGGCGCATGACAGCGGTGACTGTGGCAGAATTGTGAGTCCACCCTGCTACTTCCAAATGAGCAATTTGAGAACTTCCAGCTGCTATCTTTTTTTCCAACACCAAATTTGGGGTGACCTCCATCCTGCTTCTTGCCAGCTTTCCAGCTCCACACCTTCTCTGTTTTATATGATGGACAGGATATATACTAGGCTATTATTTTGTATTAATATAATCTTCTTGAGAGCTCACTTCTGTTTTTTAAAAAATGCATTTGTTTACTTATTCCATGTTTATTTTTGAAAAAGAATAGTATGAAGGAAAGCACAGAGAGAAAAGATTTAATTTGCAATGATCCGTTACATTGACTGATTCAAGCTTTTTGTAGGTGGAGTTGTGTTATTCATTAAAGCTATCTCAAAAAAAATTTAAAAAAATCTCTTGAACCAGGTCTAAAGGTTTGCTTACATTTCTTTCAGTGGGAAAGCCTCATGGAGACAGCTTCTGAAATATCTAAAAATGCAGCTTCTAGAATGGCAGGATTTGATATTGGATGCTACAGGCTGTGTCACTGGTAGCCCAAGTTAGACTCTGAAGTTAGAAATAGCTCATGTGAAAAGTGTGTCTGCCAAAACCTACTCCTCTTGAGCTCAATGCCTCAGTACGATGCACATTTATACGCTAAAATTTTTACAAATCAACTTGCTACTGATGTCCTCTAACATGGGCGCAGTGCAGGTGGGCCACCTTGCTCTTCTCACGCCCGTGGAGCTCATGCTGCTCCTCACGGGCTCACTGTGCGGGACCCTGTTTCTTGGGTCATCCCAGTGAGATCAGAGGAGCTACCGGGGGTGTGAGATGCTCCGTAATGAGACCACAGACCAGAAAAGCACCTACATGTCCTTAACTTCCATGCCTTAAACTCATGTTTCAGTGTCTAAGGGTGACAGAGGTTGCTATGTCCAGCTTTAGGACGTGAGACCCACAGGAGTGTCTTTTTTCCCCCACCTCAACTATAAGTGAGCCGTAGGTTAAGTGAGAGCAGTCACAGGGAATTTGCATTTCTGGATATCCTTCATGAGGTGCGTGCCAAAGAAAACCCTTCACAAGATGTGCTGTTTCCACATGTTGGTATGTAAGCGATGGTCTCAGATCAGCCCGGAACCGCCGCCCATAGCAGGGGCAGAGGACCACAGGAGAGGATGGAAACGCCGTCGCTCTTGCCGCCACTGAAGTCCCGGTCTGCACCTACCTGTGCTTGGGGAACTGGGGCTCCAATGAAAGGATGCTCTTCTTTTAAATCTGGCCACCTCCTCTGCTTTTTTCCTTCCCTTTTGCAAACATTCTTAGGCAGTTCTTTTTCCTACAGCTTTTTGCAGCGTGGGCCAGGATTTGACAAGTGACTCATCATTTTGAGTGCCAAGGGCAAGAAACGTTATTTTAGAAATTAAATGCTTGACACATTCAGAAAACAAATCCCCTTTAAGGTGCCTCCTGAAGTGGCTCCCAAAAGGAAGGTGTTTGCAATTAAGTCATTTTACAAAAATGTTGGTTTCTGTGCTTAGTGGCTGAACTTCTTTCATCTTCTCTCGGTATATATTGGTAGTGGATTTTGGAAATTCGAGCAAATTTACCATTTCACCTCATAAATGAACTGACAATAAAACAATATGCTTTAAAATGTCGGTTATATTTTCTCAGTTAATTATGTGGCTTGAGACGGTTGGAGTAACCTATAAAATCCAAACCGATCAAAGAGCTCGGACCAAATCTGGTCTTCGTTTCTGGATGCGTATGGCTGGTGTCTCTGTACACTTAGGGTAATCCTACAGTACGTAGTTTGCTCTTCTGATTCTTTTATGTTTCCCATATGTATTTAATTTTGTAAGCAGCACGTTTCCACTCTTCCTGATTTTGTACTCTTTTCTTCTAAAACCAGCAAAATACGTAATCACTAAAGAGATTCTCATGTGATGGCTTCATTCTGAAATAACATCATGGGGACAAAGTTCAGTGCAACCCTCACCTGCTCTTAGTTTATTGCAGAGATGATTAACATTTTATCTGAGGTCTTTTTTCCCTGTACTTTGCTGCTCTGTGTTTTCATCAAGTGCATAAAAGAGGATTTCTGTACTTTTTTCCAGCAGTTTAGTGGTGGAAAGGTGCTCATGGAGGAATTGGCTTTCTGAAAGGGACTCCTCTGAAAGCTTCCCATCAGTTCATCACAATTTTCCCATCTTAAAGGCGAACCAGAAAAGGGATGGGTAATAAAAAGACAAGAGATGTTAAGTGTAGCACGTCTGAAACAGCTGCCCTGTAAAATCAGGGTGAGTTACAGCCAATTCCTCCCTGCTGGGGCATCTTGTCTTTTTCAGGTGGGAAGGCAATGGGCCTATTTGGATTTTTGACTATTTGATGCTTCAGGATTAAGCACTTTTCCCTTACACTTTTAACTGTCACAAGAGCAGCCAAGCTCCTCCTTTCGCCTCTTTCTTTGTGCACCATCACCATCATTAGAAATGTAAGCTTGGCTCTGAAGGGAAGCTTAAAACAGATTGCAGTAGCTGTTGTTCGATCTAAATCACGCTAAAAACATCAAGTAAACAACAGGTAAAATAACAACCAGTACTGAGAAGCACTTAAAGACGGCTTCTGTGGCTGGTGGCTGCTCATCTTGGGAATTTCCAGTTTGTTTAAATGAAACTTACCAGCAAGAAGCCTTTTATTTTGCTAATGTTTCCAACAGCTCAGCGTTTTGCTCTTGCCACGGATTCATTCTCTGCAGAGGCATGGAGATGTGGCATTTACGTCCCTGGCATGGTGATTCCCTCACAGACAATATAATATTCTGTCTTTTGTGTGTATTTTTGGGTAACTGCATCCTGTTTTGTCATCACACTCTCTCTCATACAGACAAGCAAGTCAGTCAGGACCAGACTCGGGCGACTGGATAGTCCAGCTGAGGTTCAGTTTTGGGATACCGGTCTCTAACACATTGCGCTTCAGCAGAGTTACATTTTACACCCCGAGAAACCAGTGCAATGGTCCTTGTGCTCTAATAATAATGAAAGTATTTTGCATATTTGTAATATAGCATCTTCTAACTGAGCATTTTGCAATGCTAAAAGGGAACATCAGCCCCTGGGGGCAGTCTTTGTTGATCAAGCAAAAGCCTTTGACACTGTGGTGAGCCATTTGCACATCATTTCGTAGGGCGTAGATAGCCATATATCACCCTGATTAACAAATTATATTATTACCACCTGGATTAATTTGAAGAATTAACAGTTGGATCCTATTGGGATTTGGATTGGTGTAAAACAGGGACATCCATATCCCCAGTATTATTCCATTTATCTGTGGACCTTCTGCTGCGTAAGCAGGAGGAAGAAGGAAGTGGGTTCCAGCACTGCTCGAAGAATACAACAACTATGGCTTTCGTGGACTACTTGGTTTTTGTTAAGCAGCTCATGGGAAGGGATGCAGAAAAAATAGTGAAATATTGGCAGTCTTTTGCAATCTTACTGGCCTTAAGACCCAGGGAGAAAAGCGCCACGGCTTTTACATTTAGCCAACAAAAGACTCATATACCATCAAAGACTGTACAGCAGGGGCGATTAATGGTGCTTCCCTAATATGATTGAACCTGGTAGTCCTGAGAGGTACCTGGGCCTATGTGTAGACCCATGGACAGGAATATCAAAACCAGAACTACTGGAGAAAGTAAAGGACTGGTTACAACGGACTGGGAAGGCTGCTTTAAAGCCATTTCAGAGGGTGGACATCTCGAAAGGATATGATGTCCCACAATTGACCTCTTGGCAGACCAGGCTGATGTGAAAACCACATGCCTGGAAACCCTTGACTTGGCAATTCAAGTGGCCGTCAAGGAATTGCTACATCTCCCAGTAAGTGCATGTCATGCCATCCTATATTCCAGCACTCAGGATGGAGGCCTATGTATCACCAGGCTCTCGGGACTGATTCCTAGGGTGCAGGTCCAAAGGCAACACGGAATTGCACAGTCTTTGGACAAGACAGTACGAGCAGTGGCTCGACAAGAGGGACTTGAGAAAGAATTTGAAAAACTATGGGTTGCAGCAGGAGGGGATAAGGGAAAAGTTCCACCTATCTGGGACCCGAGAAGAGCAATGGTGATATCTGAGGAGCGCAGCAGTGAGGAACCAGTCTCAGAATGGGAGATAACCTGCTCCAAAAGTTATCTTTCTGAGACCCTGTAACTGGAGGAAACAGGAATTTGAAAACTGGATCAGGTTGGTCTCCTAGGACTGTGGTATTTCCGTCTTTGAGAAGGATAAGACCGGTAACAACTGGTTAGAGTTTTATAGGGACATTCCCCACAGAAAGCTCATCACCGCATTACAGTTGAGAGTCAACGTCTGCCTGACGAGAGGATTTCTAGCAATCGGTAGACAGGAAAGTCAAATTAAATCTTGTTGACACTGTCAAGTGGAGAATGAGTCCTGCACACGTATTTTTGGATACTTCCCAGTGGTACAGGTTGCCAGGATTAAAAGGCACAATCACTTATGTTGGCTGAGGGGGTGAAAACGGACTGGGTAGCATTCCAAGAGCCGCTGCTGAAATGTGAACAGGATAAACTATATAAAATGGACCTGGTATTCATTAAAGGAGACTGAGCCCTGGTTGTGGACATCAGGATTATGTATGAAAGTAAATTAACATCTTTAGCAGATGCAGCAGTGGAAAAGGTTAAGAAATAACAACACCTAAAAGATCAAGTGCAGGAACTAGCTAATTGTAATATCATTACATTTATGGGACTTCTGCTGGGCACAGGTTGAAAATGTCATTGGGGCAACTATGAATTACTTAAAGAACTTGGACTCTCTAGATCCTGGCAGGAAAGGTTAGCTTGCCAATTAACGAATCATAGAATGATTAAGGTTGGAAAAGACCTCTAGGGTCATCAAGTCCAACCATCAACAATCAAGCACTATTCTCTTCAGTGGACATTATGCATATGTTTGCTAGTAAAGCAAGAACCATTGTAAGATCTTAATGTTTGATGTATTGCAAATATGTTATGTGATGATTTATAAACAAACTGACCTTTCGTTGTATCTACCTAAGGTGGGAGCCAGATCCCCCTGGAGCTGCCAAGGGCGACAAAAGCTTGGGTAATAAGGGCAAGAGAAAGTAGGGATGAATCGGGGTTCAGTACCATGACATGCCACCATTCCTACCGAAAAGACAATTATCACTGGTCTTACCAAGGTGGCTGGGCCTCCTCAACTTAAACTGGTAAAGGAATGTGTATAAATTTATATATGTTCAATAAATAGCATCTCCTAACTGAGCATCCCTGAGGGCTCTGGAAAAATTAATTCAATCTCACACAGGTCCCTTGAGGCACTTGAGCAGTGGTATTGCCGTGCTAGAAATATGGACACTCAGAAAGGCTGATGCTAAACACTAATTAGGCCCTCGCTGTGGTAATCACAGCAGCACACTTGGCTATGGGAGAAGGGGAAGAAAGAGTCTGCTCCACTCCTCCATGGGGAAAGCAGAGAATGAGCATCTGTAATGCAACTGCTTTTGCATGTTTCTAGGCTGTCACAAGGGAAATGCATTTAATCCTTTGGTTTAGCTCCCTTACTCCCAGTGAGGTCAGGGAAACCTCATTCCATTGCTCCCAGCTAGTATCACTTTGGATTGCAGATGTGATGAGATAAACTGTTGGGAGTTGCTTTATATTAGTGATAAAGTCTGTAATAGCTTTTGCGCAGGGGCAATTGCATTTCAGTGCCTCCGCAGAGAAGTTTATTTTCCCTTGCTATAAAGGAGCAATAACTGATCCAGGCAGCGAAGAGCTGGTACTGGGTCCCTGGTCCTCCCTCAGCAAGCTGGCAGCCCTCGGGAGAGCTGCAGCCACGAATGCTTAACTTCACAGCAGAGTTTCCCATCAGCAGAAGAAAGTTTGGAAGCACGAACCCAAGGAAGATGGGGACAGCCCCGAGCTCGGCGTGCCGATGCGGCGTGGGAGCTGGGCACAGCTCTCCCCACCAGCCCTTGCGCCAAGCGGGGATAAAGCAGGAAACCACTCAGACTGCAATAAACTTGTTATTGTTTTTCAAGGAAAGGGATTAATTAACTATCTATGGAATGAGCCGGGTAAATCAAGCATGACAGGCAACTTCAAAATCAAATGAATACTTCAAAGACTACTTTAGAGTGACTGCAGTGGGGCAGGGTTGCAGCCTGGGGTTCCCACATAGCTCCTCAGGCCATCACCTATATGACTTGATATGGAAACATATAGCGATGTGGCAAACTACTGCCTTGACGGAGCGATGGGCTAGCTGTCCATGGGAGGACCCACTGGCTTTGGAGGTCCTCGGTGCCAGGGCTTGGCTGGGATGCCTAGCGGTGCTGTGCCGCCCCCATTACACATGTGCATGCCCTGCTCAGCTCCCAAGGCTGAAGGCACCCAACGATCATCCATTAATTAACCCTCGGCACATGCCTGTGAGCTAAGTGCTGTTAGCATCCGTCCGCTTCCCGGCCCCTGGGGAGCTCGACGTTGTGCTGCCAGCAAACTGGCATGATTTCCCCATTGCGGAGGAGGTGATCTCGGCAGAAATACTGTAGGAGGCTGCTCCGGGGGTGTATTCATAAGCAAAGTGCTTCCACGCTAAATGAAGCATTGGAAAGAAGCGTGTCTTATATCAAGGATCCCAGTGAATGAGCTGTGTGACTCATGAATCCTGAACGAGAAACTTGCTGCCATCTGTCTTTATTTTACCACCCTGCCTGACTTAGCTCATCCGCATAGCCACAAGCTGCTACTGATGCAGCGGCGGCAGTGGAGGGGGTGGCATCACCTGGCACGCTCCTAATAGGACCCCTCTACCTGACATTCCCCCTTGTCTGCAGTGTACAGAGGGCTCGGGAGGGCTGGCAAAGCCCTGGGAAGCTCGGGCAGGCAGCATTGCCCCTAAAAGAACCCAGCATGGTGAGGGCTGCAGCCTCCCTGGGGGATGATCTGTGTCCTCCCTTGTCACCCATCCTTTTTCTGTTGAACCAACAGGCTGAGGTGGACCTTTGCTTCCAGTTAACCACAAAAATAAACAGGGAAAATACATTATGCATGTGCAGAAAGAGTCTGAGTTAATGAAACATAACTGCGGTCTTCCAGACTGATGTAACATTTGCACTTTTCTAACTTTAGTAATTTGCCAGACTTTGGGTCTGGCTTCAATGAAAGAATAATTACTTGTTTTCATAATGAGGAGTGTTGATTTAAAAATGCTAGCTCCACTTTGTGAATTCAAGGGGAAATGATTTACTTCATATCAATCAAGCTCTTTTAAGCAATGCAAGTTCATTTCATGCTCTTCTCCTTGATTTCGGTACCGTGTTCAGCAGCAAGAGCAAAGCACAGGAATAAAATGAAGCCTGTTTTGCAAAAATAGCTTTTGCAGAAGAACATGGAAGACATTGAAGGTTTAAAGATAATGCCTTGCTTTGTCCTGCCTTGTGCGTCAGAAGTAGGCAGGAGAGTGTGGAAACGGGGAGTATCTTGTGCAGGGACTGATGCTGCCTGGTGCAGGTGCCCAGCTGAAAGGCCACACCAGGTGCCCTGTGTGCTCTGTGGGGACAAGAGAGGCACCTCCAGAAGGTTTTGGCCATCACTGGGAAATGCTCCACTCCCTGGCAAGTTTGGGGTGCCTGGTCCCATACCTTTGGCATCTCCGGGGACTGGTTGAAGCAGACTCAAATTTCTCATCAAGAGGTTAAGGAACTTGCAGGTGTGTCCCAGGAGAGGCTGGGGAGCATCTTCCAACCCAGGTGGTTGCTGAAGGACAGGTGAGGACCAATGGATGACATTCATGTTAATCATCTTGCTGCCTTCAGCCTTGGATCAGGGACCGCTCGCTGCACCACCTGCGCTGAGGGTGTTGGGAGTTGGTTTCCAGTGTAAGAGGTCTTTGAGTCATTTGCTGCTGAAAAGCCTAATTCTGGAGAGTGGAAAGGCCTCAGGAAGAATTACAAAAATAATGTGAACCTTCAGAAATGTGTCTTATACCACCTGGCAAATAAAACTGACCTCTCTGGCTTAGCAAAGCACAGACTTAGAGGTGAGCTGCGAGTGGCTCAGGATGGCAACATGTAGAAGAGATTTCTGAAGGTTCTTTAGTCCAGTGGAAAATGGCATGAGACCCTGCAACTGGAAAGGCAAATTCAGACTAAGAATAAGGAGCAACATTTTAACAGAAAAGAAAATGCATACAGACATAGCCTATGAAATGATGTGGAGGAGACCAACTGTTCTCTGGCCAAGTGTCCATGGTCACACCAACAACCGCTACTCTTTGCTAATTTTGCGTTTTGGAGACCCAAGGTAAACGTCTCAATGTTTAGGATAAAAAGCTTCTGATTTTGCTTACCCTTAGATTAGAAGCTGGATCTTTTTTTTTTTTCTAGGTAAAGCTCACTTTGCACACTAGAATATAGGATGCATTTTCCCTTTTCTCATCCTTATTTATCTTGGCGCAATTCTAATTGTTCCTGTAAACTCTGATTCCCGGAGGGCATACTGCTAAACCGAAAGGACTCTTTCTACTTCCAAACCTGATGGCTGCAATGCTTCACTGTGTTTTTAAATTTCTTTCTTAGCTAGCGTTTCGGAAACTTGCCATTCTTTAAAGTGGCTTCAGGTTTGATATGCCTTTTTATTGCTCATGAAAGCAAAAAAAAAAGAGAGACTGCTCCTCTTCCTCGTCTTCTTTCCCAAGAAACAAAATGAGCAACCTTCTTACCGGCTTTTGTAAATGATCACCGACTGACATCTCCTATCAATGTGCTTCTAGGAGTGACATAGCGTAAAAAATAAGAAAAGACCAGGAGAAGAGCATCCCATTCAGCACGCCTCTGCGGCAGCCAGCCACAGAGCACTCAGCACCCACGCATCACTGCCTGAGAGGTAGCGCTCCTCATGGGGGGGAAAAAAAACCAAAACAAAACAAAAGAAAAGGAGGAAACTCACCGCATTTAATCTGCTGTTCATTTTAGCAGCTATGGAACGATAATTGTGTATATTCCCGGTGGTCGCAGGGGTGATGGTTGTACTAGATATGGGCCAGAGAATACAATTACAGGGCAGTTTCTCTCTGTCCTTAATGGACTAGTATTGTACCAGTAGGCAGTAGAGTGTCCTAATTTCTTCCTAGCGGGGTCTCACCATGGGGTCATTGCAGGGACCCTCTTGGCTTTGCCTGGTATAGCAAATTCCTTAGGGGCCAGATGCTGCCACCTTTATCCACTCTAAGTGGTGCCTTCCCCGGGGCCCCCATCTGACGGGAGGGGAACGGGCACTGCAGGGATGCATGGAGCGAAGCGGGACGCTGCGGGGGGTCCCTCGGAGCTGTGCCTTCTCAGCTGCTCATTTTGATGGGGATTTGTTTGTAAGCTGAGCAGATCAAGGAATTTCTACTCTTGCCTTAAGTAAAGAGAAAAAAACAACTGCCCAATAACACACCAGCTAAAGAACACTTCTTCCTAGCCTGTGTTCTCTTTCACGGATATTTTTCTGCAGTATTTTTAGCTAATTACATCATGAAAGACTGAGTGCTCCTCTCCAAAGCCTTTCTTCAGCCTTCCCAAAAGTTCTTTAAAAAAAAAATCAACGCTGTTTTAACCCTATGCTTGGAATAAATTCTGCCAATGGAGTAAAACAACAGGAGAGCCCCACCTTTTCATTATTTCCATGTACTATTACTGCAAAGTCACATGGAAAATAATAAATATTCATAATAATAAAATAAATAATAAATAAAGATTCAATAAGAATTGTTGTTAACTCTCCACCAGCACATGGAGAACATGATACATCACAGCTGTTTGCAGTCATTTAGCACCACTAAATGCCTTTTTTAATAGGGAGCAAAGTCCTCCCTCTTGCTTTTGGCTAGCTATTGCTGCAGAGGAAGAAATGAGGTGAGCAGGTCACCACAGCAAAATCTCCAACTTTTGAGCAAAAATAAATGCTCCGCCTTCTTGTTTCCTTCCAGCTCCTAAAACTTTCACCCTTGATCACAGACCTGAAAGTTGATGTCCTCCCCTGGTCCTCAAGCAGGGCACCGTGCTGCTGCCTCCTTCAGAGCTCGGGAACCTTCTCTCCTTTCCCCTTGCAAACCATCGGGGACATGTCCCAGCTCTCCAGGGACGCTCCTTCTTCTTCCTTTCTGTTTATTTACTGTCTAGCATCGGTTAGGGGTGTCAGTCCCATCACAGGTACAACGTGGAAGTAAATGACGGAGGTATTCAAGGGGTTTCAAGAGCTGAGGTGCTGAGCACTTGGAAATCTCAACGGTTAGGTTAATCAGGTTAATTGAGCAATTATGGTTTCTGCAAACTATGAAGGAAAGATAGGCCCTCAAAACCATGGAAAAAACAATGGAACGGCTGTGTTTTCTTTGTGTTATTTACCTGACTGTAGGGATTGACAGTGAAATCAAGGAGAGACAGAAAAATGAGAATGAGAGTGTAAAACCAGCCAGCTCACGGAAAAGCCAAGAACCTGGTAAAGGACCCACCTTTCTCTTTTGCCAAACAATGAGACATTAACTACCTTTATCTCAAGTTGAGGGCAACATTCAGGGTGAATTCCTTTTATTCTGCCATTTCTTCCATTTTTTTAGTTAAATGTTTGGCAGCACTTTGAATATTCCCTCTGAGACGTGGCTATACTTCTATTTGATGTTCCCCTTGTATTGGACAAGAGACTTGAAATCAGAGTCAGATTTGTAAAGTTTTGACAAACTTCATGAAGTTTGTGTTTTCAAAATGGATGCTACTACAGCTATTCCAACCCAACTGGGAAGAAAGGACTTGTGTTTTGTGAAGCGTGTCCTAGGGTGGCTTGGTATTTGCACATCAAGTGTTTAGAGCCCTGATACATTTAGCTTCGAACATAACGATGGAGCACTGGGGTGATGGGTGAAAAAGGAAAAAAAAGGAAATACGGAGCCGACCTGTCCTTTCAGAGCCATTTATGTCCCCAGCTATTTGTTTTGCTGGTGAACCGCCTCTTTTCCAAGCCTCCCAAGACACATGGAGGTATCCACTGCTGCATATCTGTCCGAGTCCCCGGGGCAACATCTTGCACGTTACGCTCCACCGTTGCCATTAGATGCTCCCGTATACGTGAACGTTTTTTATGTCTGAAATGGGCCTCCTCTCACGTAGATTGCCTTCAGGCTGAACTTTTGTGTAATATATTTTGACACCCCATATGGTCCTCATGGTTCTCTCAGGCACAAGCTGAAATCTTGCTCGTGTTGTTGGCAACTGCTGATATCTGGAAGCAGTCTGTCTTTTTTTCTTCCACTTCGATATTCAGATTTGGGAAGATTAATGTGATGATCAGGCACTGGCAAGGAGATGGAGTAGGTGACCTGATAGGTCTTTTCCATCTCTAATTCCCGCGTTTTATTAAGAGGAATTCTTTGTTGCCGTGCCACTAATTTGTCTGAGCTGTCACCGCGGAGGGAAGGCAGAAGAGGTGGCACTAACAGTGTCATCTAAATCCATCTTTTTTTTTGGCACCTCTGCCCCTGTGAATCAAGCGTACCATCTGGTGAGCGGGCAGATTGCCATGCCGGCAGATGGGCAGGAGTGTATCTAGCTATGAGACCATGTATGATTATCAAATGTGTTGTTGGGCGAGGATTTCCAGCAGGAATATCAAAACAACTTCTCGTAATGAGCTTCTGGTTCCCCGGGTAGAGAGACAGGCCATTTAGCTCCCCAAGAAACCAGCCAGCATCCAGCCCCCGGGCTGAGCGGCGTTGGAGGTGGCAGGGGGAGGAAGGCCAGCGACGCTTCCCCACGGCGCACTGGGCACCAGCGGTTTGCCAAGCGAGCGGCCGCCGGGTGCTGGCAGCCAGCGCAAAGCTGCGGCACCACGACGTGATGCCGGCTGGAGGAAGATCGGAGCGGTGAGGGGTCCCCCATCTCCTCTCGGGGCGGCCACCTGTGCCTGGAGATTTTAATGCAGAAAAAATGCACATTTCTTCTAAGAGGGAACTCATAATTTAAAAATTAAGATCACAACTGCTATGCACAAGTCTTCCTTTTACACCAACATGAGCATTTGCCCTCAGGTCTCGTTCCTGTAGCTGTGACATAAACACAGACAAGGCACTATTTGGTGCTACAGAATATTTTTAGCAGGGCATCTATTATTACAAAATTTTTATTTTCTCATGAAACGAGGAAAGTTATTTTTCTCTTAACATCTGATTTATTTCTTCTGACTTCACAGTCGCCTGACAAAGCCAAACGCTGTCGACCTGGGGACGGTGTGAACGTGGGGACTGTCACTGTAGGTGGCTTCACTGCAAGAGCCGCGCTGAACATTGCTCAGGATGGGGACACTGGGGTTAACTTTCTCCTTTTCACACCAGTCCCCTTTGATTTAACCAAATCTTGTTGTGCTAGAACAAACGCACACGCCTGCAGCCGGTCCTCACTGCCCATCACATTTGGAGTTGTGACCCTCCGTTACCCCAGGGAAGACGGTGAGGGTGGTGCTGGTGCTGCAGCAGCCTGCACTCATCCATTGGGGTTTATTAGCATGGGCTCTCTGCCACCCAAAAGTGGCTAAATTTAATCTGGGTCCAAGCTGGCGTGTGGTGCAGCATAGCTCGCTCGGTGTGGAGCCGGTCCTGGTTTGCGAAGCGTGGTGCGATTCATCTGAAACTGGATAAACTGCCCAGGAATCACATCCAAATGGGCTGAATGGCTTTTTTAATATGCAGCTGTGGTGCCCAGAGCAGTACTTGGTTTAGATACCGAGCAAGTAGGAACTGCAGCAGGAAAATCGGCAGTCACTTCATCCCTACTGACCTGTGCCATCCTCCATGAACCCTCCTGTGATACAGACCTGGGGGGGACATTGCCCAGCTCTACAGGTGAGACCCCCACTGATTTCAGTAGCCTCAGGGTTTTGTGCTAGGCTTTCAAGCAAAAACCATGGTGTATGTTGAGTTAGACATCAGGCAAAACAGTTTGAAGGCAGATGGGAGTATACGGTCTGTACGCTAGCCTACAGAGGCAAGCAGGGAGGAGCAGTGCTCTTGTCCTTAGCAGAAGGACCAGGTTGTGAAAGTGCTTTCTTTTGTTTTGCAACATCCGAGCAGAGATGGTTTTGATAATGAAGGAATGACAGTTCTTGCCTCACTGCAGCCAGAGGGATCCACGTGGAATGGGATCCTGTGATGTAAAGCTTTATTAATGCTCTCCAGATTGCTTTTGAGGTGGCTTCAGTGACCTTTCGTGAGGTCTCCTTCCAACACACCTTCTTCCAATCAGCAGATCCTTGTGCCCCGGCGCCATCCCCTCCCCGAAGCAAGCCAGTGCAGGGACCTGGGCACCCCTCTTCTCAGCTGGCTGCGGTGGGTGCCCATGGGACCCCAAAGACTGCCGTCGTCACAGCCACCACCACATCCAGGGATGTCCTTCAGGAAAACCTGCCCAGAAGACCTTCATACTGGTTGGCCGGGAGACCATAGTGAACTGAGCAATACCATGATCTGGAAACAGCATCAGAGGAGCTATAAGACCATGGAGCTCCATGCAAAGCATATTATTTAGGGGGGCTCTCCTGCCTGGGTCTCTCACCCTCTACACATGCAGCTTGTTCAGCAAAGAGGTCAGCTCAGGACATCTCCTTGCTCCTTCTCAGCCCAAACTCTCAAGGACCTGCAGGAGGAGTATGATGAGTACCACATTTGGGAGCAGACCTTCCCTTCACTCAAGCCCCGCTGGGATAAATATCATCCTGTAGAACCCCTGTGTGACTGCTGCTGTGGTACACTCCATGCTCTCTCAGCACAGGCATCCTGTGGTCCTCGTGGTCCCACACCCCAAAAAGATGTGTCATCACCTTCCAAGGTGATGTCTCTTATGGCAGTTTTCAGGCTAGAAACAAAAAGGTGAAGTTTGGATTTCCTTCCAAAGTAAGATTAACTATGGCGAGAAGGCTGGTTATGGTGACACTGAAAAATAATATGAGCTGATACTATGAATTATGGAAAACGGAGATGCTTGCAAGTCCAAGAGCTCCAGCCGGACAGCTGGCCATGGTGTTCCCATGCACATTAGCCTGCAGGAGCCGGACCAGGCTGCTGCTGGAGGAAATCCCAAACCCCTGGCCCGGGATGCTGCATTGCCCCCAACCTTGCAGGCGAGGGCAGCAGCAGGTCTGCGGCCAATGCAATACCAAAAAATTTTGTTTTCCACTATTTGGGGTGGAAAATAGTTGATGTCTTCCCTACTTTTCAGGGACTCCTAGGCTTGAACAACTCATTTTTCCCGCTCCATGCCTTGCATCTCCTGGAGCTATGAGCAGAAGGTGGCATTCAAACGGATGGTGGACTTCAACCACAGTGTTTCCTACAGAGTGTAGGCTGACATGTTTCCCCAAGGAGAGGATTTCTGTGGTCGGAGAAGGCAGGGCCAGTCCCTGAGGGCTCAGTATATGGTCAGATGTGAATTTAATGGAAATAAAAAGTAGAAAATAAAATAGAAAGAAAGAAGAGACTGTGTCAAATGGTTTTCATTAGCACGGCAGAGTTGTCCGGCCAGGAATGATTTGTAACTCGTACAGATTTCCCAGTGGAAAAGCAAAAAGTCTAATTATACAGAAATGGTGAGGACCAAAAGAAGAGCAATTTCTAGAACCAAATCTGCCATGCACCAGATCAATTTGTTAAAGGTGCCTTTTCCAGACTGGGAGCCAGATCAATTTATATTTATTCCTCAGACCAATGGAAGGTGTGGTCCTGTGTGTGGGATTAGGGTACAGAAAACACATTTTGCTAATCAAGAATTCATTTTGGGCAAGTAAATAAGGAAAAAAAAAAGCAGTATAAGGACCTGAAAAGGTTTTCAGGTGAAACAAAGAGGTAAGCAGCATGACTGGGTCTTCACAACTAAAGCTCTTCCATACTGCTTGATTTTAATTTCAGATCTCAATTAGAGGTTAGACAAAAATAATTGAAAAATAGCTGAGATGTGGAATTAAATGGCAACTGCCCACAAATCTACAGACTTCAGTCGACCAGCCCCTCGGCACGGAGGTGTTTTTTTACCACAAGCCGGGCAGGTTTGTTCCTGCCTTATTAGGAATAATTCTCCCAGAGCGCCAGAGCCCTTTGCTCCAAGCTGAGAGTCTAATTATAATAAAAGACCCTCTTGAACATCACTACCCTGAGTGTATTTGGAATTAGGGACCACTCTGAGCCAGGGAAGTAGCTGCTTGTAAATCAGAGGGTGAGGCTGCTGCGCTCCCCTGGCTTTCCAAGCCCATGCACAACGTAAGCTCTTCGAGCATCGACTTGTGTTTTTTTGCACTTCTGTGAAATGCCCGTGCTTATGTGTGATATAACATACTGACACATGATTTTAGACATAACAACAAACAGCCTAGATGAAAAAGAGCCAGATAAACCCATATGAAGTCATTTATTAACAGAGGTCCTTCCTCTGGTATTTCTTTAACCACTGCATGGCTTTTTTGGCTGCCAAATTCACTTTGTGATGTTGAAAACTAGTTTTTTTCTTTCCTTATCAAGATAGCTATTTTCCACTTGGCAAACTCTGAGTTTTATTAGTTATTCCTAATGGAGCCTGAAATGATTATGGCTTTTTTTCCCCCTGTTTGTTTCTCTCATATTTTAATCACGACCAAAATCAGCTCATTTCTTGGATCTGGGTGATTTCGGTGAATGTTACCATGGGGCTGATTGTCTGGGACTGGGGAGCGGACTAGTAGAAAGGTTGTCGTTTTACGCTTTGCTGTGCTGCAGCAATGCTGTAGACACCAATATGTGTTTGCCTTGGTAAGATATGAACAGAGTGCTCCTGGGCATGCTTCAGAGGCACCCTTGGACATGTGGAGAAATGCTGATGAAGGTCCCATCAGTGCATATAGGATAGTTTGTCCTCTGGATTTGGGAAAATACCCCTCTTGCTCTCTCCTCAAACCTATGGCTCCATCTGTCATCGATATAAACCCCAGCGTTGGATCTTCAGCCACTTCACTGCTCCAAGCCCTAGCTCCTGGCCGCCTCTCCTGTCCTTCTCTGCAGGACCTGGAGCAGCCAGTCTCCTGGAGCAGCCTGGGATCCTCTCCGCGTTTCCATGGACAAGCAGCACGTTTCTGCCCGCTGTAAGTTTTATAAGGGACCTGATTAAGGTCCCTTATCACTGATCGCTGTGCAGAGACATGCTGATTGATCTCGGCTTTCCTGGACAGACAGATCCCTACCTCCAGCTCTGTGATCTGAGCACCAGAACCAGCCCAGCACAAAGCCGGACATCCGCTAGGGGCACATCCTGTGATAAACAGAAAAAAAGCTGAAAATGGATTTCCCGAGAGCTGGATCTGAGCTTTAAATCTAGGTCCCTTTCACCCATCGGTAGATCATTGTGGTGCTTTTATCCATGTTATCCCTTGTGATGGACTTTGTTCTAGACACGCAGCTCCGTAAGCATAACGCCCTGCCCAGACAACCCTTGAGCTGACCTAGGCAAACCGATAAATGCCTAAAACTTGTGTCCTTGCCCCAATTTCCCTGGCCCCCTGGCGCACTTTGTGGGTGGGTTTGAGCCAGCCTCGGGAAGAATGTGCCCTGAGCTATTTTGTCCTGTCTGAGATGGCCGGGGCCGGCTGCTTCCCACCCCAGGGTGTCTCCATGAGGGATGCTGGAGCCCAGTGCATCCCGGAGCAAACCTGGGTGCAAACCTCAGCAGCTGAACTGCATCACGGGCAGCTGTCCATGAAATCATTGCAGAAAAAGCTGCAGGCTCTGCGAGGTAATTTGCAACCCTGGGATGGTCCAAGACTCGATGATCTTAAAGGTCTTTTCATCTACGGTTGGATTCAATAATATTAAAGGTCTTTTTCAACCTAAATGATTCTATGAATCTAAGAACAGAATTTAAACTCCCAGGACTGCTTCACAGAAATAAGTGCAGTTTATGTTGCGCCTTTGCAAGGTGAGCATTCACGATGTTTATTGGTTATTTATTCAAGCAATGCTTACTTTGTTCCTCTGTTTGGGGTTGGATCATTCTTCATATTTCATAGGTGCCGACATCTGATGAAATCTCAGTCCCTGTGGAAGCTTCTCCAAATTCCCTGGGGAAGGGATGGAGGGCACAAAGCTAAGAGCTGGGACAGCTTGAGAGCACACCGAGAGGCTGCTGGCGGCTACAGCCCAGCCATTTTGAGGGGTCTACAAAGAGGAGGCTGTGTCCCACCCATGGAGAGAGCTCCAGGTTTGCATGGATCCCTGCAATGCTGCCGACTCACCCCGGGCAGGTGTCCTACCGCAGTGCCTGGCTCCGCTGGCCTGCGCGGCAGGGGATGCCCTGAACCGCTCTGCAGGGACTTCCCGGCATAAAACTTGTTTCCTTGAGTGGGGGAAAATGAATCAATCCATGGTGAGCAGGCAGCTCCATTGAGTCCTTTAAGGAATGAGTTGCGGCTCTAGGAAGGGCAGTGATTTGAGGCTGGGTCCTTCCTCCACGCGGAGCCCCATCGCCTGCCTCACTCCTCGCCGTCCTACAGCCATCGAGGGTCCTCGTCTATAAAGCAAAGACCCCAAAAGCTGGAGTTGTGTTTCATGAATGTCCTTTGATGCAAACACTCCCCCCCAGTAACTGGATTAATGCTATTTTAGCCTAGGTTGTTTTTTCTTTCTCCTTTTCCTCCCCAGAAAACCCTTCCTAGCTTAAATTTTTCACTGCTCGTAAAGTGTCCCATTATAGTGCTCCAGGCAGGAGAAGATTAATGTCGGGTCCCATTTATGCATCACTTTGGATCAGAAGAGCTTGGCTCGCCCTTTGTAATGCTCTGTTCTTCGGGGGGGGGAGGATTAAAAGTTTACTCTTGCAAAAAAAAAAATCCCATTGTCACTGCTTGAGATACGGTTTTTAGAGAAATTCCCTTTGCCATAATAACTGATTTATTTTGGTTGGCTGGCTACGAAGGAGCTGAAGTGGGTGATGCCTGCCAGACCCATTAAATGATTCCTAATGCTGACGGAGGACTTTATATTGTGGTTATAAACGCAGAAGGTTCGGTATTTGCTGGAAGAGCATTCCCCCCGAGGGTGAGTGTGGAGGACGGGAGGAAGCTCTCCAGCGGTACCCATGTGTAAGCAATAAGGAGAGGAATGCTCTCAGAAACTGCAGCTTGAAGGATTTACTTTGGCATCAATTTTGGTTGCCTGGGAAGGGAAAGGAAGCTCTCAGGGAGGTGCAGGGGTGCTGTCTTTCTGGGCTGGGAAAGGAAAGTTTAAGAGCCTTTCGCAGGGTCCTGCCGGGTGCGATACTGAGGCACGCTGGCTCCTTCCCATCATGCTGGCTGCTGCCAGGCGAATCACGCATGGAGGCATGAAAGCGTCAAGGTCCTCATTTCCCTCTGAGTCAGGTCCTTGCGATTATTGAGAGCAGCTCTGCGGAGCAGGACTTGGGGGTGCCGGTGGAGGAAAAGCTGGACATGAGCTGACAAAGTGCGCTCACAGCCCAGAAGGACAACCGTGTCCTGGGCTGCATCAAAAGGTTGGACATTAGAAAAAACGTCTTCACCGAAAGGGTTGTCAGGCCCTGGCACAGGCTGCCCAGGGAGGTGGTGGAGTCTCCATCGCTGGAGGTATTTAAAAGAAGGGCAGACGTGGTGCTTGAGGATATGGTTTAGTGGTGGCCTTGGCAGTGATGGGTTAGCAGTTGGGCTCGATGATCTTAAGGGTCTTTTCCAACCTTAACGATTCTATTGTTCTATGACTCTATGAAAAGAAGCATGGCCAGCAGCGCGAGGGAGGGGATTCTGCCCCTCTGCTCTGGTGAGACACCCCCCAACCCCCCCCTGCAGCACTGTGTCCAGCTCTGGGGTCCCCAGCAGAGGAAAGACATGGATCTGTTGGAGCGGGTCCAGTGGAGGCCACAAAAATGATCCGAGGGCTGGAGCCCCTCTGCTGTGTGGCCAGGCTGAGAGAGCTGGGGTTGTTCAGCTCTTCAGCCTGGGGAAGAGAAGGCTCTGGCATGACCTTGTTACAGCCTACTCTTTCTAGGCCCTACTAAAATGTCTGTCCCCATCTTTCTCATAAGCCCCCTTTAAGTATTGGCAGGCTGCGACACATTTGTTTGAAAAGAAGGTTAAATTTTGAGAACACTCACCTTTTTCACTGCAAAACTTGTGACCACCTCTACACACAAGGGGATCCTAAAATGAAATCTCAAGTGTGTCTCCTTCCAGAAAGAGGAGCAACAGGGCAGGACAACGAGACTTTATTGCTGGCACTTGGCAAAATCCCCCCTGAGCAACCCCAAAATCCCTGCAACGCGACACAGGAAGAGTAAGGGCAGAGCACTCCATTGGGGACCTGATCCCCCCGCTCATGGGACCTCACTGTCCCCTCGGGTACAGCTGGGAGGGGACCACCCGCAGCCTAATTGCTTTTTGCTTCTTAGTGAGTTGAAATCAGTGATTTCCTCTCCTTTGCAAGCAGCGAGAGCTGGTAGCAAGAACGGGGGTGAGGGGGTTTGTTTAAGGGACGAGGGGAGCTGGCAGCCCGCACCCCCAGAGCGCATCCCCTACCTGCGCTGCCAAACCCGCCCCAGGTTTGTCTGGCGGGAGTATAACGAAACCGGATCAGCAAAACGTGCACATCGTGATGTCAGCAGGATTTTTGGTGGCCTTTCCCCAGTTTTTTGTGATGAGGCTGTGTTGTGGAGGAGCCGCTTAATCTGTGCAAAAAAAAAACCCAGAAAAAAAGGTTGGTACAATTGCAGCATAAGAAATTCCACCAAGAAAGTGATAAAAATGGTCTGAACTCCGTGATCAAACGTCATCTCACAAAAAGTGCAGGCCTGCTCTTTCTTCATCGATTTTATTCATTTAGTTTTATGTTCAGCCGGTTACAGTGAGGAAATTGCTTTTTCTGTTCTTGTCTATGTTGCCCTTCTAAAAATGCCGTGGGAGGTCAGGCGCTGCGTGCGGGGCTGCACTGCCGCTGCTCCGCAGCACTGGGCTGAACTGGGAATACCTGACTGGTGGGAATCGGTCCACCCATTTAAAATGTAAAAAATGGGGGGGTGGGGGGGTGTGTGTGTGTAAAGGAAAAGGAAAAAAAGTAAAAAAAGAAAAGGAAAAAATGAAAAGGAAAAGGAAAGAAAAGGGAAAGGAAAGGAAAAGGAAAAAAGGAAAAGGAAAACCAAGGAAAAGGAATGAGAAGAAAAAAGGAAAAGGAATGAGAAGAAAAAAGGAAAAGGAAGAAAGGGAAAGACAGGGAAAGGGAAAGGGAAAGGGAAAGGGAAAGGGAAAGGGAAAGGGAAAGGGAAAGGGAAAGGGAAAGGGAAAGGGAAAGGGAAAGGGAAAGGGAAAGGGAAAGGGGAAGGGAAAGGGGAAGGGAAAGGGAAGGGGAAGGGAAAAGGAAAAGGAGAAGGAGAAGGAGAAGGAGAAGGAGAAGGAGAAGGAGAAGGGGAGGGGAAGGGGAAGGGGAAAGGGAAAGGGGATAGGGGATAGGGATGGGGAAGAAGAAGGGGAAGGAGAAAGGGAAGGGGAAGGGGCCTCACAGAGATGCTCAGGGCAGCGAGGGGGGCTCCTTCCAGCTCTCCCAGCACAACCCCCAGCCCTCTCCCTCCTGAGGGCCCCTCTCCAGCCCACAGAGGGGCTGGGGTCTCATCACCCCCCTTCCCTCTCTGGAGGCATCCACCTGGGGAGGGGCACCCAGGGGCACGCGGAGGGCTTAGGCAGAGCCCGGGGCTCCCGTGCCTGCGGACATGGTGCTCGCCAGGGACCTGCCTTTGATTTTCTCTTCGGAGGATTCCCTCTCCCCGCTTGAAAGGGTTGCTATTTTGTAAAGAGGGAGCTAAGAGCAAAGCTTAAACACATACTTACACATGGAGTCGCTCCTTAACGAGCAGAGATGTGAAAAATAAGCCGTAGTCTGGTCACAGAACATCCTTGTTGGCTTTTTCTCTCTTTTTTTTTTTTTTCCTCCTTTTTTAATTGCAAATCTCTCCCATCCTGAACCTTCAAATAATTCTGTGTCTCCTTCCATCTTCTTGCATATTTAAACTGGGCTGCTCTCGTGGGTATTTGGAGGTGGAGATGTGCAACTGGGGCTTCAGCATTGTGCTGTGCTGTGCTGCTGGGGACAGCGGGCACACGCACGGTGGGACGCAGCATCCCTGGGAGCTGCTGCCCCCCTAACACCCAGCTGCAAACATTTCTGCAAATATCCATCAGAAAAAAAAAAACAAACACAAAAAAGCCCCAAGAAAAAAAAGGTCTATGACACTACTAGCAGCCCTCTTCCCAACCTACAGCGAATTTCTTGATTACAGCCTTCCTACATTTCCGCTGGGAGAATTTCTTATGGTTGAAGCCTGTGTTTGAATTCCAAGTAATAACATTTTCGAATAGGCTCCGATTGAAAAATTGGGGGAAAAAAATACAAAGAAATCATCTACACAAATTGTTCCCCTGAGCTATTTTCCAAATGGCCTTACTGCTGCTGTTTCAGATGTGATTTCTTTGCCTGACGTGAGGTACACTTACTGCTCACTTGAAAGCCAGGAGAAGAATTGTAGATGTTAACAGTCATCTCCAAAAATATATTTCAGATTATTCCAAATTACTCTGCTGGAAGAGAAATCTGAGGACATTACCTTTAATATCGGAGCTGCAAAGAGGCCCATTTCCATTTTCTACACTCAACTGAAAAAATGAGAAAAATACATATTGAGCCCACCTTTATTAAAATCGTTTCCCCTCCCCATCCCTGCGTGTTATCTCACACCCATAAGTGTGTGTCTCTTATTTAGTAGCTCCTGGGAACTTGCTGCTGGGGAAATTTGCATCCTCGAGGGTATGGCCAGCCCCGCTACTGAGGTCGTGGAGGGCTGAGACTGGGGGCAGAGGCTGTTCTTATCCCCAGCAACCCTGCCCTCCCCTCCACACCTCTCTCTTGCCATCAGGTGATTCCCTGCAGGCCCTTTCCTGGTGGCCAAGGGGGGCTGGATCAGCTGCTGCACCGCTTTTAAATACTCAGCTCAGCGTAATACCGTGTTCGACTCATGACATCTGATACGCATCTATCATATCCCTTTTCTTTTCCCATTTGTGTCTCAATTTTTATTCTAGTTATGGCTTGATGGATTTTTTTTTTTCTCAATAACTGAGGGCCAACCGCCGCTATTCGTACCCACCCTGTGCTGCCTCCCCTGCCGTGCACCGCAGCGATGAGCCGTCCCCACCAAAGATGATGGGAGCACGTGAAGGACCAGAGAAAGCCCTGTGTTATCCTCTCACTGACTGTAATTATCAAAGGAAAAATACTTCACATTGGTTCCCCCCTGGGCAGAAGTGTGGCGAACGGCCCCGGGAGCCGTGCCAGGACCCTGGCAGCTGGAGGATGCCAGGACGATGCGCTTGGGAAACAGGAGGAACCTCCCAGCCGTGGTGTTACCAGCCCCATCCTCTCCTGCTGCTTCAGAGGTACAGAGCAGCAAGCGTTATATTCAGCCTTCAAAATATGATTTTAAAATATCTAAAGGTCTATATGAACTACCACAGCTCCCCACCAGAGGTATTTTTATTTTACAGTTAAATAAGAGCTGAAAGAGCATCCTTATTTATCGCTAGCCAGGTTCCTTTGAACACCAGCGTTGAGACTTACTCCTTCCATAGATAACTTCTTTGCACACAAATAAAATTTAGCTTTTTTGGAGGGGTCCTGTTAATTAATTCTCAAGCCAAGGTGCCCACAGATGTCAGGCTCCCACCTCGCGCAGAGCTTGCATCCAAGCAAAAGTGCTGACCCAGCATTTTGCAGCAAATCATGTGTTTTAAATGGCCCAAAAGTAACATTTCTCAGCAATTTTTTTTCTCAGTCCTCTGGTAGCCTTGGGGTTTTGCATGTGCCACAGCGCTTTTGGGAGACCGGTGGGGACGTGTGCCCCAAGTGATATGATTCCGTGGCAAATGAAGCCATCTTCTCCTTAACCTACTGGAAATAATGTCATAGGTGAGGCATTTAGGATAGAGGAATCTGAAGCAATGTAATGTTTTAATTTGAAAAAGTAATAATCCAGAGGCCAGAGAAAAAATGTCATGTGTATTACATGAGTAATAGCTCATTATCGAAGCATTGTAGAGTCATTATTTTAAATAACTGTATTTCATTCCAGTGGCTGGGATGGAAAGCAGTATGTATTTTGTGTAAAATAGATTTGCATTATTATTTATTCATGAGTTTTAAAAGGATCATTATTTTTGACGGACAGCTCCTGTCAAAAGATTTATATATGGGAGCTCGTGTTTTCCCATAATAATGATTAATCAATAAACATTTGAAAACAGTGCTTAAAATTCAGCATTACCAGGATACACATTTACCTCTAATTAGAAACAGGTTTTTGTTTGGGAAACCAGATCACTTTCAAATTCCTTCTAATTGCTCACAAACCAACGTGCCTTCTCACCCGCCGCCTGCCGTGGCAGCACCCAGGGCGCCCACTGGGTGCTTCATCCCCCCGAACCCGGGACCACGGGGGTGGCCGGGGGATGCTGCACACCCAGGAGCATCCAGCTGCGTGTCTGTTCACGTACACTGCGGCTCCAGGAGTGATGCTGAGTGGCTGGAGGAGAAGCATCACATCTGGACAGCAAAATTCCCGGTGCCAACCCAGCTGCACGATGTCAGCTTGAAATTAAAATACCGGGCTGTTGTTATTCTTAACGGACACCATGCCGAGGGTGGGAAACAAGCAATTTAAATGCTTTGTGTAGCTGAAATCCAGACCCTACTGCAGTAAAGGAGAAAGCAAAGCCCATGCCTGCTGCTCCTTCATATTTCACCCTGCTACCATGGTGTAAATGTCACCAGGAAAGAAAATACATTGCTTTTCTTGTCGCTCCCCCAGGTTTTCTCCCCACGCTGCCTTGTGGATGCTGGGTTTGCATTGCTGGGTATCGCCTCTTGCTACATGACGGCTGAAAACAGAGATGTTGAGGAACCAGCCGCTGTGTCCTGCCCCAGCCCTGTGGTTTCCACCCTCTCTGGTGTCGGTGCTGCTGAATCCGGGGTGCACGTGTGCCGCAAGCCAAGAAAGTGGGCACGACACCCCTCTTCATGCCTCTGTGATGAGTCTTTCCGGAGCATCAGTACATACAGTAAATCTGCTTCCTTTGCATTTCCCATGGCTTATATTTAATGAAGTTTTGAAACAAGACATCTCCAAAAGTGAGCAGCATCACACGGCCTGGTCCATCAAATGTTTCGTTGCCTTTGCAAAGCGTGGTGCAGGCTGAACACGTCCCACCTCCCAGCATGGAGCTAAGTGATAACGTGACGGCCCAGAAATGACAGTACATCCTTTACCGTTGGAAAGGAAGGTTTTCATAATGTTGCTTTCCCAGCCTGAAAACTGTAGAGGGTTCAGCGCAACCAATGCCTTCAATCAGCCCATTAGCCGACCCATGGATTAGTTCATGGAGGTGATTCCTTTTTTCCCTGAACCACAAAGCCAACATAGAACACTAATAACTTTTATTTTGGCATTATCCGTTTTCGGGCTTGAAAGACCCTGGATGAAGCAGTCAGGTGGAATTGGCCACAGGGGTTTGGAGCTTTTCTTCATGCAAAGCTCACCCTTTTTCATGTGCCAAATTACTTATCCTTCACATGGGCTGGTGAAGGATGCATAGATGACATGTAAATGCTTGTGAACAATAACAGCCGCAACAATAACTGTCGTAATATTGAAGAGCCAGCTGGTAATTGGTGCCATCCCTGACGAGGAGCGCAGCCATTACCCTTATTATCCTTCCTGCTAATGGAGAAGATTGGCACCACGGAGCCAACGACCAGAAGAAATATGTCACCATCGCCCAGCTTTTCATTTACACCCCAGAGCTTTCGCTCCTGGGGACGTGTTAATCCACAGGGCTGGGAACAGACGAAGTGGGGGAACCCCTCGGGGAGGCAAACCTGGGCCCAAAATGCAGCCAGAGCATCCCCAGTTGGGCAGGGCAGGCAGGGCAAGGCTTGCCAGCTGTGCAAGGCAGCACCAGCCCTATTTCTCCTGGGCATCCATGAATTATTCAGCAAAGCAGCACTGCTTTTGCTTTTCTTGGTCTCCCCAGCACATCCCAGTGCCTGGCTGCATCCCTGCTCACCATTTACCAGGGCAATTACCAGGCAAACCCTTCCCTCAAACCAACACACCCCCAAAACTCCTTTTCTGCCCATAAATCAGCCTCAAATAATCCATTTTATTTATTTTTACCATGAATGGAAGTAGCTCAAGCAGATTTATTTGGGCTGCTCCTTGCCGTGTGCTACAGCTTGGCAGCTGGATGTTGCTGCTGCCAGGATGCAGAAGAGACCCTGAACCATGCAGGTGACCCCGGCACCCCCCTGCTCCCAGCACCCCAAACCCCATGTCAGGGAAGCTGCTGTGAAATATGTTCCTGAACATACAGACACCCCACAGCAAATTTCCCTCCAAAGAAGGTTCCCTGGGGTAACTCTTCTCCATGTGCCCCCACCCTGTACAGGAGGGAGATGTGAGAGGAAAGGTAACTGCACAGAGGTTTTCTGATAAGTTGGGAATTTTAGTGTTAAATGTTGTTAGAATATTTATTTTTAATAAATTTACAACCTGAATAGCTGCCTTCACTAGTATTTTATGTGGTGTCCCGAGCCTTTTTAATGTACCAGGGAGAAATCTGGAGGTATTGTGCTGGCAGGAAAACCAGCCAGAAGTCACAGAAGTCCCATCTATTTGAAATGGATGCTAAACTCTGATCATGAAAGTCGCCTTTAAAGAAATATGGAAAAATCCTGAAATTCATTTCAAATTAGCTGACTTGAATATTTTGTACCCTAACAGCTGTGCAGCCGGAGAGATGGCTCAAAGGCAGAAAGAGAATTGACCTGAAATGCTCATTAAAATCACAATGAAATGAGGCTTTAAGAAAAGATGTTCTTTTCTCTCCAGCATGATGTGAGACAGTGGAAACTCCAACTCTTTTCGCATGCTCCCCTTGCTCCACTTCAAATCCCTTCCTGCCAGCGCTTGAAAGAGGCATCCAGGCTGCATTAACCCTGTGGGTGCCCGGCGCCGAGCTCAGGAATGGTGGTTTTTCACAGCACGGCCGTTTTCAGCGCTGGGGATAAAAATTCTTGGCAGGTGGGAAGGTGCTACTTCCACCCCTGATTTTGGGGTCTGTAGAGGTCATGGTGGGCTGCAGGATTTCAGTGCTGTCCTGCTTTGCCCCTTGTACTTACACAGCACAGGTCGTCATCCCTGTGGTGCCACCGGCGTAACCCCGAGCATCCTCAGGTGCGCCAGGAAGGATTTCACCGGCGATATCAAGTGTTGTTCCAGTCTGCAGCTATTAAAAGCTGGCTCTAAGCCCATAATATAATACATTGCGATTAAAGGAAGCACATTTGTCCTGCTGGTAATATCAACATCTTATGAATGAGCGGGTTCTGATATCAGCTAATTAGGAGTGGGTTTATTGCAGCATCTGTCACCTGGAGTTAAGCAATTTATCCTGGGAGGCTCCTTGCGGGGAGGGGGCTGTCAAAGGCTGGTGGTGGGGAAGGTGCAGGGCCGGGGAAACAGCTGCGCCTCAGCACTGCCGGGGGAAATCCCCACTGAAAGAGTGGGGAGAGCATGCTGGAAAATATACAAGCAATTAGATGCATTGTGGTAGCCTAATTGCCTGGCTCGCCAATAATTTTGGAGAGATAACCATGGCAACGGCAGGATCGCACACTTGTGTGTCGTGGCTGGAGCACGCAGAGCCAGTGGGCTTCCTTCTTCCCTTGGATGCAGGCAGCGCCGTTCCTTTCTCCTTGAAGAGCATCTCATTCTAAAGCACCGCTACAGGGCAGCATCCTCCAACGGCGCCGGGATCCACAGCCTCCCATCTCGCTGGCCGGGGCTCCCCGCAGCGCTCAGGAGCACCGTCGTCCCCACTGCTGGCCGGGAAAGCATGGGCAGGATGAGGGTGCCTCTCCCTTGAAACCCCAGGGTTTGAATTCCCCACCATGAGCTTCCAGAAGACACGGGGGAAAAAAAGTCCCACGCGGGACATTACTTGCAGGGAGCACTCACAACGAGGTGTCAGGGCAGCACTCTGTGATTTCTACGTGTTCTGCTCAGCCTCCCATTCCGACCGTCACAGCATGTCTCATATGCCAAGGTTTTTGCGCTCGCTGCAAGGCGCAGTATAAAACACACACGTGCAAGATTTTGCCCTAACCCGCATTGGTGTTCCTGTCTTGTAGGATGACCCAACACTGGCTTTGAGTCCAAACTACCCAAATTCACTGCTGCATTTTAAGTGAGGTATAAATTCTGGTGGTGGCAATAAAAAGCCTGAGGTAACCCAAATTTGAGGTTTTGAGACAGTTGGGATGGAGCAAAGAGGGATTCAACATCCTGGCAAAGGGTGAAAATTTAGAGGGGTTTGCGAGGAGTCCCTAAACCTGCACAAAGAAGGTGCTGGTCCTAATTTCAGGCTTGCAGAGACTCTGGGTTGTGGATGCTCTTTCCCCTGTGATGTGCCACTGCATTGTCCCTCGTGCCCAGCGCTACTGGGTACCAGGTACCCCCATCCCCTTCCCTACAGTGACCCCCTCTTTGGAGCCGGCACCTACTGTGTTCCCCGCCTCAACCTACCCACCCACCCGCCTCTGATTTGTGTTCTTGACGTTTATAATCAAGAATAATGATTTTTTTTAATGTGGTTTTCTACCTGTTTTTATGTTTCTGCTTCCTATTTCTGGCTGCACGAGTGGCATTTGATAGCTGGAGCCTGGCTGGCGCGGCGTGGATTTCACCTGCTCTGCAAATACCTGGTGGTTTGCTCCTCTGCCCACACTTCTGCAGGACCACTTCACCGTCACCAGTATGTTAAACCCAAGGAATTAACTCTGCATACATGGCAGATTTAGCATCATTATCCCTGGCACGTGGCTGGTTTTTTCATTATGTGCAAGGAGATAGCGAGTGCTTGTAGGTATCACATTAAAAAATATGTCCAGGTTCCAGCTGGGATAGAGTTAATTTTCTTTCTCGTAGCTGGTGCAGTGCTGTGCTTTGGGTTTAGGATGAGAATAACGTTGATAACGTGCTGATGTTTTAGTTGTTGCTGAGCAGTGCTCGCACTAAAGCAAGGGCTTTTCAGCTTCCCGTGCTCTGCCAGCGAGGAGGCTGGAGGGGCACAACAAGCTGGGAGGGGAGGCGGCACAGCCGGGACAGCCGACCCCAACTGGCCAAAGGGATATTCCATGTCATACGGCGTCATGCCCAGTATGTAAACTGGGGGGAGCTGGCTGGGGGGCAGCAATCGCTGCTCAGGGACTGGCGGGGCATCGGCCGGCAGGTGGGGAGCAATTGCATCGTGCATCACTTGCTTTGTATATTCTTTATTATTTTTTAAATTATTATTTATTTCAATTATTAAACTCTTCTTATCTCAACCCACAATTTTTCTCACGTCTACACTTCTGATTCTGTCCCCATCCCAACCAGGGGGACAGGGAGCGAGTGGCTGTGTGTGGCTCAGGCACTGGCTGGGGTTAAACCACGACAATAAATCAACTTCAAAGGATGCCACAAAGTTTTCCGCCTTTTATCCAACCCATAATCTTCAAAATTAAGCAAGGCTTATAATGCAAATATTGATTTTGGTGCTGGATGATGGAAGGGCTGGGGCAGGGTTTTGGAAACGGGCCATGCGTTTCATTTCCTCTGCGCTAGGACAGCACGTTGTCATCAGCGTTTCTTTTATTTGCACATCTGGAACCAGGCAAAGCACACAGCTGGGAAGAGCTGCTGGCCATTCCTGATGCTTTGCTTTCCTCTGGAGAGCTTGGAAAACCACCCTCACTAAGGAATAATTAAGCAGGATAGTTAATAAAATCATACTAAAGATGAAATGAGAGTCGTGGTAGCACCAACCCCAAGGATATGGGAAAGATTTGGGATTTTGTTGTGTTTTCAACAGCTTAGCCATTTGTAAAAAGTCATGTTTAGAAAAAAAAGTTGTGGCAGGTACAGCTGGGAGCACAGGCTCCCTGGGGCTGAGGCATCTTCCCATGCCGGCTTTCCTAGGGCTCAGCATCACCTCATTAAATTCAGGCAGCTCGAGCTGCTCCTCAGAGAAGTGCAATAGCAAAGCCAAGGCTGAAAAAAACATGCATTAGAAAAATATGTGCACAGATACCCACCCGAATGCAGCCACCTATGGAGATGTATTCAGGTGCTGAGGCTGCATTCATCTTTTCATACTTATTTGTGCTTCTGTGATATAGCCTGTCTTGTTATACAAGCCACATCGCTCATGGAGAGGTTTCTGAGCCATTAATAAAAGTGAAATCACTATAATAACTGAGGTTTTACCCACGCTTGGCCCTGCCAGCAGGTCTGGGCCGTTGGCAGCTTGGCTTCGCAGCTAAGCAAATACTGGATAAAAAAAAAAGGAAAAATCTCATTTCATCTCTCTCAGCCTCAGGTCGGAGAGACTTTGTGACCCGTCTCCCTATTAAAATCCAGTTAAGTGTGACCCAAGACTCAGCTGACATCATTAACACAATGTTGGTATTTCATCTTCAGTTATGCCAGGGTCGGGGTTAAGCACGGCTCGGTAATAACACGGCTCCCACCTGCAGGTAACGCTTGGCCTGGAAGATGCTGAGCAGGTTTGCAGAAGTGTCCTGGAGTAGGGCTGTGCTTTATGCGAGCATTAAGTGCCCAATCAGCCCCCCGCTGAAAATATTCCTCGCCTCTAAGGCACCGCGAATACCCGCGAGGATGTACTGCGGGTTACGAGAGGCACCTCCTCGCCCGCGAGGTGCTCGGGCTTCAGAAATGAGGTGCTGGAGGAGGATGTCTCAGGGAGAAACAGTTTGGGGGACATGATGTCTGTTTTCAAAATGCTGATTTTAGCATGGGGGTGAGGGCAGGTTTAACTGAGGTTTTCCAAGCAGAATTACCAGCGTCTGCTCCCTGGTATGATTATAGCCTTCTCCCTTATTTCCCCACAACTGCTTTTTGATGCCTGGCTTCACAGGACATCATGACCTACGTTCTCCTACCATCGCTGCTCTTGGGACCTGCTTTGGGGGGTCTTCATTCCCAGCAAGGAAAGGAAGGTTTGCATACTTTTAATATCATGGAAAACACATATTTAAGCACCCAGTTCCCAGCACGGTGTGGGTGCTGCGCAGCCTGGGTTCATCTCACCTTGGGATGCCACGCAGGGAATGACTGGCTCTTCCCCCATCGGGAGCATTGGGCAGCTCCAACATCTTTAAACCACACATTTGCAGTGCAATAAATCTGGTAAACACTGATAAAATCGGTGCTGCCAGATAAAGGGCTGATTAAGGGCTTATGCCAGAGCGAGGCTTTCTGAGAGTGTAACGCTGGGAATGGCCCCTCCATGAGTTATTTAAAATGCAAAGCAATGGCTGCATGAACATAAATACCAGGATGTGCCAAATTCAGGTGCGTTCACCTGTCTGAGATCCTGTAAATCCTTGTTTGTGCAGGAAGGCTTTCCTCAGGGCAGAGCCACAGTAAGCAACAGAAATATCTGCATGATTAAAACCCTGGGCAGCCAGCTAGAATTTAATTCACTTGAAAAATAACCCCACAATAAACCAACACAATAGCCAGACAAATAAAAGAAGAGGAAAAGTGAAGGTAAAATATAGCTCCACAAACCAGTACCTACAAAATGGAAATGTTGGGAAAGGAGTTTTTTGATGCATTGGGAAACGTACTTTTATGTTATAGCATTTACTTTGCTGAGCCCTGTGACCAAATCACAGGTCACCTCAACTAGCAGCGACGGCACTGGTGGTGACGAGCAGCACCCCCGCCCTCCTGCCTTGCAAAGGTTAGCCAAAACCTCCGGCAAGAACCCAGCATGGAGGCACCCCGACAGCTCCTCATGCCAGCTGTGCTCTGAAGGCTGGCACGGGGTTTTACAGCCTGTTTAATGGGAATTTGGGAAGCAGAGGCTCCCACCAGCAAGCTTATCATGCGTGTCCTTGGCCCGTGCTACGCTCACGTTCCTACTTCTCCGCTTTCACCTGCGCCGCAGCTGAGGCTGAGAAGCAACAGCAGACACTACTAGATTTCCAATGAAGCCCTGAATCATTAGAGACTCAGAGTAGGATTAAGCAACACAGCTAATTAATTGTAACAGCTGATTTCAGCGCTGAATTTGGAAGACTGCATTGGAGTAATTCCCCAGTGCTGATATCCTAGGGGTAACTCTCCTGAGCATAGAAGGATACAAAAGCCCCTCTCCAGGCAGCTGAGCATGCCTTAAATAACATAGGCATGGACAAGGCAGGTTGGGAGAGTGGCAGGGACCACCTGGGAGCATCAGCCGTGGTGTCCCTGGCCAGACAGTGGGAACCATTGACCCAGACAGAGGTGATGGAGATGGAGATGGCCGTGATGGGTAGGCAGCAGTGACATGAAGAACACTGTGATGTGCTCAAGTGGTTATACAGGGGTAAACAGCCTATTTCAGGCCACTTCCCTGCAAATATGACTGTGCGTCTAAATCGTATGGGTGCTCCTGAGCATCCTTGAGCGCAAGTGGGAGGAAAGGGGAAACAGCTGTGCTCGGGGGTGTGCGCTTCACCTTCTGGAGTCCCAGAAAGGGGTTATGTGTGCCTGCTCGTTTGGGTTTGAAGCATGTGGAGGGTTTTGCCGACCCTACAAGTCAAAGCTCCCAGCGAGGGGGCTTTGCTGCCGCCCCGATGCTGCTCTGTACCACAGCACGCTTCCCACATCTCCAGGGCTTTGGCATTTTGGCTGCTTTTCATTAAAAACCCAGCCCACTTCAGAAACAAACATTTTATGATGAGTGAATACAGTCTGAAAGAAAACTTAGCTTTTAACTGCCTTGTGTTTTCAGTAATGTTTTTATTTGAACCATTCCTGACATTCTTCTCGTGTGTTTTTCTGCACTGAATATCAATTTTCATACGATGCTGGGGAGACATTCGGAGTAGCTTTACCCTACCTGTGAGACTTTTCTCCAACCTCTGCAGAACAAGGATGGGCTGAGGACATGGCTTTATCTCTTGTGCCTGCCTCAAGACCATGCCAAGGAGGGCTGGGGCAGAGTGCCAATGGTTTTTTGTGAAAATAAGTATATCCTAAGAGGAAGTTATTACTCAGAATCGTTCAGGAAAATGGACTTTGATCATAAGGCAACAAAAAGATGCTGGTGTGTAAGTGAATGTGGCTACAGTGAATCAGGGTAGATAATAATTTGCACTGGTAATTCATTTTCAGAATTGACACAGCACTAATGAAGTCATAGAAAGCGTCTGCCTTCTGTGGGGTGGGCAGAAGGAGGCTTTTTGGAAGGGTATTTTAAAGGTAGAAGTAGCATGGGACAGGAAAAAGGTATAAAAATAAGCACTCGAGCAAAGCCAGAACAGAGATCTACACACACGTCTCTGTTTTTAATGGGATTTATTAAATTTCTGGCAAATACATCAGTTTTATGGAGAAACACATGGTATTTCTCACCTTTCATTAGCTGGAAAAGAATGACACATTCAAAATCGGTACCGCCTTAAAACCAAACAAACCTCCATCCACCAACGCAATTCACATTGTTTTGCTACCCAAAAAAAACCCCAACCCGAAACCTGGAACGGGGTTTCAGCCTTCCCTTAGCTAAACCCTGCTGGAGCGAGCACAGCGTTACGTGAAGCGCCAGCAGCTGGCCAGGACACTGCTGCAAGGCAGCCGCTCTTCCTTCCTCAACGAACTGAGACACCTCCCTGTGTTTCTGTTATCAGTTTTCACCATGCAAAATGGCATGAAATAAAGCATCGAACTTATAGAATCATAGAATCAGCTGGGTTGGAAAAAACCCTTAACGTCAAGCCCAACCATTAATCTCACACAGCCAAGTCCGCCACTAAACCATGTCCTGAAGTGCCTCATCTACGTGCTGTTAAATACCCCCAGGGATGGTGAGTCAACCACTGTCCTGGGCAGCCTGTGCCAGGGCCTGACAGCCTTTTTGGTGAAGAAATTTTCCCTCACGCCCAACCTAACCCTCCCCTGACGCAGCCTGAGGCTGTTCCCTCTCGTCCTGTCACTGGTGACCTGGGAGCAGAGACCAGCCCCCCCCTCACTCCAGCCCCTCTCAGGCAGCTGCAGAGAGCGAGAAGGGCTCCCCTCAGCCCCCTCTTCTCCAGGCTAAACCCCCCCAGCCCCCTCAGCCGCCCCCCAGCACACTTGTGCTCCAGGTCCTTCACATATGATCCAAAGAAGGACCATCAAGGACCACCTCCTGGTCTTACACAGCAAGGTCACAGACACACTGCAGAGACCCGAGAGGTGCAATATTCTGCAGATGCTCCTGGCGTTGCAGGAGAACAAAAGTTGTATCCCTTAAAATGCCCCCATTCCTCCCGGGCACGCACCCCTCCCCGCTGGCGCCTGGCTCTGTGGCAGGATGGGGGCTGAGCAGGGTGACGCCCTGGGGACGCTGCTGCCCACCCCCGGCGAGGGACGGGGACGTTTTAAGCAACGCAAGTTTTGCTCTATTGCAATGCCAGGAGCATCTGTGGCTGTGAGAGCACAGCAAAGGGCAGTAAGTAACCTTTGCTAGGAAGGAGGGAAGGAGGGAAGGAAGGAAGGAAGAAGGAAGGAAGGAAGGAAGGAAGGAAGGAAGGAAGGAAGGAAGGAAGGAAGGAAGGAAGGAAGGAAGGAAGGAAGGAAGGAAGGAAGGAGGGAAGGAGGGAAGGAAGGAAGGAAGGAAGGAAGGAGGGAAGGAAGGAAGGAAGGAAGGAAGGAGGGAAGGAGGGAAGGAAGGAAGGAAGGAAGGAAGGAAGGAAGGAAGGAAGGAAGGAAGGAAGGAAGGAGGGAAGGAAGGAAGGAAGGAAGGAAGGAAGGAAGGAAGGAAGGAAGGAAGGAAGGAAGGAAGGAAGGAAGGAAGGAGGAAGGAGGGAAGGAAGGAAGGAAGGAAGGAAGGAAGGAGGGAAGGAAGGAAGGAAGGAAGGAAGGAGGGAAGGAGGGAAGGAAGGAAGGAAGGAAGGAAGGAAGGAAGGAGGGAAGGAGGGAAGGAAGGAAGGAAGGAAGGAAGGAAGGAAGGAAGGAAGGAAGGAAGGAAGGAAGGAAGGAAGGAAGGAGGGAAGGAGGGAAGGAAGGAAGGAAGGAAGGAAGGAAGGAAGGAAGGAAGGAAGGAAGGAAGGAAGGAAGGAAGGAAGGAAGGAAGGAAGGAGGGAAGGAAGGAAGGAAGGAAGGAAGGAAGGAAGGAAGGAAGGAAGGAGGGAAGGAAGGAAGGAGGGAAGGAGGGAAGGAAGGAAGGAAGGAAGGAAGGAAGGAAGGAAGGAAGGAAGGAAGGAAGGAAGGAAGGAAGGAAGGAAGGAAGGAAGGAGGGAAGGAAGGAAGGAGGGAAGGAAGGAAGGAAGGAAGGAAGGAAGGAAGGAAGGAAGGAAGGAAGGAAGGAAGGAGGGAAGGAAGGAAGGAAGGAAGGAAGGAAGGAAGGAAGGAAGGAAGGAAGGAAGGAAGGAAGGAAGGAAGGAAGGAAGGAAGGAGGGAAGGAAGGAAGGAAGGAAGGAAGGAAGGAAGGAAGGAAGGAAGGAAGGAAGGAAGGAAGGAAGGAAGGAAGGAGGGAAGGAAGGAAGGAAGGAAGGAAGGAAGGAAGGAGGGAAGGAAGGAAGGAGGGAAGGAAGGAAGGAAGGGAGGGAGGAAGGAAGGGAGGAAGGAAGGGAGGAAGGAAGGAAGGAAGGAAGGAAGGAAGGAAGGAAGGAAGGAAGGAAGGAAGGAAGGAAGGAAGGAAGGAAGGAAGGAAGGAAGGAAGGAAGGAAGGAAGGAAGGAAGGGAGGAAGGGAGGGAGGGAGGAAGGAAGGAAGGAAGGAAGGAAGGAAGGAAGGAAGGAAGGAAGGAGGGAAGGAAGGAAGGAGGGAAGGAAGGAAGGAAGGAAGGAAGGAAGGAAGGAAGGAAGGAAGGAAGGAAGGAAGGAAGGAAGGAAGGAGGGAAGGAAGGAAGGAAGGAAGGAAGGAAGGAAGGAAGGAAGGAAGGAAGGAAGGAAGGAAGGCAATAAAAATCCTCCCTTCCCCAGGCACAGAACTTCTCACTGGAGGAAGCAAACACATTGCGACCATCCCTGCCCACCCAGGCCGGGGGCTGTGGTGATGCCCGGGCAGCCCCGATGCCCCGTGGGAGCTGGGGAAGAAGATGCATGTCCCTTGCACCAGGGGCTGGCCTGCCCGCCGGGGCTTTCGCGTGCCCAGGGCAACGCTGGCTGCTCCTCAGCAATTTTGGAGACGCGTTAAAATGTTGCGATTTGCTTTTGGAGCTCTGCGTGGGCAATAAAAAGCAGTTTGATGGACATGTCTAGTGCAAGGGCAAAGAGATGGGTCTGGGATTAGCAGGTATAAATCTGTTATGTGCACCCTGTGGGCAAGTCTGCTTAACAGAGACCTATTTTTGCAGCGATGTTAAGCTGGGCTGGTGCATTAAATCCTGTTTTGAGACCCGATCCAGGCAGGGAAAGCTGAGCAGCTGCCTGCTGGGAATTGCACTCATCTCAGGAAGGCTGAGGAGCACCATTGTGAGGCCGCAGCGTTTGGTACAGGGGGGACATAGGGAAGCTGTGGTGCAGCACAGCCAACATTTCCATCACCCTTCCTCGTGCAAACCTTCCCAGGTCTCGCCTGAATTTGTGGCCTGATGCAAAGCCCTGGGGCTTCGTGGTGGGGCTTCCATCCGTGTTCCTCAACAGCTTATCACCAGCATTAATAGCCCATTACCTAATTAACCTTTTTCAGATGCTTTTTCAGGTGCAAACTCAGTGGTAAGGTGGTGTGGAGGTGGGGCAGGAGTCGGGAGGGCAGTGGGTGCGGGAGGTACGGCTGCAGGGCCAGCGACCCTGCCGTGAGCCTCCCACGGCTGCCGGCTGCCTCTCAGATGCGTTATAGGGCTAAGATTCGCGTACCATAAAAAAATAAATGGATAAACGCTCTCACTCGCCTGTGCTCAGGGAAAATAAACGAACAGCAACCTTCTGCCAGCTGAGGGGGGGGCATTATTTGCTGTATGTTAATAATTTACTTCCAGCACTTGCCAGCTCCTCTGGCATTCCCGCTGGCACCGTCGGAGCCTGGCCAGGTGAGCCCATTGCAGGCAACCAGTTTCATTCCTCATTCTTACAACAACCTGAGAACAATTCCCCTCAATAACAATTACACGTTCTTCCACGTGCAGGGACTCCAGGATGTTTGCTACTAGCAAGTTATTTTAACCCTCCTTGGTATGAATGCTGTAATTTCCTTCCCTGCTGGGTTTTTCAGCATTTGGCCCATGGACTATTGTTTGCCAAAGCCACCCAGGTGTGCCGAGACCCCCCCAGAGCCATGCCCGAGCAGCTGCCAGGGCTGAGATCCCCGAACCAGGACCACAATTACGTCTAATTTCTCATTTTAGTGAGAAAAAGCAGAAGACATTTCCATTTTGCAAAGCGCACCCACCATCCCCTTGTGCATAAGCCCATCCTCCCTCCTGCCCGCCTGGATGCACGCGCTGGTTGCAGCAGGGCTGCGCTCCGCAGCGTAATGAGCTCATTAGGAAACTTCTCATTAATTGCGGCAGGTTCTGGATCAGAGTTGGTTTGACATCTGCAAACATGACCCAGATGGAGATGCCAAGAGCGGAGCGTGCCCAGACTGGGGACTCCCCCCACCACGGCCCTACCTGTGGGCACGGGGAGGGGGAACGAGAGCCAGCGCTGCCATGGTACTCGATTCAACCATGCGATGTTTTTTCCTAAAGAAAAGAAAAAAAGAGGACATCTCAGATAAGAACACAAATGTTTTTCTTCCCCCAGTTCCAAGGAAAAAACTGTTTTATAAATCATTTCAGATAAACAGAGACAATCAAATCTTTTGTTTTCAATTCACGCTGGAGATACTGTGCAGGCACCGATAGCCTGGGATTGCTTCACTCCGCGCCAATAAATCTGCCATTTGCAATACAGGGTCTGCCAAGAAAATCTCCCTAGGCTTGGTCTGGTTTCAGCAGAGGATATCTGAACAAGACTGTATAAATACTGCAGTTTTAGGCCAGTTCCCTCTTCTGCAGCTTTTGCAAACCCAAGCAAGTTTCCTCTTGGCGATGAGCACATCAGATACGAGTGGCGGTTGGTGTTTGCTTGTGCAGCCTGATATTTAGATGTTTTTTTCTGGTAATTCATTGTTTTTGAGGCACCGGTGGGAGCAGGGGAGCGAAGAGGATGGTGTTGAAGCCTTGGGGACCAGGGGAGGCTGCACACTCCCTGCCGCAGCTGGGCACCCCAAAACGCTGCTGCCATGGCTTCGATGCTGCAGGGTGTGCCTGGGGATGGGGAATGGGGTCCTTGGAGCACCCCAGCAACATGCTGATACTCCAGGAGAGGGGTAGGAAAGAATAAAGTGTTTCTAGCAAAATCAGAACGCAGGAAATGCTGGCATCCAGACAAAACTGGGGAACTGTGCCATACGAGTCAGGTTGGTGGGCTATTTTTATTGAAATATTAGAAATTATGGATATTCTAGAACATTTAATGTATTTTTTCTACCCTCTCTTGTGCGTAAGGGCTGGACCGCGCAAAGCAACCTTGGTGGCAGGGCAGCCTCTGGGCCGTGTCGCTCCTGCCTCGGCCCCTGACGCCGAGCAGGGTCACCACTTACATGACATTTCAAAAAACATTTTTGTTTGCTTAGAACAGTTTCCATATTTCACATGAACATACAACATTGTGATTTGGGTTTTTTGGGGGGGAGCTGGGAAAATTCTGGCTTTCCCCTTGTCTCAGTGTAGGGAATACAGTGATCTGGGGATAAATCAAGAACACTTAAATACAAAGCTAAAGGTATACTTTGCTATATATTATATAACTGTATACTTTATATATTATATATGGTCAAGACATATATGTACAGGTACATAGGCCAGTGGAAGTCCAGGTGCGTCTGTGCCACACATAGGAGCAGGAGTAAGTTATTCTTGTCTTGGGGATTTGGCAATTTTGCTTTTAAAGGATGCAGCAGTGGCGATGCCCAGTTCCCACCACTGTGCTCTCCCATCAGGAGTCCAGTTTTACCCTATTTATAGGCTGTCGACACTCAGGATTAAAGGAACAGTACCTGCAGAGTTTGTAGTCTAGTAACACATTTTATGGTTCAGGTAAAAGCATATTTTCTAGGTTTCAGGAACGGTTTTGAGGCAAATCCTACTGTGAGTTTGGTGGCCTGCCGTGCTGGAGGCACCCAAAACACACCAGCATGACGCAGCAATGGCCCGGGACTGCCCATAAAGAACCCAGAGCTATTTCTTTAAACGCTCATCCTGCAACACGCACACTGGATCACATCTCACACAAGGGTGCTTAAATTGCCTTTAACTTGGCAGTAGGAAGAAACGGCTGCAACATGGGCTGCCTTTCCTGGCCCAGGGGGTCCGAAACCCCTGAGGTGCTTGAGGGCAGTGGTGAAAGCAAACACCATCCATCCATGCAGGGACGGGACCACCCTGGGCAGGGGGTAGCTGCTTGTCCACCCAAAAGTCATCTGAGCACGTTGATGGTCCATGTCTGGCCCTGGAGTGTGTTCGTGCTCCGGCTTTGCCTGGAGGAGAGGAGCATCCTCCTCTGCATCCGTGGAGAAGCCAGCAGGAAACCTGGCCTCAGCAGCTTCCTGGATAACGTGAGTGGCCTTATGTGACGGGAGCGCTGCCGGCTCCCGCGGCCGCGTCTCACTGCTGTTGGTGGCTTGGTTTTTATTCATGGGAACAAACCAACTTTTTTTTCCCTTCAGTTTAGGAAAACAAGCCATTCTTGCTGCAGCCACCTGGGGAAAGCTGCCCCAAGAAGACACCTGCTCTGGGAAACTGCCCCACAGCAGCTGGACTGGGGGTCCCCAGGACCCTTCGCCTTTCATGGGGGCTCCTGGGGCTCTTTGCTACCCTGGTTTTGGGCAGAAATCAGGGCTATGTGGCACGGGGCTTTGCTGAGCAGCCCCAGAGGAATGTAAATCCAGGTGGATCATAAATGAGAACCTAAAGTTAGCTGAACCATTTCCCTTTGTGGCTCAGCCCCCATCCCACCCCATGCATGGAGGCAAACCTTGGGAGATGAAGAGCAAGGTGGTGCAATAAATCCTGGATCCATCAGGGGGCTCTGCCACCCTCCCTGACTTCGCTCCCCTCCCGCCCCATTCCTGATTTATGCTGCGGGGGAAGAGAAGCAAAGGTGCACCTTCACACCCAACCGCTTGGGAATGGGGAGATCTGGGCAAAAGGCATCTGGGCAAAAATAGACTTCAAAATACAAAAATGTACTTCAGGTGGGATGGAGATGGGAAGGCAGCAGAGCCAGACCTGGGAAAACCAGTCCATCCCGCTTTCCTCTGCAGAACGTGCTGTGTCAATGTGTAATTCATCCTACTTCCAGCTGCTCTCCCCCAGATGATGGAGGTGAGCTGAATAGCACTGTTAGGAGACACATTTGTCTTGAAACAAATCTGATTGCTGGCGCAATGCAGCAGAAATTAATTTTTACCCTGCAAGACCATCTTTTACTCGTTCTTGCAGATTATGCCCCTGGCACTCTCTGAGACCCTTGCCCGAAACCATCGCCGAGGTCGGACTGTCCTTGTGTGATGTGGGGGGCAAATGCAAGCATGAACCAGAAGGCTTGGACCCACTCGTGTAATTTGGGGTCCTTAATACACATAGTGGGTGCAGCGGTGCCCAGGCTTTTTAAACCAGCAGCATCCCCACCCGCACGCATGCAGCCCCTTGGAAGAGCTGGGGCTAGGCTCAGCGGGCTCCCAAAATGCCTAAAACAGGTAGGAAAGAGAGGGGTGTAGCTGTCTTTTCTTGCAGGCTTTTACTACTCGCTGTATTTCAACATCTTTCTCTCCATTGATTGTCCCGGGCTGGTAAAGTCTTCTAGGATTGAGAGGGTAATATATTAATTTGTCATTAATTAGAGCCTTCAGTTTTTAGTGTCCCTTCGGACAGATTGGCAGCTCTGAACTGCAGGACCCAGGGGACCCGGAGAGCTGGCAGCGCGTTGCCCTTGCGTGCTCTCTGTTGAAGGCTCTCTTAAAAATTGAGCAAAAAAAGTGCTCCAAGCTCCAATTTCTGACTTTGGTTAGGCATATCTCATATGAAAATAAAATAAAAGCCGAAAAACAGTGCTGGAAAGAGGAGTTTTTCCTCCTGGATTGCTGGCGGGAGAGGAGAAGCAGGGCTGCAGCCCTGAGGAGCGCCCAGAGAGGCTGGACAAGCCCCGCAGCATCGCCCCAAGATGCAAACAAAAGCTGTGCTGCAGTGTGTGCTGTTACAGAGAGGCGTGGGATTAGGGAAATGTATAATGTGCCATTATGTGCAATTTCCTTTTTAAGTTTCCTTTCTTAATAATTATTCCTATTATGTAGGTGGACAGTCTCTTAATATAGATAAAGACCTTTGCAGCTGCTCCATCGTCGGCCTCGTGTTTAATATGCACTTTATAATTAGCCTGGAAGGGAAGACCCACGGTTGCAGTCAGCCCCTGTTCTCTCAGATCATTTTTAATCTGAGCCGGGCTCAGCTGGGAAGGGCTGATAAGCAATTCTGTACATGACAAACAGGGCTTTAATCTCTTCTTTCCATTTCTAGTGCACTCATTACACAAATTTGTCTCCGAACGACCCCAACCCATTAAAAATTACCCATCCTGGATGGTGTATCCTGTCTTTTAAACTTTCTTAAAAGCCTCAGTTTGACCCTGGGCGGTGGCAGGGGGCTGCACGGCAAAGGTCACCAATTCTGGTAAATCCTTTGCTTTTTTATTGATTTGCCGGCCGCCAAGCCTTGAGAAAAGCCTTTGCTGGGTGAGGACCATTATGGTCCCCATTGGATTTAGGAGGGGTGCTGCACATCCCTGCGGAGGAATAATAAAGTCCGATGGTTGGAGTTGGGCATGCTCCGGTTACTGGTGACGCATGTCTTCAGCCATGAGGGTAGTTGAGACCCTGAGTCAATTCCTTAGTGTTTTTGGCCAAGCCACGCCAGTTTTTGCTGTAGAAGAGATGTCTATAGCCCAGACTGACACTGTAAGCATGATGTTAAATTTACCAGGCAAGGTTTTTCACTCTTTGCCTGGAAGAGGTCAAGTGAGAGGACCGCAACTTTCATCCCTCCCATCCCTCAATAATCACATTAGCAAACCAGTTTTGTGTTTATCTGGGTGAGATAAAGCTGCTTCTGACCAACAAATTCTAAATATAACTTTTTTCCCCCCTTTTTTTCAAACAATGCCTTTTTTGGTATTTCCACAAATCCTTATCCCACAGACAGAGAAGTGGATGGGTGGCTCTCAGGGGTGCTCTTGTCTAGCTTTGCTCAGCTCCCCTTTGGCAGGGAGGAGGGCTCACAGGCCCCCCAAAAGGTTTCAAATTGTGAAAGGCCGCCCCAAGGAGATGACACGGTGGGACCTCCCGTGGTGCCAGCGGCTTCACACCCAGCCGCGGCGACGCCGACCGCCCCGCCCCAGACGTCCCTCCTGACTGCAGCTGGGGCAAAGAGACGATAAAAGACATAACAGTTAATCACACTTTAATTAATTATAATAGGATAAGGAGTCCAAAAGGGTATGGAAACAGATCTGAACTTTCTAACGGCATTAGAAAAATTGCTGTTTGCTCCTGGTGAGTTGGAAATGTGAGTGTGAGTAAAATGGGTGTCATAAATCTGAGCCAAAATTTTACGAAATATACATTTTTCTTCTTTAATAAACCATCCAAACCATGCTGAGATGAACCTTTGCAACAGCCCCCACTACAGCAAACTCACTGAGAGCTCTGGTGATTGTGGCTCAACTGCCTTTAATATAAAGTGGGGCGATAACTAATTTTGACACTAAAATTATCATACTTGGTCTTGATATTAATTTTCTGAGAGAAGCAATTATTTGCACTTTTGAGATATACGCAGAAGAGTATTTAATCTGACCATTAACCATGGCCGGTTCATCAGCCTTAAACACCTCAGAGACCAGTAGGAGCTATGGATCTGGCGCCGGGAAAACCATTTCCCTTCCACTTCCAGCAAGGTTTATCTCTGACGCGCGATCCCCGCATCAGGGAGCACTAACACAAGGACTGTTGTTTGCTCTTCCAGAGGAAAACCAGCACTCGTCTCTGGCTAAATTACAGGCTGGCAAAAACTGGGTTTTTTAAATAGAAAATGACTCCTGGAGACCAGCGTGAAGTGCAACTGCGATAATAATATCTCGGAGTGCCGCAAAAAGCCATCCCAAGCAATGCCACAGTTTCCTGGGTTTCCAGCACACGACTTTGCTTTTATTAGTGTAAAGGGGTTTACATCCAATTGCACTAAACACCCCCCTAATTTTTTTTCACAGGCATATAAATATGTACTATGGGTAGAGGTGTTGCACCCACCCACAATTTTCAGTACATTTTTAATGATTTCACTACATCCTGCCATAGGGAGAAATAATCTGCATTTATATGTTTCTGGTACTTGCAGAAAAAGGAGGCCTGTATAGGGCAAAGAAAAGAGATTTTTAAACTTGGCCTTTAAGACTTAATGGAAAGAAATAACATGGAAATTTAATAAAAAGATGCTGATGCTTTCTTGTGTAATGTCAGCTTGTGGAATTCAATGTTAACTGTCCCTAACAGTATTCGCAGTATTATTAAGCAAATAATGTTGGTGCATTTTAGCTGGAGAGTCCCAGAAGGCCGTGAACGATGCCCACACTCCTGTACCCACGCGGCCAGGAGAGCCATAACATTAAAGGAGATGAATTTAATCATTTAAAACTTCAAAGAAGTCTTTAAATTAGACTTTCCCACTGCAGGCTGGAGCATTGGCATGGGGGTGTAAAGGTCCATGGGCACGAGGGGGACGGCGTCATTGCTGGCGTTCTGCCTTGGAGGACAGGAGATGGCTCCCCAGAAACCCTCTCCCAGTGGTGACACGCTGCTGGGCAGGGTGCTGAGCTACAGGAACCCCACCAGCTGTCCACCTGCAACCCTCAGCGTGGTTCCCACCAAATGCCCACGTGCAACTCTCAGGCCATTTCTGGATGAGTCAGGGCAGGGGCGCGTGCAGCATCCTCCTCATTTTGCTGGGTCTTCTCCTCAGTGACCGCAGATGACAGTTCTTACACGTCCTCAGACTCCAGTTTTGAACAACTGCGACAGCATGACGTTTCAGATAAAAGCTAAGTAAAAATGGCTCTGTTGACATCTCCTGCAGGAAAAAAAAATACATAAGTATTAGGCTGGAACTGGTATTTTCCCAGAAGAAATCTTTGCTTTTCATGAAACCACACGTTTTGGAAGACACAGATTTTGACCTGTTCGCCTCTCAGTGGAGATAAAGCCTTCACAAGGGTGTCCACCTTTGTTCGGTTTTAATTTATCAGGAATAAGGGTGTCTGACGCTCCCGAATCAATAGTAAATAGAGATGCATGTGCCATCGTTCATGAGGAGTTTACGAACGGGCACAGACGTTTCATTGCGTGGTGAGCGGCTCTTGTTTGCTTTGCCGCAGTCAGCTGAGCCTTCCAAACTCCCAAATTAATGTGATCTTATGAAGACTTGTTCAGCAACACAGAGACTTCTATTCAGATAGTTTCAAGGAAACAATCCAAGAAAATGTTCCCTTCAAACATCTTCTGTGCGAGTACATTCAGACAGTTTCTTGAACTCACAACCAGCTACAACACTCATTTAATTCCGTATTTGTTTAGAAAGATTTATCTATTCACGCAAAACTGGTAAAGGGAGATGCTACAGGGGTGCCCTGAGTGGCACGATGCAGCATGGGATTATCAGCACCTCATGTATAACCTGTTCCAATTTTAAATTTTATCCTTAAAATCTTTTTTTCTTGCCCATTTTCAGACACAACTGGTTTTTAACAAGAAGATGACGACAGTTCTTAGCTTTCATTTAAAGATTTTGTCCTTGAGAAGGAACCACATGAATTGAAAGGAGAAAAAAATAAAGCTCTTCCCTCAAGCTTTCATGGCCTGCGTAGCATCAACATCTACATATCAATCCCTCCTGCTCTGCTAGCTGAAAAATATTTTTGCATTCTTCAGACTACCAGACCCCTGTCTAAAAACAAGACATCTCTGGAGAACTGTTTTCTTGAGCCTGAGGTCATGTGTAAACCAGAGGCTCTGCTGAAAAATGGAAATAATCCTTCTCTTTGGGAAGTCTTTTGAATAAATGATTCAATCTATTTTCTGACCGAGTACTTTGAAGACTCCAATTTGTGGTGATTTAACGACACTTGAGAGGAGAAGTCCAATAAAAAGCTCATTCAAGGTGGGAATCACAGCAGCAGTCATGCATGCATATTTCAAACATCGCAGTGAAATAAAATGATATAGAAGAGTAATGACATAGAAAACAAACACTTACATTTGAAGGCAAAAATAGAATAAAAACATTTTACAGAAATAATAGAGCTCTGCTTAACAAAAGCAGCGCTACCTTACAATTGCTTTTATTACTTTATATACTATTCTTGGATGCACAAACCAAGAGCTACCGCAGTTCCACTCAGCAGCATCATAAATATTCCTGAAAATTCACTAAAAGTAATGAACAGGTTGAAACAATCTGAGGAAAATAATTCCAGCCTTCCCGCGGGGATAATGTGCCCCGATAACACCGAGCGCAGCCCCTGCAATTCTCTGCAGCACTCGGCGGCCAGACGTTTCCGCAGAGAAAAACTGAATTTATCCCCAATGACGGTTTCCGATGTGGTGTTCCTGAAAGTGCTCCGCGGGGCCGGGCTGTGGGTTTGGGGCAAGAACCCCGGGGTTTTTGCATCATATCTCTGCCCTGAATGTCAACGAGAGTCCCAGCTGGCGATGGTTAAGCTGGAGGTTAAGTTTGGAAAAGTTGCTGCCAATGAGATAGCAATTTACCCAGGCGTGCACAGCAAAGGTTCATACATTTCTAATCAGTACGCGGCAGGAGCTACCACACCGCAGGAATTTACACCCAGCTGCTACAGGGAACGGCTTTTATTATTTTTATAGTGGTGGTGCATTGCCGGTGTGCGTCTTATCATGTCCCCAGCTAGTGCTTTGTAGAGCATAACTTGTGCAGCTGAGCTCAGCTAAGCCAAACGTCTGCTCGCGTTTGGAACATAAAGCTCATGCATGTGCGTATGTATGGAGGGAAGAATTTCAGCGTCCCATTTTTGGCATCTTAAAATAAAAATGGCCTGGGGAGTCAGACCGCCCCGTAGGAGGCTGGAGGTCGGCGGCGGGGCTGAGGAGCCCTTTTCCAGGGATGAGATCAGGTGTGCCACCTCTTGCTGCTCTGGTGTGCCACCCCTTGCGCTTCTCCAGCCTCTCAGGGCTTGCCAAGGGCAACGTTTGCAGCCGCGCTCAAATAAGCACCGCTGCGGTGCCCGCGACACGCTTGGCATCCCATTTCATCCCCTGAAATGCAAATTAAATGCCATGCTCTCCAGCTTAATTGTTGCTAAGCCTGACTTGCGGTGTCTTTTAAACACTATTTGTCAGCAAAGCATGTGCAGTTTCACCAGAACATTAAATTTCATTTTCATTGACCAGATTTTCAATGAACATATTAATTGTGAATTATATTTATCAAGCCGATTTCTGGGGGCTACAGTTGTCCATGGCTGGAGGTGAGTTACCCTGGAAAAGTTTAGCAGAAACTGATCACTCTCAGGATATTTGGGGCAGAAAAATCTATCCAAATGTTTAGTTTTTCTCAAGTTTGGTTTGTTTTTATAGTCTCATTGACAAGCAACAAGATGGCTTCAAGAAATATGTTCCAGTGTTACAGTAATTCAGATAATCCAGCTCGTACCTTGAGCTGGAACACCAATATCCTGACACAGGTTTATGCAGACACAAAATACAGTATACAGCTTGCATAAATACATTTTAAATTACCTTAGCTAAGATTCACAGTTATTTGACAACTCTTATTAAGCATTCAAACTTCTTTTCTGTATTTTCCTTGTAAGGTAGCTGTAAAAAATCCAGCATCTCGATGTCTGAGTCACCACTGACTCACAGATAAAACTATCCACGCTTGTTTTTGATAAGCCAAGAGTAGGAACACAGTCTGTGGCGCGCTGAGATACCTCGGAGCATCTGTCTGCCCAAACAGAAATTAAACTTCTTTGCATGAAACACACTGGCTCCCGCCAATCGATTTAATGAGCTACACGCTGCTGCCAGAATATCATCCCCACTTTGCATGTACTTATCCTCTCACCCAACGCACTCCAAGATGAATTCATTATGGTGGCAGCAGCGCGTTTGGATTTAGTATCCACCAGTTTCTGGATTGAAAGATGTTTTCTCCTGTTTTTCAAGTCTGCAAAGCTTCCTGTTTCCCTGGCCTTGCTGCAGAGGCAGCCCAGAGACGATGTCCTCCTTTGAGGAGCGCCGTCGGGGTTTCTCGCTCCCTTCGATGCACGTCATCTGAAGGGCCCAAAGGGGAGAAAACGATCGGGCTAGCTTTGTGAGGGAGAACAGTGGGATGAAAAGGTTCTTCAAGGAACAGAAAAGTGGCAGCAGAGGCTGGTGGGAGTCCCCTCCCTCCCAGGTGATGTTTAAAGGGATGGTTGCAGGCTCAGCTGCTCACCCTGGGAGGAGTGAGCCAGCACATATGGGCAGCCTGGGACCGTCACCCACGCATGGGACCCTCCTCCAAGCGCTCCCTCCTCACAGCCCAGCCCAAATTTCCTGGCAGGACTATTTCTGGTGGAAAAACGTGTCCCTGGGAGGCACATATGTGCCACTGCCTTACTTATTTCTTGGTCTTTCACAAAGCAAATGCTGCCTCATGGTGTATCTCTGAGCAGCCCCAGGTGCTGCAAGGCTGCATCTGGCCTCCAAGGCAGGACCACCCTTCTCCAGGCTGAGCTTTCCACCAGTGCACCCTGTGCTGCCCCTCCTCAGTCCAGGCCACTTTCTTTTTTGATGCATTTTTTATTTTGCACAATATATTATTAACTCGGTGAGTAGTTCTGTGTCTTGCTCTGGGCCAAGTCTCCCTTTGCAGTGAAGAGACCTGCAAATGTGCCGGTGGTTCCCAGTCTGGGCATCACTCCCCTCTTCTGCCTTGGTGGGGCAGAGGCTCTCACGCAGTGTTGGGTCCTGCACCAGCAAAGGGCAGAAGAGCCTTGAATACTGTGGTTTTTAAATGTGAATTATGGTGGGACAAGGTGTTTTGGTGAATAAAACATCTGCCTGTGTTTTCCCGTAGCAGAACCGCTCTCTTTTAGCTAATGCCAAAATTGCCAGGGGTCTCCGGCCAGCGCCGCTCCTGTTACTGGATTAAGCAATCCTTTGCTATGCAGCAGCCTGGCGGAGGATGGTCTAATGTAAGTGTTACTTGTACATACTAAGAGTTGTAAAATTGGCCATTACCAGAGGGGTTTGGAGCTGGAAAGGTGAGAAGACAAAGAAAGATGACCCGATAATCTCCCTTAGCCATCTCTGTAGGGTTTTGAACACCAAGTGTTTCTTATAAGGACTGCTCGAAGGATGAAAGCTGTGAACAGCAATGCCCAAGCTGTGGGAGCACAAGGACGTGCATGGTAACACCATCATGCACGTGCCCAGCAGAAAGCTGGAAAGAAAGCAGGTGGAAGAGCTGCCCAAGAAATAGGCTTTTCCTTTATTTAGTCTCATTTACCAGTATTTGAATGTGTAGGGTTAGGAATTGCTGTTCTCCACAGAAACCAGCTAAGGGTTTGAATAACCTGGTCTGCAACACCCCAGAAGACTCCCTGCAGGTTCAAGGCTGGGTTTGCTCCTGTGGCCCCAGCAGGACACGTCCTGGGATGTCCTCGGGGTGGCCGCAGATGCAGCAAAGCGGAAATGGGATTATTCAGCTCAGGTCCGGGCTGACTTCTCTGTGCAAACGGCCAAAGTTCACGGTGAGTCACACGCAGCTCCTCCCAGCCCATGCAGAGGCAGAGGTTTGCCCTTTGTACATGGATGAGGCTGGGAAGCTGCAGATCTCTTGAGCTTTTGCCCAGCAGATCATCGGTGTTCACAGTGGGAGTGGTTTCTTCTCATAGCAATGATGAAATCTGGATTGTATTGGCTTTTTGTGCAAGGCTGTCACATGCTTTTCTGGAAGGAGAGCATTTAAAAAGGGGAGAAAAAGGGGATTTTCCCCCAAAATCAAGACTTAATGGGTCACCCGGTAGTCCATTACCCTGAGAAAGTGCAGGATTACTCCCTGTAATGTTTCCATGAACATTTTGTCTAGTCTAGTTTTCAAAGTCTCAAGTGGAGAGGATTTACTCAAGGTCTGGCATTGCTCACTTGCCTCTCTGGTTAATGTTGAAGCATCCCTGCCAACGTGGCTTTAATCTCCATCTCTGCGAGGGATTATTATATTTAGGCAGAAGTTAAATAGAGAATGAAGACAAATAATCGACACTGAAAGGAAAATAGCAGCTCACCACCCTCTGCTCGCTTCAAGGGAAACAGATTTCAGGGGGATTTAGAGGTGGTGTGAGTCACAGGGGGTTTCATAGAATCATTGAATCATTAAGGTTGGAAAAGACCTTGAGGACCATCAGATCCAAGCCCCAACCCAACATTGCCATGCCCCCTAAACCATGCCCTGAAGTGCCACATCTAGATGTTTTTTGAACCCCCCCAGGGACGGTGACTCCCCCACCTCTCCGGGCAGCCTGTGCCAGGGCCTGACCGCTCTTTCAGTGAAGAAATTTTTCCTAATATCCAATCTAAACCTCCCCTGACGCAGCTGGAAGCCGTTTAATCTTCAAGTTTGTGCCTCCCTGGGATCCCACTGCCTGGGGGGACCATACTTTGTGTTGTGTGGTCCCTGGGGATGGGGTTTGCTCTGGGGACAGGGGAGAGAACATCCCCAGGGCCGTCCTCGGGGCCGGTGGGGTCGTCATCATTGGCTGTTATTGTCCAAGGAAAGCGGAAACTTGGAAGGAAGATTATTATAAATGTCTATTTTATTAAATTCTGGGTTTATTTCTGCTTGGTTATTGTTCAATGTAGTGCTGGATGCCTGTCAGAGAGCAGGGAATGAGCGCCTGGCACTATCCTGCACCTGCTCCTCCCTCCTCTGCGTGGCCGGCATTCGTTGGGCTGAAACCAGAGCAGCCTTTGGGAAAAACACACAGCACGTCCCACCAAACTGATAAACCTCTGTGCCATTCAAGGTGAACACGATCTGTTTGTTTGCTTGCTTTTAAAATTAAATTAAAACATCATAGGCAATTATTCCCAACCATTTTCTTCGGCAGGGCTTTGCAAACATCTTGCCTGGTGGGTAAATGCCATTTAGGTCATCTGATGGAAGGCAAACCCCTCGTCTTTGACTCTGCCCTTGCTGGAAGATTTCTGTCTCATTAGCACAGTATTAATGAGGCTGGATTTTAAAGCAGGTGTTAAGTGCAATCAGAGCAGCTTTATTAGGCTACATATTGTCTGGAGCTGACAAAGGCAGTTGGATCGGTCCATGCTCAGTTAACCTTTGCCTGCGTGCATGACTTGGCTGATTAAACAGCAATTGATAACGACCTTCAGCCCCGGGGAGCCTCTAAAGGTGACGCCGCATAGACTCTGCTCTGCCAAACGTAAATCTTCAGAGGATCATCACCTTTTCAATTTAGGAACCCATACAGTCGTTTTAAAATTATGCAATAGCATGCTACAGCGAGGAACTAATTTACTGGCGCTAAACTGGTATTTTCAATGCAGATTGAGGGAAGGATGGTGGCATGGTTGCGTTTAACAGATATGAATATTGATGATTCAAGGGTACCAATATTTAAAATAACGTCTGGCGATTCCAGTACTATATGGGCATATAAAAATGAAAGTGATGTATTTTATGGGAGCCGCCCTTTCCGAGTCCCAACCCCAGGCTCGCTGAATTCAAGTGAAATATTTCCCTTGGCCCCAGCAGAGCCGGGCTCGCGGGCCGGCGTTTCAGGCGGCAGTGGGTGCCGCGGCTCCCAGACCCAGCAGTTCCCCACATTCACGTCAAGGCCGACGGAGCCGGCGACGTGGGAGGTAGTCGTGGTCTTTCTGTCCTGTTTCCTAAACAGAATGAGTAGGGCACAGCAAAGATGCTTGTCCCCGGGGCATTTCTGATGCCCATATGCCTGCGGTGTCTTGTGTAAGAAACAGTGAATTAATAGACTCCAATAGCCAAGGTGCAATGCTTCAGCTAAAAATACCACATTAATAATTCTCCCTTTCAGAAGATATTGATGACTTTTTAGATAACTTCGCATTGAAATAGTAACAGGTGTGTGCGAGGAAAAGCTGCAGAAACGTGTTATGTAGGTGAGGCTGGGATGAAAATCTGGGCAGAAGAGGAAATGACTAGGGATGCATGACCCATGATACACAGCGATAACTGAATTTGTCTAGTCCACATGAAAATGTGGGTATAAAAGTTCAGAAATCCTACTTTCCTCTTTGCAATTGTGAGAAAAATACACTTTTGGGAAAGAAACTATTAAGAGAGTGGACACAGCGCAGAGGCGGATGTTAATGATGTACAGGTGAAAACAAAGAGAAGGATTTTATGGTTTTATAAGTGGTCGGGTCTTGAGCAGAAACATTCAGCCTTGCAACAGCCCCAAAAGAAAAGAAGTAGGTGTGGCTGGTACTGGCGAGGGTTAAAGCGTGGGACTGGTGCCGGCAGCACGGGCTCACAGGGTAACACCCTTCCCTCCGAGCATCTCTCCATGGGAATGGCTCTGCTCCCCACTATCATGCCGGGGTCTGCCCAGGCTGTGCCAGGGCTGCCATGGGGGGGCTGGTTGGAGAAGGGTTTAGAGAACCCCTTGAAAGTCCCTCTGGCAGCACTGCCCCTCTGCTTTCCCGAGTTCATGTTTTATTACTTCCTTCCAGAGATGTATATTTTGCTGCGAGCGTGCAATTTCTCACACGTCGCTGTGCCTGACGGGGCAGATTTATATTCCCCGGCAGTGAAAGCCCCCCGCGGGCATCCCCATGGCTCCAGCCCCGGCCCCTTCGGAGAGCAGCAACCCACCGATCCCCCTCTGGTGGGAGTGGGAGAAGCCAGAGCAACCCCAAAAACTACCCCTCGGCTAAAGAAACGTGGGACTTGTTTATAGCACTTCATAAAGCCCGACCTCTCCTCCCCTGGGTGCACAGAGGGGAGCGTGGATGAGGGGGCTGTGCAGAACCCCACACCTCCGGGTCACTGGTTCAGAGCTATACATGCTTCCGACATCCAAATACAATTTTATTTCATGTCTTTTGATGGTTTACAGCAGGTCGTGAGTTTGCTGCACCGCAGGGTAGGGATGGCCACAAAGCACCGGCTCCTCCTGTTTCAAACTGCTCGGCTACATTTTAAAAAGCAGTCAAAATATAATTTCTCTCAGGCTTTCCTGAATCAACCACTGATGCACTCGCTGGCATGGTGAGCTCTGCAAACCTGGGGGCTGGATGAGGTCGGGGGGCTCTACCTCGCTCCCGGCAGCCAGAGCATCCTTGCTGCCGGACCACTGCCACCCCCCCACCCAGGGTCTGCCCCCCCGCAGGAGATCCTCTCCTGAAGGATGGTGTAAGAAACTCGTTTTGCTCTGATTAAAGGAGCTGAATGTCCAGTTGCACATTTTTGACCGGGATGGGAACAGTAAGGGGTGGAATCCCGGGAGGTACGTGCTTTTCCTACCCCTGTCAGTGCTTTCCAGGAGTGCAGGCAGGGTGGGAATCTCCAAGAAGAGGTCTGTTTCCAAAAAAAAAAATGCTTTTAAAAATTCCAGTGGTATTTCCTGAAACACTCGTGCACATTAACCTTCATGCCAGCCCTGTGCGGCGCGTGTCAGTGCAGATACGGCAGGCGTTTGGAGGGTACCTGGGGGAGCGAAGGCGGCCCCGTGACTCCCTCGCTCCGGCTGTGCCGCCTCTTGCGCTGCCCAGAAACTGCCCCAATTTGGGGCACACAAACCTCGTCTTCACGCTTGCTGATGTGCTCCAGCTTCAGAGCATCCTCCTGTTTATGTGACCCCTGCGGTTGGCCCCGGAGCCGGTGCTGCGGGGAGCTGCAGACAAAACGGACGCTGCTCATGAGCGGCCCCAGCACGCCCACTCGGGTGCATATTTTTAAAGCAGCTCTGCAGGCTGGGCAAATACCCGGGTGACCTGCGGTGGCCAAACTGCTGGCAGCGCTTCCCGAGTGCAAGTCTGGCAGCTCCTCCTGCCCATGCAGGAGTACAAACCCCCGCAGGCAGCGCTGCCGAGCTCTCGTTTCACTCCAACAGTGACAGCGTGAAGTCACAAGTTATATTTTTAGCAAAGCATCTAGTTTTGTTTTTTTTTTTCCCTTTTTCACCCCTCCCAGGCCAGCTGCTGCCCATTCATCAGTAGCTGCGACTCCCACATGATGAATGAAGGCGATGGATGTGTCCCGGCTGCGGTCCCCCACCAGTGTCACCCCGGGTCGTATGGTGGGTGACAGCGCACCGTTAATTTGCCGGAAAGCCCCGTCCCTGCGCTGGCCTGGCCTGGCGGGGCAAGCGGGGAGCTGGGGAGCAGAGAAGCACGAACACTGCACAGGAGAGGCACGTTCTCTGCAAGCCTATTAATGCTGGGTGTTTGCTGAGGTCCCAGCAGGAAGGAAGATGCAAAGCCATGGCAAAGCATCTGCTGGCCCTCTTCCCCAGGGCCACTGGAGACCTTTTCATGCATTTGCTCCCAAATCCAGCCTCTTGGCTTGCTTTTAGGCTGCAAAGCCAGGCCAAGCTCTAACTCAGCTCCGAGCTCATACCCCCTGCTTCGCCAAAGCCCACCGCAAAGCCGGTCTCTAACAGACAAGCATCTATCTCATCTAATCCTGGCGCACAAGATTATCTCAGAATAAAGGGCGATAATGAAAGAGGAGAAAACCTGAGTTTGCTGCTAGAGAATTTGACTGTGTCTGGCTGAAAGGCTATTGTACAGTGCTGGGCAACACTCTGGTTTTATTGCCCCGTCAGCACAAGGAGGCTGATTTATCCCGGCTTCCCGCAGCAGCAAGGCGGCAGGGATGCTCCTGTGTGCTGCGCAACCTTACTGCTGCGCTGCGCGGGAGCAGAAGGAGAAGAGTGCCCTCCAGCATCTTTAACGAAGGAGTTAGAAGTAAATTAAGTCAGGAGGCTGAAAGCCACGGCTTTTCTCCTTACCACATCATCTGCTCGCATCCCTGAAGGTCTCAGAATGACCGTGGGAGGCTGGCAGAAGGAGAGAGCTGGCTCCTCACATGACCCAGCTGATTTATAGCAAGGTTGTGGCTGGCAAAGAAATGTTAAAAGAAATGCATTTGTAAGTCGGCAATGGTTTTCTCAAATGCACGCAGTCGCTGCTGCGGGGGTACAGCTGCACACAGCGGAGCCCCGGGGCCGTGAGGGGCAGAGGCAAGCAGGCTGCCCCAGAAACCTTGGGGTTTTTGTGAACTGCAAGTAGATGCGGAGATGGATATGATCGATCCCTTCCTTTATGATTGCTCAGACCCACATACATCCCTGTGAAATGCAGCTCAGCATTAAATACAGCCCGGCGTGGGTTTGCTGGGGTGCTCTATGGAGACTCCTGCTCGGAGTGGCTCTTACCTGCCTCTGCTCGGGAACATAAGCATAAAAATTGGCTGCAAACCTCACGTAAAGGAAAATCACACACTGCTGAATGGAGCAGCATAAATCAGTTTTTAATTTCAGCCGTATTATTTGCTCATTGGTTCACTTATTAGTTCCCTGATTGAACCCAATGGAATGTCACTCCTCACCCTCCCATACATACAAATAGATATCACTGTTAAGAAGACCGCACCGCCCAGCTTAGCAAAGCTCGCTCTGGACTGATGTGGACATAACCTCTTGCAGCAGAGAGGAACATGGTTTTTCCCTGCGCTAAGGTAAATAAGGATTAACTATTTTTGCAGCTTCCAGAGGCAGATGCGTCATGGCCAGGTACCAGTCCTTGCCAGGCTTAATATCTGTCCATTAAAATAGCTGCAGAGATTCAGGTCTGCAAACGTAATTACGCATCCCAGCTCTCATTTAAAACACTCATTTAACGACTGACTTAGCAGCATCCAAACAGTTTAAGTAACATGGTTAATGTATGAAGACATGCAACTCAAAAATAAACTCAAAACCCTCAGAGACTCCCCTTGCAACTTCATACGGCTGAATCAGAAAAAACCCCAAAGCAAGCAAGGAGCAAAGGAATGCGAGCCCAAAGGCTAAGCCTGGCTTAGAGCTGCTTCTCCCAGAAAAGACACTGGTCGCTGGAGGTCCTGGGGACTGCGGTGTTTTGACCACCACGTGCCTGCTTAGGAGAACTTGGCAGCAAATGCCTGGAGATCCATTTATCTGAAGATGTTAGGACATGGGGGATTATAAAATCAGCGAGATGTGTTTCTACCATCAAACAGAAATCCCGGCGGTGCTCAGGTTTATTCCAAATCATACAAAGCAATGACCTAATCCTGTCTGGTGGTAAATGCTGGCCTTTGATCTGTGCAATCAAGCTCAGGTTGGGAGCAGCCGGCTGTGCTGTTGGCTCTGAGAGAGAATATAATATTCCCATCTCTGAAGTCTGAGACACCTTTATAAATCCTCCTTATCTTCTGTATTCCAGGAAAAAAAAAAAAGTGAATTGCGCAGTGTTATTTCCCAAGGCTCACCAAGGCAACATTGGCACCCAGCTCTGTAAGCCTGAAGTTGGTGCTGGGTTCATGGGCTGTGGTTGTGGGGTGGGGGGCCAGGGCGTCCTGCAGGAACTGGTGATGGAGGGGGAACGCTGTGGCTGGCGGCTGTGAGTTTCGGATGCTCAACTGGTTCTTACCGGTATTTGCATGACTTCTCATTAGCCTGCAGGACAGAGGCAAACTTTGTTCATAGAACTGTGGAATCATAGAATCATTAAGGTGGGAAAAGACCTCTAGGATCATCAGATCCAACCCCCAACCCAACTCTACCATGCTTTCTAAACCATGTCCCCAAGTGCCGCGTCTACAGGTCTTTTAAATACCCCCAGGGATGGTGACTCCCCCACCGCTCTGGGCAGCCTGTGCCAGGGCCTGACCGCTCTTTCAGAGGAGAAACTTCTTCTAATATCCAATATCTAATATTCGCCTCGCTCTTTAACACAGCCGATATCTAACCCAGCTTCGTGCCCCTATTTGCCTCTTCGGGAGTACTTGCTGGAGCAAAGGCTGCAGGACCAGAGCCTAAGGGATGGAAAACTGCCCAACCTGACACTGCTGCCCTGAAACCACGCAGCACTGCAGCTGCACCCAAACCCCCTCGCATGCAGTGCCATGCATTTATTTCCTGTTCAATACATTCTCCTATTTCAATGCATTTTCATATCTCCATGCATTTCCGTTCCTCCAGCTCAGTACCTATGTTTTTCTCCACCTCCAGATATTCAGAGAGGCTTCCCCTCAAGACCCTGCTGCCCTGTGCATCGCTGACAAGAAGCACCATCCTGCCACCATCCTGCCTTTGCTTGTATTTGTCCCTGCATGGGGATTTCCCACCCGCCAGCAGCCTCTCCCCACACCTGCTTGCGTTGGAGCCACCCGTCCCGGTGGCTGGTCTTTAATCTTGCAGAGGATGACTCATGGGGAAATGCCAGCCTCATCCACTGAGAATTTTAAACAGAGGCTTTTTTAAAAGGGAATTGAAGAAAGCAACCATCTGTCTACAGGGAAACGTGCTGTTTTCTTCTCTTTCTGCCGGAGAAGGGACAGAGGGAGGGAGGCAAAGCCATGCCAGGCGCTGGGTCTTACCCACCAAATGTGCTTCACCAAGTTTTGCCTCCAAAGCCACGCCAGCTCCGGCTCGCTGTGTGCTGATGGCACGGGGGGGGTGGGTTTCCATGACAATATCCCCTTAATAAAAAAAAATCCTGGGGAATTTAAAGGGGATTAAACCACCACGAGTCCATTGAAGTGAGCCAAGATGTGCCATGGGACTCAGTGGCACCTGCGTACACGTTTCTCTTGCCATAGCCCTCCATCACAAGGAGGGTGTCTGGGGTTGTCTGGGGGAGTTTGTGTCTCCCCCCCCATCCCAGGGCCGTATCTGTGCTGGTGGAGATCTGTTTACTGCTGGGTTAGCGTAAGGATTTGCTATCCCTTTTGCAGGAGAAGGAGTGAAACCACACACCCCCCATGCTCACCTTTTGGGGCTAAAGCCAGGCAATGCTATTCGTTTTTGCTCCTACAGCAGCAATGTAAAATGGAAAGAGTTGCTGGAAAATTGCAAATGATTAATTGGGGAACTGCCATTGCACAGAATGAGCTTTTATCTTACTACTTGAAATTAGGGACTGAGGAAAAGGGCCATCTCAACAGCCCCTAAAAACAGATTACAGAGAGCAGGGGAACTGGGTCTGACCTAGCTCAGTGCTTGCTCAAAACATCCCACAGCCCAAACCATCGCACGGCTCCGGCTCTGCTCCCACCTCTGCAGAAGGGATCTGCCCAACCTGCCGTCCATTTATTTGTCTCACAGGCATGGCTGACTTTGATGCTACAAATACCCAGGGCTCTAAATAAGTAGTAACCAGAAAAGAAATCATAAGGACCTCTGCAAAATGCTTGGAAAGAAAAATATCCCTCCTTCGCCTGGTGGTGCTGGGGTGCTGCTGGGGTGCCGGCGGCACAGACCTGGCCCTGGGGGTGCAACAGGGAGCTTGAGAAAGGTGCAGGCCACTTCTAGGAGAGGTGGTAAGAGGGAAGGAGCTCCTTTTCAAGGGCTGTTAAAATTCCCAGCACATGTGCTGGGTGGACTGGAGGGCTGAAATTATTCCAAGGGCTCCTTATGCCTTATATACATACAGCGCTGGCATCGGCGATCCTTTTAAGTTAACACACAGCCTGGGAGTTCTCGGTATCTGCAAATATTGTCATCTGCTTCTCATCAGGGTGGCCATTTCAGAAAGCCATGCTCCCTCTCCCTTCTCGCCCTAAGACCCCGGCACCCCGAGCATAGCCCAGTGCAGGACCCCACGCCACTCTGCTGGATGGGTCGCACCAGCTTTGGTCAAAAATGCAACTGAGAAAGCTGTTTTCCACCAAACCGCATCAAAATCTGCTCAGGGTGTGTTTGAGTGTCTCATTTTGGGGTATGCCCACTCCTTTTTGCTAGTCCGGCTGGTAAAAATAGCTCTCAGAGCACTTTTTGCAAGCTTTTAGCAAAAGCCCTTTGGCGGGGAGGCAGCTCCCATGGGTGTGCTATCAAAGAGGGTTGGTTTTTATCATCTACAAGGTTAAAACTAAGAGAATAAAAAAAAGCTAGATGAGAAGCCGTGCTGGTGATGGGCAGCTCAGGCCAACCGGACCCACTCTTCACCTCCTGGGATGAGGGAGCATTTTGGAGGCATCTCAGCAAAGCTCGGGAGGGTCACTCCTGAGGATGCGCGGCTCAGGTGGCGTCTCTGGGGGGACAAATGCGGTCGGTGTGGCCATCGCACCCATGGTGCGGGGCTGGCGCGGGAGGCACGGCGGATGCAGCAGGTGCTCCTGCTTTCTGTGCGCAAGGGATTGATTTTTGGGACGCATCGTGTTCTGCTGGGCGCAGACGTGCGGGTCCGTCCCCACTCCCCGCGTCCTTCATCCGTGACCGTGCCGTAGGAGGGGTGCGGGCGGCTGAAGCCCTCAGCAGTCACACCGACCGCTTTCAGTGCATTCATCACGGCTCCATGCAAACCAGGAATTATTTATAGCAATTATTTAATATTTCAAATAACAAAACTGAAGAAAAATAAATGGCAATCTGTTTTCATATACTTCACGGAGGGGAAGACGAGGCCACATTTGTTAAGTGATGCAGTAGCTGACCCCGGCTTCGGTGGGAAGGGACACGGCGCCATGCTTCGGGGAAAATGATTTGGAAGGGACCTCTGGGCAGGTGGGAGAAGCGGGTGTCCTGGGCAGGGCCAAAATTGGTGGGGAAAAATAGCCACTGCAAGTAGAAAAGCCAGAGCGATGGAGGCGTAGGAAGGGCTGTGTCCCCCGGTGGAACGCCCCCTTCTGTCCCCGTAGGGCAGGTGCCTGCTCGGGAGGAGGAGAGCTGACCCTGGGCAGCAGGCGCAACCCCCCTTTGGCAGCATTCCTCTAGTTCTCTGGTTTGAGATGCTGATGTCAATTCACCGCCTCTGCTCCTAGGGAAAAGGACTAGAAAAAAATCCTGAGTTCAGAGTCTAAGGTCAATCTTTTGGGGGGCCTCACTTCTTTTTTTCTCCCCCCCCCAAGAAACAGGAATTTCTGTGGCCTAATTCCATTCCGAAACTTGTGGCCCGAGTCACTGTCAGCTTCTGCCTTTGCCCCGCAATAATTCAGCCGGTGGCTCTGGGACCACTCTCCACTTCAGGCTGTGGGAGGCAAAATGAAATGGAGAGGATGCTTAAAACCATAAAAAGCTTCCAAAGCATCACACAGCTCTTCCCATCTGTGCTAGAGCAGCAAGGGATGGCCTTTTATCTCACTGTTTCCAAAATTTTAGTAGAATTAGCTTACTCGCTGTCTTTGAAAGTCTGCTCAAGTCCTCACCGGAGCGGCTGCGGGCCTGTTAGGATAATCAGGAGGTGGACGGGTGCTCCTCTGCGCTCCTGGGTGGTCCTCTTGGAAACTCCCTGCCACTCCATGGCTTTCCCATCCCACTGCCTGGAAAAAAATCAAGGAGCCCTGGGGAATCATGCCGGCATTTTGACAGACCTGAGTTATATCCCAGCTAAGCTTTTGTGGCCTTCACTATAGCGTACGGCCTTCTTGCTGGGAGACTTCATCAGTGAAATAAGCCATTAAACCAGGACCTCCTCGGATTTACGCTCAGCTCCTTTTGCGGTGCGCCAGAGTACGGGGGATGTTGTTCCCTTGCACTCATCTGATGGGTTTCAGAGGTGTAAATCCAAGGATGGTCCCCTTCCCGGGATGCTGCAAGGAGCGCATGCCTCGGGGCAGAGCTCGGGATGCCGCTGCGCTGCAGGGAGAGGGAGCAGAATGGGCCCCGCTCCATGGGCAACGAACCCATGTTATGGTAGATAAACTCAGAGTGCTGATTAGAAGTGGGTTTATCCTGCAAAGTGTATAACGCTCAAAAAATACTAATGAACCTGGCAAATTTATTCTGAGATTTTTCTCTTCCATTTTTGCAATTAAATATACTTGGGGGGAAAAAAAAAAAAAAGCTACTTTTAATATCCTCAAGTGCTGGAAACGTGAACATCTTGAAAATGCCTCGAAAAGCCTGGAAATGATCCAGCCACAGAGCACAAAATCTCACGCTCAAACCTACAGCAAGGGTTTCAAAAAGTGACGGCTCAGAGCTGTAGTCATGGTGAACAGTTTGATAAACCAAAATATATTGCGGGTTGGGGGGGGGGGGAAGATGGGAAAAGGGAATTTAGGGCAGCGTCGATGGGAACAGTGAGGGGCTGCTGGGGAAATCTGGCGGGAGCACAGGGGTGGGGACAAGTCATCGGCACGGAGGAGGATCAAAATACTGCGCGTGAGTGACCTGAGTAGCAGAAATAGGATAAAATTAATGGTGTAGGAATGTGCTGTGTGTGGGGATGAGTAACAGAGATCCGTGATGACACACGTTGTATCCCCGGGAAGCAGCAGGGCACGTGAGGGGCAGGGCAGCTGTGGGGCACGGGGGGCACGATGCCCCAAATAAGCTGGGTATTTCCATGGCAAAGTGGGTCAGACTCGGTACAGAGGAGGAAAAATAATCAGAGTTTGCCACTGGTTGAAAACTGCGAATTGGGAGCTGGAGGGATTTTGAGGATGGAACAGAAAAAGGCATCCCGAGGGCGCTGGCTGAGCATCGTCCCAGGCTGGCACCGAGAAGATGCCCGTCGGCTCCTGGGGGTGGCCGCTGCCGACAGCCAGCCCCTGCCTGAAAGGGAAAAACTTGGCACCGCAGGGAGTCAGTGGTATTTTCCTGAATATGCCGTATGCAGGGAAATGGAAAAGGCGCGGGATAATGACCTTTAACACTACGATTTAAAAAAAAAAAAAAAAGAAACCAACCCAAACCATTACCATGATCATTGTAGTATGAAACACAAAACCTTCCTCTCAAGCCACACAAAGCCGTGTGGAGCACACCAGAGTAATTAATAAAACGAAAGCCCCGTTTCTTGCAGATGGAGATGTGGGAAATAAAGGAGCTACACTGCGCTGAGCTGTCATGCATCGCATGCTACATCTGTTATGGAAATCAGTGGTAGTGGGGCCTTTTGTTCGGGCTAAAGCCCTCCCAACAGGGATTTGGCTGAAGTAGATTTTCTTGTTATTAAACATGATTTCGAGCTAGTTGAGAGCAGATGCTCCTGCAGCATTTGGAACTAATAACCAGCCTTCAAGTGTGCAGCATCCCTGAAAAGTCTGGGATCGCCTGCAAGAGCGATTCCAGCTCGGAGCTAATGCGCTGCCCTGGGTCCCTGCTTTGCACATGAATGCTGCTGACACCAGATGAGCCTTCTGGCCTCCCTGCTGCCGGCGCCCCCCGCCACCCCCTCCCAGCCTTTTCATCACCAGGGCTGCTGGGGAGGAGAGCGAGATGCACACGCACACACACACATGCATCTCGGTGCCCTCCCGCATCCCCCAGGAGCACAAAGCCCTCCTCGGTTTGGAAAGGCCCCAAACGCCATGCTCTCCCCACTCTGCAGCATCCCCTCATCTTAACAAAATCCTTCTGATGTCCCCTTCCAATGCATGTTTGCTCAACCCTCCCCTGGCCATGCACCATGCCGAGCAGGAGAGGACCAGAGCAACCCAGCACGGAGCCACCTGCTTTGGCCAGAACCGTTGCAATTACTGGCGGGAGCGCAGAAGGAAGGGACAAAGAAGGCAACAAAAAGCCGCCGGCGCATCCTTCAAGCAGCATGCCATCGGCACAGCACCTCGGTGTGGTGTTTCAGGATGGTATTGCCTTTGTCAACACCGGAGAAAAGGGTCCTGGGGAGATGGGACATGCAATATCTCGGCAGTTTTAGGTGTGCGGATGCAGAGAGAAGGATGCAGTTCAGCTATGTTGCCCCAAACTGAGTTGTAGAAGCACATCCCTACATATTTGCACTCCCAAGGTTATCGGGGGTGGTTAAAGCTATAGAAGCGGTAGCAGAGAATGGGAATTTCAGAAGGAGAAGGGTTTCTCATAGCTGAGTTACCCCATACAACGCCGCCTATCCATCTTGCTGGCTGCCCCTGCTCAGAAGTACCTGCAGCCCCCCACTGTGCATCATGGCAAATAAGCAGGATGAAGAGCAGCGGGTGGCCTCCAAAGCAGACAAACACCAATAAAAACATGATGCTGTGCCAGCAAGGAGAGGGTAAGATGGCATCCCAGGCACCTTGCAGCGCTGCTGCGCAAAGGCTGCTGCCGTGCGAAGGTTAAGGCTGCCCATCCCCGGTGTCACGGATGCTCTGCTTCCATCCAGCATTAGTCATGGGAGCCGGCAGCATGGAAGGGATGATATTTCCCTAAACGCTAGACATGCTTTAGAATAAATGACTCACTGTCTGGTTTAAGGAAAGTCTTGAATTTAATCTGCAGTTATTAGAGTCAGGATAAAGATAATGGCTTTGCTCTAAGGAACTTGAAAGTAGCAGAGCCATCTACAACTGAAAGTCCGTCCCTGACTTCAGGAGGTCTGTTTTTGGGGGCAGAAAATGCCCTGCAGCCCCACAAATTGATTTTGTTCTCCTCTGCCCATGTGCAGGTTGTGCAGCTCAGTGCGATCAGCACGTTCCCAAGGCGAGGAGCACATCCCCACCACTGCGGATCAGGCGGTGGAGGGCGCAGCGTGGTCCCTGCCCCTGCAGCAGGGGCGGTCGTATGAAAAAGGCTGAGGATCGGTGTGCAGCTCTTTCACTGTTACATCCCCAGATGCATTTACCGAGCAACCTCCTCTTCCCTTGCCCAGTCCCTCCACGGTCGCCACTGGCTTGTCCTCAGCACCGGGGTCACCCGCAGACACGCCGTAACTCCTCAAGCAGCAACCGAAGGTGCTCCAGGGCGTTACAGCTGACGGTCACCGCTTATTTCACATAGTGACAGCAAGCATGGAGAGCACTTGCTGCCGCCAGGTGATTCAGCATCCTCTGCCCTGTTACATCCCCGGGCACCCCCAGGACCACCGGCACCATTTGCTGGCCTGGTTGACCTGGACTCCAGCCATGGGTCAAGGCCTTAGGGCCACCCCAGAGTTTATTTATTATTCTCCTTCTTCAAATCAGATGATTGCTTAAGTTAAGGCTCCTTGTACTTGGAATGAAGACTTTATTTGGGCTTTCCCAAAAAAAGCCAGGTGATCGCAGAGGGTCCGCAGCACAGCCCATACACAGCCCCATCAGCCAGAGCCCCTCCCCTTCTGCTGCTGCTCATGGGTTACCAGGGACCATAATTTCACTCTCCACATGCATGTATTTAATAATATTGAATAATATGAACATTATTTCATTACATATGCACTGAAAAACCACTTTATTTCATGAGTGCACAACATAGGCACACCACAGCAGGTTATTGATACCACCCCACTCCAATATTTTATATTTTCCTGCTAAAATGAGTGAAACAGCTATTTTCATCCCAAAGCGGCAACTAGGATGCAGGCTGAGCACTGGTCCCCTGTGGAGGGTGGGGACCGTTCCCACCCAGGGACCGTGGGAAGCAGGACCCCAGGAATGTGGTTTAACCAGGTGATGCCTCCACTCTGGGCGAGAACGTGCGGGATTCCCACGGCAGGCTCAATGCCAGCTGGGGGGGGCCCTTGCTCAGCACCAGCGGCCATGGCGTAGCAGATCCGTCCCCTTTCATAGCCTTCTGCAGCTTATGTATAAGCTTACCAACTCCAACCGCAAATCGCAAGAGAAAGGTTTACCAGCTTTATAGAATCACAGAATCGTTAAGGTTGGAAAAGACCTCTAGGATCATCAGGTCCAACCCCCAACCCAACACCCCCAGGCCTCCTAAACCATGTCCCCAAGTGCCACGTCTACAGGGTTTTGGAACACAAAAGGAGAAGGACTTTGCAGAATTTGTGCCGTGGTGTAGATATAGCGGCGAAGGGCTGGAGTCGCCAGGATTAGCGCTTCTGCAAAGTGCCGGAATCAGTGGGCTAAAAAACCATTTTCCATTTGATGGCTGTAGTAAAGCTTCCTTTTTCACAGATCTTTTTTGAAATTGGACAAGATTCCCCCCCCCCCAGATTGCTTCTCATCCCTAATCCTCCAAACTAATTTAGGGTGGATAAAAAAAGACATACTTGGCAGAACATCCCTCCTCGATACCGAGCAACTGCCACCCTCACAGAGCTCTTGTGCTGGGAGCCTGGACCCCAGCATCCCCTCACCGGGGCTCAGCATAGTCCAAGGGTCATCTTGGACACTTAGGGGCATTCCAGGAAGCTGAAGGAGCCAAATGGGCTGCAGGAAAACATAAAAGTTGCTTCTGCATCCAATACGTTATCACTTGAGCGTACAAACCAGCAAGAGCTGCTGCTGCAGCCCTGGGAACTGCAGCTTTGCTGCAGCTCCAGCATCTCGGTGGCTTTCGCAGAAAGGCTGGCAGTTCGAACGAGATCTGAATGAGACGGAAAGTCCCTGGGAAAAAAAGGTTAATAAATCTTCTGTTATAAGAAAGCAGTTAGGTAGGAAGAAGCCCAATGATCTGAGAATTGCTAATTACTTGCTTTTCGGCAAATAATCCCTCCCTTAGGAGAGCCAGCGCTGCTACGTGAGGATTAGGCAACGAAATGCCATATTGACAACATCAAACTTTTAATTAGCCGAGCTCTCCCCGTTTCTCATAGATCGACTATGAAAAAGTCAGACAAGCTCAGCCGCCTCCTCGAGCTCTCCCCTCTGCCTGCAGCCAGCCCCAGAGGCCGGCAGGTCCTGCCTGGGGTGGGCTGGGGCCACCAAACTGACCCATCCACCAAGGACCCAGCGCCACCGAGCCCCGCACCCGCAAACCGAAACAACTGCCCCTGCTAGAGCTTTAAGCAGCTACCAAAATAGGTGGAAATACCCATAAATATGTAGCAAATAGCGCGGCTCGGGCATTTAAAAAGTTCTAGCGAAGAACGTGGGGCGGGTTTGCTTTTGCCGCCCACCGCCTCCCCGCTGTGCTGGCATCCTCCTCCCTCGGAGGGATCACGCGCCGAGGATGGGCTCGTTACAAGCGACCTACGGGGTGCTGAATTGCACGTACTCAGCGCTGTGAGGGTTTGCCATCCCGCGGAGATTCAGCGCCAGCTCTGTTTCTGCACCACAAACCAGCCCACCGTGTTTAGAAACACTGCTCTCCTGGTGATCCCCCAGAGTTTTCTGCGAGGGATGAGTTTTAGTAAGCCGCCTCAATTACCAGAAGCGATTGCACAACCCAGTTGTGCAATAAAAGAACAACAACAAGAAAAAATAAAACTGCAAAAGTGCTTTTTGGAAGTGGACCGAGTCGAGGCGATCTGCCAAATTTGTTTTCCTGGGATCAAACGGTGCTGAACAGAAACATCTGACCAAGCCACAGCCCACAAGTGAAAATACTTCTGATTCAGCCCTTGCTCCCTTCAGCAAGCAACTGGAGAGCTGACGGGGGCGATCATCTTACCAATGCTGAAGTCAAACCGTGCTTCGGCAGCTGCCGATGTCACCTGAGCCCAGGCTTTAGTTTTAGAAGAGTAAACTTCTGGCCCTTCCTCTTGCTCAGAGGTTTCAACCACCATTGGCCAAAGCTGGCAAGAAGCGTTTCATGCGAACAATAAAATTGGCAGTTCTGGTCTAAAGGAAATGGTAAAACTAGCAGCAGTAAGAGAAAAAGGAACACGGCGAGATTAGTGGCTTTAGAGAGCCCTACTACCTCTCTTTTTAATGCTAAAAGGAAAATGCAGATAAATCAAGGCATCTCCATCTTCCATCTGCTTAGAGCAAAACGAAGGAGGACTGAGCTGGTGGCATTAACACAGGGCAGCGATCAACCAGTGATCGACGTTGCTGAATTGAAAATGGGTCTTTACCTCCTTTCTGTAGGAGTCTAAGGATGGTTCAAGAGTACCTTTAACAGCACCTTCCTAACCCACACACCGTTTGACTTGTGACCGCACCACGCTTAGGTATAACACAGGAGCGACATGAAACCGAGCCAGCGCAGAATAAATGGGCCAAAAATTCATTACCGGCTTTGATGGATCTCAAAAGTAAAACTGGAGTCACCAGGAAGGCATGTTTCCACAGCACCTCCAAACAGGTTATTTCTCTGTCCTAACCCACTCCACAATCTTACCAAGACCCAGAAAAGAGCAGATCAGAGGTTTGAAAAGAGACAGCAGGATCTACAAAGCCCAGAAGGCAGCTTGAAAATCATGAAGAACACGCAGAACAGTTGCTCTACCAAATGTGAGCAAAAACCAGCTGCGCCATAGCCAGATGCCAGGAAGACCAGAGCACTTGGCGTGGGGAGGTGGCAACGTGGGGCCAAGAGTATTACTGTAAAGCTTAGGATGAACACGAAAGCACTACCAGTAGGAAGGCAGTGGGGCCCAACTGCTCCTCCAGCCTTCGTAGTTCCAATAAAGACACCAAAAACCTAAAAGCGTGCTGAGAGGTGCCACACAGTCAGTTAAATATTAATTGGGACATACCCTTTACAGCAAGAGATTCAAAGTCCTTGAAGAAGGAGTCGATCTGTTTCGTTCTTGGTGACTCAGTTCTAGACTGGTGACCTACAAGGTGTACTTTAATTCATTAATCAAGCGCACGTCAGTCTGACGCACGTATAACCAGATGGAAAGACCAGAAGCTGAAGCAAGACAAGTTCAGACTACAAAGACTCGGCAGCTTCTTTGGCGTAAGGACAATTAACCCCTCACAGGAGGAGTTTCTACGCCCCAGCTGCACGCTGCCAGAAGCCACCTCCGGCTCCAAGAGGAGCTGCTGCAGGGCTGGTGTTTCTCAGATGCGGGGGGACGGGGGTCCCCAGGAACTCATGAGCTGCTGGAAGGGCCCTGCAGCTGGGAGTGACACCGCAGGCCCGGCCCCCTCCCACCAACACAAGCTGCCTTCCCACACAGCGAGGCATTCACCAACGTAATTACAGCGTCTACAGAGCCCGGGAACAAAACCTGGCTTGATATCATCAGAAATAGCAAAGGATGATGAGGTCAGCGCAGGACAGTCAAAAGCATTACGGAGGTAAGGAACTGCTGGCAGTTCTGCCTGTCTTTAGAGATGTAGCGTGACCACGCACACTTCAACCCCAAAATGAGAGAGTTGGAGGCTCCCCTGCCTCGACTGCACAAGTTTCAGGGGAAAAAAACCTTGTAAATGCAGCAAGGATGACCACCCTGGCTGCACTCAGCACCCCGCCCCCTGTGCCCGAACGGGAGCCTGACAGCTAGCGGAGCTGAAGCACTCATAGAATTGTTAAGGTTGGAAAAGACCCTTAAGATCATCGAGCCCAACTGCTAACCTATCACTGCCGAGTCCACCACTAAACCATATCCTCAAGCACCACGTCTGCCCTTCTTTTAAATACCTCCAGGGATGGAGACTCCACCACCTCCCCAGGCAGCCTGTGCCAATGCCTGACAACCCTTTCGGTGAAGAAGTTTTTCCTAATATCCAACCTAAACTTTCCCTGGGGCAGCCTGAGGCCGTTTCCTCTCGTCCTATCGCTTGTTACTAGGGAGAAGACACCGACCCCCGCCTCGCTACAACCTGCTTTCAGGCAGCTGCAGAGAGCGAGAAGGGCTCCCCTCAGCCCCCTCTTCTCCAGGCTAAACCCCCCCAGCTCCCTCAGCCGCCCCCCAGCACACTTGTGCTCCAGACCCTGCCCCAGCCCCGCTGCCCTTCTCTGGACACGCTCCAGCCCCTCCAGGGCCTTCTTGTCCCGAGGGGCCCAAACCCGAGCCCAGCATTCGAGGTGGGGCCTCCCCAGGGCCGAGCACAGGGGCCCCATCCCTGCCCGGCTCCTGCTGGCCACACCAGTGCTGACACAAGCCCGGGGGCTGGTGGCCTCCTTGGCCACCTGGGCACTGCTGGCTCATGCCCAGCCGGCTGTCAGCCAGCACCCCCAGGGCCTTCTCTGCCGGGCACTTCCCAGCCCCTCTGCCCCAGGCCTGGAGCGTTGCCTGGGGTTGGTGTGACCCAAGGGCAGGACCCGGCCCTTGGCCTTGTTAAACCTCACACAGCTGGCCTCGGCCCATCGATCCAGCCTGTCCCGGTCCCTCTGCAGAGCCTTCCTGCCCTCCAGCAGATCAATGCTCCCGCCCAGCTTGGTATCATCTGCAAACTGACTGAGGGTGCACTCAGTCCCCTCATCCACATCATCAATGAAAATATTGAACAGGACATCTCTTCCAAGAGAAGCCACTGCAAGCTTAAAGTCCCAATGGTGACAGAGAACAGGCACATCCCTGGGTTAGGAAAGTCTGTCTTTGCTGAACTCACAGCAGGCAGCAAAGAGCAGTTGCTAGGAACAACCTGAATATATGAAGCCTTTTAAAAAGCAACATTCAATGCCTTAGAGGCAAAGCAAACCCAACGTCACTTGTTTGCTTGCTCTGGTCTCCTCTGCCTGTCATTTTTGGGAAACACAACTCAAGCACCCCACGCTTCGCACCTAAATCTAACACCAAAGAGCCCAAAAGGCATTTGCAAGGCTAATATTGCTTTCTGCTCAAATCACATCCCGATTCCCACCTATGCCTGGCCTGTAGCTCAGTACAATTACATCCAAAACACACAAGTATTAACGAACTAACACACAAAGGCCATTTCCACTACAAGTCAATTATTTTTTTTTTAATTCAAAGAAAAATGGTATTTTAATAAATACTGCAGAAACATTAACCAAACATACAAAGTGACTTCAACAATTAAAAAAAAAGTAATGAATGTCCTGTTTTATAACAGTTATAACTTATTTTTTCCACAATATTTAAATACAGAAAGCACTTACCAGCTATTTTGTAATACTGCCCTAAGCGCACTGTTGCATCAGTCAAAAAGCTTATTATGGTGGTAAAAAATGTCTTTTTGTGGGAAATAATTGGAATGGGTGGGTTTGGTTTTTTTTTTCCTTCTTTTATCAGATGAAACAAAGTGCCGGGAACACACAGAACTGAGTTTTAATTATGGAAACCCTTTATCTTTGCACAAGTCAACATGAACACAGCTTTAACACTTCAAAAATGAAGCATTACCCTTGGGAACAGAACGCTTGTCCTTAACAAGCGATAGCCACACTGGTTAGAGCTTACAGTATCCTTCTTTTGAGCGAGGCTATGAAGTTAAGTCAGTAAGCAGTTGCAAACAATTTTAAAGGCCGATTTATCTAATGTAACAATAGTATTCAGTAAGCAAAAAAGAATTTGACTTAACTGGTTCACTGATGTTTCATGAGTGTTGGCTGGATACATATAAATCTTAAAGATTAAGGACAGTATCCAGTTGCCACTGGGGACCCCTTAAGGCGTCACAGTTCTTCAGACCCCACTTCCTCACCATGAGCAAACGCAGTCCGCAGCGAGAGACAGCTGCCCCAACAACAAGAGCATCACAAAAGACAACCTGGCTCTGCTGGCTCATTTGCAGATTCTTGGGGGTGTTTTATTTTGCAAAGATAATTGCAGTGAACCACATCACAGAATAGCACTTCTCTGTAGCATTTACAGAGGGCTAGATCCTGGGATCCACCCGGCTCTCCAACTCCTAGCAGAAGCAGAGGAGTCTCGGGGCTTCCCCAGACGGGCAGTAAGGCTTAACGAATTATCATGGTTGTAAAACTAAGGATCATTTGTCATCATAGCTCTTAGCACCTTTCACTTGAACCTACAGCGACATACCCATACAGTACACCAGAACTGGAGATCATTTCCACTCTAAATTACAATCACGAAGAGGAATGGGAAGTCAGAGTCCTGCAACGGGCAGGTAGTTTGCCCCCACACCCCAGTTTGATCCGTTTAATTTCCACAGTGCGAGGGCACCTATAATACCGGGAAATCTCAAAACGGTTGTCTTCGTTACCAACGCGCTCAAACGTAGATCGCGCTGCCGCCTCGGGAAGGCAAAACTCCAGACTTCTCACATACAGTGTTTTCCTCTAGGTGACGCACAGACCTCGGTATACTCTCCATTTTAATGAGCTACTAAAAAATTAGATCATATCCTTTGGAAAACCAACTATAAGGTCACAGGGATAGTTCCTTAATGAGGGCATATTAACGTCTTCTTTAAAAAACATTAACGTACTATTTTAATGAAATCAAAGCAGTAGCATCCAGGAGTAGAGCGTTAATAAAAGAAGCAAGCACTGTCAATGACATCTCTTCTTTGCAGTATTATTTTCCCATTCACCCTCTCTTCTCAGCACATTCAAACATTTTCCCTTTTTTTTTTTTGGGCATTTTCTTCAACGTATCATTTCCTGATGCCACCTCGTTTAGAGCCATTTCTTCTCGCTGCCCAGTTCCTAAGTACAGTCTCACATAACAGGTGAAGTCTCCATTAAAGCACTGGCACAAGCCCCCATTAAATACCATGTGGCTGTGTACTTCATTGAGCCCCCACTCCTCCCAGACGCTCTCTTCCTCCTTCTCCAGGAAATCAAGGTCCTTCACATCACCGTGCAACTCTTTGCTTTGTCCTTTCGCAAGTCCGTCGCCACTGTGGAAAGTTCTGGCCTGCCGGGCATGTGTGAAATTCGCTTCGTTGCCCTCTGCGATTTGTTTCGTTTAACATTTTTATTTGTTTTATTCACACACGCCAAGGTGGCAACATGAAAAATGTCTCTGACACTGTTTTCTGACTGTAAGGCTGAGCATTCAATATATGTAGCTGCTCCAATCTGTTTGGCCATATTTGCACCCTAAGGGGAAAAAAAGAACATGCAATCAATACCAAGTTTCCGCAGAGAGGCAAAGCAAACCGTACGATTACTTTTCAGCGCTGTTTTCCATACACAATGTTTTGTGAAAACCAAAGAAAACTACTGCCAGCAGCTAATTTTGCAAAATAAACAGAGCTTTGGTTCCAAGATGTATCAAACAAGTATCCAAGCATTATCTCCTACGCCGATAAATACAAATTGGAGAAGATAAGCTCAGTGACCTGCAAACAACTGCAGAAGAGTATTCATGGGACCAATTTAGCAACTGCACCTTTACACCTTAACTTGCGTCTGTGAAAAGGTTTGGACTGGAAAAGGTCCGGACCTGGCAGCTTCCAGGTTTAAGCCTGCTATCTCCAAAGAGAAAATGTATTCTGATTGCCTTAAGGGCTGGCCAGCATGCCCGACCTGGAGTGGAGCCCGTGTTACATCTCCACAAAGCGGGCAAAGGTCATGTGGGTTTCTGGGTCGGGGGTAGTTATGTCAACTTGCAGCTAGGGAACAGGCAAAAAAGAAAGGAAAAAGGTCATTAGTGGTTATATGAGCCCTTATTTTTTGCTTTTAAGTGCATTTAAAGTCAAAACAGGGATATTTGTTTCCGCAGCACAAGGAAAACACCACATTGCCTCCAGTATCCTGTTGTAGGTTTTGCTACTGGAAGACAATACAGCATTGTGTGAAAAAATTGAGTTGTTTCAACAGAATTTTACTTCCGAGGGATAGCAAGTTACAAAAATCCAACCACATCCTTGATGTGCCACTCCTCACATATTCATGGGCCTGAGATACAGACATAAGTCAGTCCAAACCCTCCTCTTTGCTCTAGTGCCAGGCTGATGGCACTAATCTATTTGGACCCACATCTTCAGTATACACTGTTTACACCACAGTGATGCAGCCACCTTTTTATCAACTCTAAGTGGGAGCACCTGATAAAGGAGTACCAGTTGGTAGGACAAGCCCTCCCCACAGTTAAACATCTCAACTCCTACTAACCAAGCCTAACCTACACCTTAGAGCCTCGGAAATGTTTGCTCAGGTGTAGCTGACTGGAAACTGCCTAGCACAGGGGAAGGTGTCACCATGAACTAACTGGCTTTACGCTCCCAACACTTCCTTACAAGAGGAACGGGGAAAACCCCACTAAACTCTCTGATCCCATGTTGACTTGGCAAGGGAATTTAAACATCAGCTGTGTTATCTCAACCCCTTCCTAAAGAACCCTTCCCTAGAACTAGCACAGGAAAGCACCGGGCTGCTTCACGCCACCAGGGATTTAGCAACCACGAGATAAAACCATTGCTCAGTCTAAGCTTTTGCTTACACAGAGTGCAGATGAAATTCTGGGAGTTTGCTGAAGTATGGGCTTCCCTGTAACACATACAATTTTCCTTTCAGCTGCCAAGTAATAGCTTCTGGCTTAGCCCTTTATCTTCGGTTGACTCCTGTTCCTAAGGGGTCTGGGCTAAGCTGTGACACCAGAAGATACGTGAATCTTCAACTCCAGGGGACAAATCCACCTGTCACTAGATTTTTGATCACTATCTACAGGAAGGGGAGAGACTTGGTGATTTCACTGAAGTACTGTAAAAAATGTAATATATGAACTTGTGTATGTACTAAGTGGCAGACAGTGTTTCCTGTTAAGTTTAATACTCAAAGAAAAATAGCATGGAAGATTACAGCTCTGAGGCTGAACAACATGGATATACATGCATGCAACAGTGGTAGTTTGTAACCAAGGTGACATCTTGCCCAACAAGCAGGATTTTAAGGACGCTTCTGAATTGTTTTACACTAAGGTAAAATGGCATTTAGCTTCACATAAAATTGTCTGCAATGGAAGGATGTTTCCTGAGTGTAGAAAAATGCCACAGCCAGCATAAGCCATCACAGTACAAGACTCCATTTTCATCAGGATACTCAGTTTATGGTATCTTTGGATTTTTCAAATTTAAACAGGTAGGAGGCTGCATTATTAGTAATCGGATATCAAGAGCTGTTGGTTTGGAAAACCTGAGGCTGCGGAGAAAACATCAAAACCTGTCTGATAGCACAGGATATACACACTAGCTAGAGTTACTTCTGGAGGTACCGTTCTCACTCTCACACCCTGCAGGGTATATCTCAATCCACCACCAGGGTTCAGCTGCAACGCACGATACACATGCGTGAGTAACAAGGGGAAGTTTAGCTCAGAGCCCAGTTTTCTCATTCTCTACCTCCTGCTCTCCCATGGCCCGATTCCCTTCCCTTTCACTTCAGTTTCTCTACCCTGATGCCTGGCTCCAAACTTCACTTCCCCAGAAGCAGAGAACTGCTGCTAAGATGATGCTTCCTGGATTTAGTGCCACTTTCAGAGGGAGCTACACGGTGTTTTCACAGATGATGTTTTTAGAAAATAGGATTTTTAAGGGGTCAGACTACATGCAATGCTTGCCGTGACACTGAAGTCAAATGTATGAGATTCAAATCTTAAGTTTGAACAAAAAATGTTACCAATTTATCAGTAAACAAACCGGACATGTCACACCTCTTACTGTTTTCGCCTCTGTAGACCCACAAAAGCAGTAAGTTTATTTTCAATTCACCTAAAAGGCTCTTTGCAATCAGTAAGGCAATTTTGTGATACTTAAAGGATGTGTGGCAGGGCTGCATGACTTTCTGCTGCATCCAGTCTGTGGGTAGGCTTTGCCTTCACTCATAGTTTTCAAATTCACCTCCAGCTACTAGAGTATGTGCATCTGACTTCTAGGAAAGACTCGTGTCAATGGGGGGGACAAGTTGTTCATGAAGATGGCTACCGTGATAGAAAAGATTTATCTTCCACCCCTAAGCACAAAGGCCGTGGCACGTACCTGGTCATAGGACACGGGTGTCTGCCTGTGATTGGAAAGTTCCACTAGTGTGCTTACATCCGTGCGCAGATCCGACTTGCAACCAACCAAAAGCATTTTGGTGTTTGGACAGAACTCCTGGATTTCACCTTTCCACTGTAAAATTTTAGGTTGTTATTATACTCGAGTAGTTGAATGTTTAAATCCAAAGAGGCAACAGATACAGAAATTACATGAAACGTCATGACTCACTGAACTTCATCTTGTATCTACCTTCAAGCTAATTTCTAAAGGCATTAGTTCCAGCAGGATCTGGCCAAGGATGAAATCTTACAACCTTATACACTCAATAATTCCACCAACTTACTAATCAAGAGGGAACGAATTGAGCTCGTTTACCTACATGAGTCAACGTTTGCATACCAGTCGCTCCTCACAAGCGGTAAACACCCAGCCATAGCCATTTGCAGACAGGAACCAACAAAACCCGGTGTCACCACATTCATTGGTTCCTCAAGACGGAGCTACAGAGGCAGGTCTTGTATGACCACAAAATAAGTGTTGCTATGCATTGGCTCATGGCTACAACCTCACACCTAGAACTACACAAACCTGTAAAGGGTTCAGCTACTGTGAACCAGTAATAAGCCCTTCAAATAAAACTTGTAATGTATTCCTTGGGTTTGTTCCCCCTCTACATGGTTACTCTGAGAACACAAGCAAGCCAAAAATTTCACAGCATGATCTGAACAGATCATAAAATCCCTAAAACTTAAGGGTATCATTTGGGTTTAAAAGCATATTAAGAAAAAATCTCTTACAGAATGAAGCCAACAGTAATCAACTTTATCAGGGAGAGAGAAGGACAGTTTTACATGCTTGTTGGCACAGTTAGCAGCTGAGAGACTAGTCTCAAGTCTTTTCTGTTTCTGCAGACTATTCAGAGCACTGTAGGCCACTTTATCCCCAGTGACACAAGAATCACTGGCCTCGGCTACAAAAAAAAAAATGAAATTCAGGTCCTTAAGCCTTAAAGATAACACTGAAAAACTGAGCCATGCCCAGTGACCAAGGAGAAGACCAGGGCCACCTTGCAAACAGAGCTTGAATATCAAAATTCTCATTTTAACTTAGGAAAAGTCTGTCACTGAATCTCAGGTCACCGAGTTTGTGAAATGTTCTGAAGTTTGGGGTAAGATCACATTTCTACACCACTGCTAGGCCTCCTGGTGGCTTCCAGAGGCTTTTGTCACCGGTTCCTTTGAGCTTCAGGCTGAGAAATTATGTAAAGCCATGGAAAAGTCCAAATACTTGGCAGGCATGTTTTAACTGTCTTCTCAACATGGCAAAGTTTCTCAGTCCTGTCTGTTATACAAATATAAAGCGAGACAATTTCTTGCTGCACCCAGCCCTGCACCTCACATGACCCTAAACAAGCCCTGTCTAAGGGCTGAAGAATGAGAATCTACTTTACCCCAGAGCATCTATTAGAGCGTTTTTGTTTTCAGTTAAAATTCATCCCTTTCAAACATATGATCTCAAATTCTAGCAGTGCAGAGCACAGTCCTGTCACCTCTCCATCAAAAGGAACAAACTGGAGTTTCCAATGTAGGAAACAGCACCATTCTTCAGAGATTTAAAGACAAGCTACTCAAACAGTTCTGTACTCAAATGGTTCTCTAACACTTGCCTTTTTTAGCACGCTGTCAAGAGTTTCTGGCCGACTGATGTCAAAGCAAATGAGGACAGCATCAGAATCTGGATAGGAAAGCGGGCGGACATTGTCATAATATGGAGACCCTGCAGGGAAACAAACAACATTTTCATTAGTTTATATTTTTTACTTTCTGCAGTCATTCAAGCTTATTCAGAAAGTTTAAAAAAAGTTTTCAGTGAAGCCCTTCAATAGCACCCAGCTCCCTTCTTCTCTTCAATAGCCCTGTATTCCCAAAACACTCGTTGCAACCGCTCATTTCCCCGCTTCCCTTTTGTTTCTCACCTACAAAAGCAACGGCTTTCCCAAGCAATTAAGAGTGATGGCACCCCAGCGATCCATCTCCCACCAAAAGCTTGCGATGCCCCCAGTAACAAGGGAAGGGAAATCAGGTCAGCCCAAGTTTAAATCCCAGCATTAACCTGCAGGGATTTGACTCTTGAGAACAAATCCTTAACCTCCAAAAGGCTTCTTCAAAGCAGATTTGTCACAGTTGCGCTTTCACAGAAGAAGTTCAGAAAGTTTTGAAATTAACCAGTTTTGATTCCTCTAACATTTAATTTAAAACAAATAGTTCCAAGCATAAAAAGCATCTTTAGTTGTCATACGTATCTGCAATTTTTAGAATAAACTCTTGCCTCAATTTAAAGCATCTGTTGCAGAATTCCAGCAGGAAAGAATCACAGTCCTATGGGTAGGCAGGCACGCAAGTTTGTCACAAAAAGCCTCATCAACATGTAAACCAATATATGTTTGCAATAAATGTTTATGTTTAGCCCATAAAACAGATTTACCAACAAGATCAAAGCTAATCTAGTAATCTGATGGAACAGAAATAGGTCCAATATTGCACCTTGTGCATGTTTTACTTCCAGAGCTGTTAAGGGATATGCTGTTTTCTTTAAGAATTTTCATGATGTGCAGAGTTAAATATATCTCCAGAGTCAGAAATCACATTTTTTTTTTATCATCTGGGGAATCTGGTAACAGGTTTGGTGGAAAAAAAATAATCTTTTCTAGGAAGTTCCAGTCTCTCAGCCACCATTCGGTTTGACCTTAACTCTGCTGAAGCTTCATTTATTGAGGAGAATGCATTTCTGATTTACAAGGGTATTAAACAGTTAAGTGGTCCAACAGGATAAGGGCTTAGGCTTTAAAATGCATGCCTGTAACTAAAACCACATTTTCTTAGTCATATCGTCTTATTTCTATATTCTTCTCTCATGAACCTAAGATGCAGCATAGAACACATGCAACATGAACACAGCTTTCAAGAGTTTTGGGGTTATCAGCTAATTATATCACCCAGTTTCCAACTATCTAGAACTAATTGGCTGTAAGGTCTCAGAGGCTGAGCAGACTATTAACTGGATTAGAGAAATTCCTCAAGTTTTTAACTGACAGACAGCTCATGCTGTTGCACAAAGCAGAGCAGGGAATGGTGCGAACGTATCGCAGATGACTTCAGTTGTACAGCTTATACTGGAAGGAAGGAGTCAAGAATCTCAGGAATGTTGTTTTTGAAATGAAGAGTAACACATGGGGAATGAAGCATTACCAAACTAGGTAGCAGAAGGTAATTTGTTGAACGAGACTATTTTATTCAAACGCTCATCTTCATAAATGATGTCAATCTAACAAAGAGGCAGCTGTCAGAAACTTGCTCTTCAAAGAACAGTTAGCTGTCTTCAGCAGTAAATGACATGTTAGACAGAAATCTAAGCGAGCTGAGCTGACCGGTGGTTAACTATTCATTTCAGCTCAGCTCGCAGTGACTATCAATAAGCATTTTCTACTACTAATGATTCCCCAGCTATCTCCAGCTATTGCAGTACCTCCATCCGGGAGCCCCAGGGCCAAGTTATTTATCCCAGAGCCCCAGGGCCAAGTTATTTATCCTGGACAGCCAAACTGCAGAGCAGCGTGCCGTTAACTAGCCACCTGCACTGCTCTGCAGCGTTGAACGGGCCAAAGCACAGAGTGCCGCTCGGCCACCAGCCCGCACGCTGGCGAGAGCCGCTGCCTGGCTAGCACACCTCCCTGCCGAGCACAGGCAAGTAAGGGCAGGATTGAAGATCATTAATGCTTGGCCAAATGGTTGCTGGCTAGAAAGGAGCCTCAAAAAAGCCTCACCCAGAAACTAATTCCTTTGACACATACCTATCTTCTCACTCACCAGTCTTCAGGGATACAACACACCATATATGTCCATCAGCATGTATTTATGTATACATACAGTCACCACCTCGAGCCCAGAGACTCCTTTCTACTGTGTCAGCTGTAGCTGTTGTTTGTTTTGAGGGTTCTTCTTTTTAGGTTTTCCCTCTGAACCTCCCGTATTAAAGACGCTGAGCTAGAGTAAGCGCACTTTTACAGGCAGTCCTTCTGCTCAGATGCAATCTAGGCGGAATATTTGACACCTCCTTTTCTTTGGGGTAGTGTGTGGCAGAACAAGTGGGAACCGTTTGAAGTACTTGGGCCGCAGTATCAAAGGAAATTTCCTGGTCTCATTCAACAGCACTAACTGAACCTTTATTACTGTGCAAATAAAGAGGGGCTACGGCCCTCGCTGTGCGAGCCTATTCAATCTGGCATTTCATCGTTTCGCCCAGAGAAACCCTCAGAAGCCAGGAATCTCAGGAATGAGGCTCAAGTCTGAACAGACAACTTGAGCACAGCCCTGTAAGGCTGCTCGCTCTTTTTCAAGTTAGTCTGCAGATTTGGAGCCATGCCAAGCCTAGAAAACAGAAGGGGAATGTAGAACTACAGCTATGGTATTTCTGGAAAAAAATAAGCTTATTTGTGTTTGAGACTGTTCCTACAAAATGAAACATTTTTGTCAAGGACAACACGGATGATTCTTCTGTTTTATTAAGGAATTGCTAATAATGCTGTAGTTCATCATACTTTGTGGTAGAAGTATATTCCAGCTGCAATCCCCCTTTTTTTCATCTGTTTGGCAGCTTAAATAATTTAAGCCAAAATAATTTAAACATTAGGAATCATCTACTTTTACAAACTTATGTTTCATGCAAAGTACAACATAAATTCAACTTTTAAACTGAAATAAAACCCCTCACCAGCAACACGGCTGGCTTTAGTTTACAGAAGATACCAAAGCTTAGGTTTAAACATCACTATCTTAATAAATAACAGAATTCCATCATTAAAAGTTAAAGCATACTTAATTTTTTGATGGCTTAGTACCACTCTAAGATGCTAGATCACAGAAAGCTGATGTCCTCATTTGTCTGCAAGGCTCGAAGGCAGCACCACCACCAGCTCCAACCAGGAGGTTCAGCCCCACGTCCCACCTACAGTGCTGAACCTGGTCAGCTCCTGCTCACCGAGCTGCTCAGCCTCTGCTTGCCCACGGGCCCTAAGGGAAGCAGCGCTCAGTAACAGGCAGGACTCTGCTATTTACACACCACCAAGCAGCCATCAGGCATTAGTCTTTGTAGCCTTTTGGACTCCAGTCAACTGAAAGAACAACAGTTGAACAGCAGCATTCTCACTCCCAAACCCTTGGGCTCGCTAATTATCAGCTACACAGAGAACACATCAAATACTGCAGTGGCCACTCTACGTAGCTGACGGCTTTCCTCCTTCCAAATCCACCTTGGCTGTTTTGGAGAGAATGCAGGTGATTTTGAATCATGGAACACATCTATCTCCAAGCACACGAATATCATGGTACCTACAGCACCTCAAACAGAAAACAGGACTATGGTAGGTGAATTGGTATTCCCAGTTATCAAATCTAATTATTTCCCCCTTAAAGAGGGGGAAAAGCCACCCCCACCTAAAAAGACTAGTTAGTGTTAACTCTGCCATGGGAGAAAAGAGATCATATGGCTCAGTAAGCCAACTTGCAAGTGAACTGGAAAGGCAAAGACAAAAATTAGACATTTCCCTTACAATGCTTACTGCCAGCAAGCTCAGGAAAATAGTAATTTTAATTCATGTATGTATCAGATGGCTTCTGAAAGATTTCAGCAAAAAGCGCTGTAATTAATATTATGTTTCTATACAAACACTGAATACATTGTGCACACTGAAATCACAGTAAAGCTAACCTGATTTAAAGCTCTAAGGCCCTTCTGGATTTAATTATATGCTAATCCCCAACAGTGCATAAGTATTTCTGGCCCTGTTGAGAATTATTTTATTGAGTATCCAGTACAGTTTCCACAGTTCACCGAAGAAAAAAAGAAACTAAAACATGTTTTAGGGAGACACAGGTATGTAAACTTAATAAATAGTATGTGATTTCTGTGCCACAGCTGCTGTTGTACCAGCAAGAAATAGAAGTATCACAGTAGTCACTTTTAATGGAAGAAGCCAAACCTCGGCAAGTGCACGTTAAGATCATGCCTATGTTAGTCACAGGCATCTGATACACAAGTATCCTTCCCAGTGTCCATGAGACAAGATGAAGCTCCAGCTTGAAGAACCTTCTAATACTCTACCTAGCAAAATAAGCACACAGCTTGCGAACAGCTCAAGACTGCCATACTACGTTACCACAGAGTGGAATCATTTGTGTGTAGTTAAGATTGCAACCAGACATTCCTGCTTTGAAAGAAGGGTTGGTAGCCCAAAAACCAATTGAAATTCAAGTTGGCAAGTGCTTTTCTTAATGCTGTGGCTAATTTAAATCCTTATAATGACTTGCAGAACAAGCCAGTACCAGAAAATATTTGAATAATGAATCTTCCCATTCCACTCTTACTTGTAACAGTGTTTTGTCCCATATTTCAAAAGGCATATCCAAGACAACAAAAAACTTCCCAACAAATTTACAGCTAGCTTTAAAATGTTCTATCCATCCCATGACTCTCTACATTTTGTACTTAAAGAGTCCTCTATTATTATATAAAGGATCATAAACCAAAACCGTGACAGCAGGGCCTGTTCTCACCCTAATACAAGCCTATTTTAACCCATGCCTACAGCTTTGCTTATTTTCTCAGAGAGCAAAAAAATGCTCAAAGTGGCAGCACCTTCCTTCCAAAGGATTCACTGCAAAACCCGACATTTCCTTTAACTCAAGTCAGAAACAATTTTGCAAGGCAGCCTGTTGCATGCTCCCAGCTAGAAAATAGTTCAAGAGAGTTAAAGATTGATACTAAATACTTGCAAGAGGACTCGATCAGTATCTGCAGTACACTGCAATCAAACTCAGCTCAATAGCATCCTTTTCCCCTCCCCCAAGAGACAGTGAAGTACCTCAAATGACTCCAGCCATTACCTCCACACACCCACACACACCCCCCCCTCCCCCCCGTGTCACAATGGACACATTCATTCATTTGGTAAATACTAAACAATTAGCATTAGTTCCATTAGTATTTGGCAGTTAATCAGTCGTATTTTTAAGTTAACTCGACCTAGCCCTGCTTTAAAAATGTCATTAAGACATTTATTCTAATTCAGCAGAGGATAGGACAAAGGCTTGTAAAAAAATAAATTACCAAGAATTCAAGATAATGCTAAACCACTATCTTATCTTCTGATGTCCCTTATCTGGTGATGTGATTTTGCACTGGGTTAATGGGTTTGGGTAGTGGTTCCCCTTGCAGTTGGTCAGAAGGGCTGTTTATGGAGCAATAATTCTTCATTCACAGAGTCCCACAACCAGAGGATCCATTGTTCAGTAACACTTTATGAGACCAAGCGTTGGATCTTTCAAACATTTCCTGTTCAGTTGCAGATTGCAGACAAATTAGCCACTTGATCTTAAGCTCCTGCCTCGAATTTTCTATTAGTTCTAGGACAGGCCTGAGAAGATGACATGCACACGCAACGCCTGGCATTTGTTTCTTCCACTGCTTTTGTCTTTTGAAGTGCTACAGAATATTTCATTACATGGGTGTCTCCAGTCTTTGACATACAGATTCCAAACCTTCCCATGTCAAACAGCGTAACCCGCGAGCATGTTGTACTTTAATAGCTAAAGATAAAATTTTCCAAAATAACTTCACTATTAATTTTTAATAAGCCCTTACTCCATAGTTTGTTACAGCCAGCTTAGTAATCAGGATGAAAGCTCAAACCAGACACTCTCTAAAAGTCTGCAAGCCTCACTTGGCAAAAGATAAAAAAAAATGAGTTCAGAGCCACGCTGATACCGGTTGTGGGCACGGAGACTGCTTTTTCCCAGTAACCGTGTTGCAAGAATTTGGAATCATTTCCTCAACAGCAAGAGGAAAGCCAACTCACCGCCTAAGCTCCCTTTTTTTTTAGAAAGGGATTAACATTTTCATTTCTGGTGATAGGGCTGTTTTCATATTTAGAAGGAACTGCTGGGTCCAAACTCAATATTTTAACAAGCTATCTACAGAACTTGCCTAAAGAAGAGAAGTCTTGCATATGTCAAGTTCCTCCAGCTTTTTTCCCAATCACTTCTGCAGAGTTAATGTTGATCCACACCCGCGTTAATGGTTCGTGGCATCATTCACCCCTGACCACCTCTCCCCGTGCGGTAGAGACTCACTGGCCGTCCACGCTTCCCTCCAGCACCGAGGCGGCAAGTTCAGGGGTGCATCCTCACCACCCTGGCGCTAAGCTTAGTCCGATCATCGACGACAGCAGGACCTAGAGGAGCTCCTGGCCAAACATGAGGTTTAAGCCAGCCAAGTATCAAGAACCTCAACCTTTGAGGCATGTGAGCCACGGGCTTTGACACGGCCACTGAAAAAGCATGATGAGGACCCTAAGGACTGCTCATATAAGAAAGGATGGCTCCCTCTGCACCCTCTGAGGGTGCCCACCTCCCTAGTCTTGCCAGGCTTTAAAGATGTCTCAAAAGCAGGGGGAAAAAGTACTGCATTTTAGAAAAAAACCAAACAGGCATTACGGACGCCACACGGAACACAAACGCGAGCTGATGTAATTTAACATTAGCATTTATATAAACGCCTCTTGACCCTTCTCCCAGGTGAAGCAGGGTTTCACAGCAGCGGAGGAGCGAAGGCATCCCCGCAGCTCCTCGGAGAAGCCCCTTGCAGTCAGGCAGGTGAGAAGGCATACCCCTGCCCTGCCCGCCTGCCCCTGCAATGCTGACAAGTCGCTCAGTGGAGGCTTGCCCACACCCTTTTCCCTCCCCAGAAGTCAAGTATATCGCTAAAGTATACCTCAGATTAAAAAAAAAATCAAATAAATAAAACAAACCCCAAAGCAGCCAGCACAGCTGCCGTTCGCATCTGGAGACCGGCACCCCCGCCGCGACGCGGCGGTGAGGGGCTGCGGGGCCGCAGGGGCGGCCTCCGGCTCCCCCGGTCGAGGAGGGCTGCACCCCCCCTCCACCCCTTACACCCCCCCAAACCCGGCCCCGGGAGCGGGCGGCGGCGGGGGGAAGCGCTCACCCGAGGTGTCCCAGAGGCTGAGCTCGATGCGCTGCGTGTCGATCTCGAAGCTGGCCGTGTAGTTCTCGAAGACGGTGGGGACGTAGCTCTGTCGGGAGACAGGGCACCGTCAGCCCGCGCCCACCGCCCCAGCTCCCCCGGCCCCAGCACCCCCCGTCCCGGTGCCCCCCCCCCCAGTTCCCCCGGCCCCCCCCGGCCCACCTCGGGGAAGCAGTCCTTGGCGAAAACGTGGAGCAACGCCGTCTTCCCGCACTGGCTGTCCCCCACCACCACGATTTTGCACTTCACGTTCTGGTTGGGATCCATCACCGCCTTGCTCGATAACTTCTGGCTCGCTCTTCTTTCCTTCATTGATCTCGGATTAGTCCCCCCGCCGGCCACAACGGAGAAAAAAAAAAAAAAAAAAGGGAAAAAACACACCCGGTTCCCTCACAAAAATATACAAATAATTTAAAAGGAAAAGAAGAACAGAAGGAAAAACAACCCGGGTGGAAGCGGCAGGGACGCGCCGCCGCCCCCACTCCTCCCGCCCGCCGGTCCCGCGCAGACTGCTTTGTCCCCCCCTCTGCCCGCCTCTATTTATACCTTCGCGTCCGCCAATCACCGCCCGCCGCCTCTGCGGGGCCCGCCCCCTCGCCGCGCGCTGCCGGCGGCCCGCCGGAGCAGCCACGCCCCCTAGGGGAGCCGCGCGGCGCCGCAGCCCCTCGCGGGGGGGTGTGTGGAATAAAGGTGTTTTCTGTGGTGTTTTTTAAAATATTTTATAGAGGCCGTCTATAAATCTCAGTGCTGTGAAAGGGAACCTGTGGCGTGCGGGGCTTTGTGGCCTCCAGAGGGGCGGCGAGACGAGCCGGGCCGGGGTCCCCTCAGGAAGGTGCCCCCTCCAGAGCCAGGGCTGAGGAGAGCTGCTCGCCTTGGCCTTAACTGCCCCGCAGAACTGGCTCGGCTGGGTGATGGCGGGCAAAGGGGTTTTCACTCAAAACACGGTCACAAGGAGTGCGCCGGAATCTCAGAAAACATCCCCACCCTTAACGTGCCCTTGTTTTAGCTTCCCGGACACCGAAACAAGGAAAACCAGGTAACAGCTGACATTCACCAGAGGAGCGAACGTCGCTCTGACTGAAACAGCGATTCTGTCACAGCGTAGGGTGAATCTTTCCTGAAGCGACAGCCCCGAACAAGGGAGGGTTTGTGAGGGGTTATGAGCAGGCTTCTCTGTCAAGTGCCCCAATCCTGTCCCGTATGGCTCCGCATGGCAGGCGGGCGCCCTCGGAAAGGGGCTGCCAGCAGGCAGGAGGGCTGGAGCAGAGCCTCCGTGCTCCCCTCCTTGCTCAGACCTCACATGCCCGCTCCTCCCAAGATGGGTGACTGTCGTGAAGGTGGGATTTGGGGCTTATCTCTTGAGCAATAAGGTCACGAGCTAGCTCTGTGTCAGTTCTGGGCTGAAACGTGACCTGAAAATAAATAACCAAAAATAAAACTGAAAATAAAGCTTTACAACTACCTGGAGCAGAAAGCGCAACCACCGTGGTCACGTCTGAACGTAGGGAGGTACTCCCGTCACGTGGACAAGAGAATCCCAAACATGACGTTTCAAAACTCAGCACTAATATTCCTGATTTTGTTCTGATGTGTCACATCTCAGCTGGTCCAATTGCTCAGCTCTAATGAATTTTCTAAAGAATTTAAGCCTTGGTTTCTGCTTGGAAGTCATGAGCAAAACACTAAAATTTGCAGGGGGTGCATTATTTGTAAGGCCTTACTGAAAAGTTGGAGCAGATAACTTTCCACCTCCCCTTTTTTAAGCTGGTCTTGGCTGCTTTGCCATCTCCATCCATCCCTGCTGTCCACCAACACGGCTTCGGCTCTTTGGACAGGTGATGGAATGGGAGAACAGAGAACAGGCAGTGAGGAAACTTACTGCTCACAGCAAGTTGGTCTCCTCTCTTTTGTTCGACTGCGTACTTTTGAACAGGACATAAGTCTGAAAAAATGCAGTTGCATAAATGCTCTCATGTCTTCTCCAGTGTGCAGAAAATCCTGTTTCTTCATTCCTCTCCACACTGAAACACGTGGCAGCCTCACAGGCCGATGCAGGCGGGATAGAGCTCTGGAGGTTCGGCTCTGGCTCTGTATTCTTTATGAGCCCAACACACCAACAGAGGCACATCTGTCGAATATCAGGAGAGAAGAAGACGGGGTTGAAAGAGCTCTTTGTTAATCCTGAATGGAAGTTGGGCATCAACATCTGCTCCATATCAGTTCCTCGGTCACCTCTGTACAGATGGAGGCAAGATGCACCAAAGCCAGCGCTGATGCTGCCTGTTCCTCGGCGGTGGCTCGGCTTTGCTGGGACCGAGGATGCCCGGAGAAGGCACTGGTGCTCCCGGGCACCATGCCCAGGGGCTGGGGGAGACAGCTCCCTCACACAACTCACACGGAAAATTTGCCTGCATCCAGCTATGTTAGGAATGTGGAAACTTTAACGCACACGAAACACTTACTCACCATGACCACAGAGCTTCCATCAGCACCCTTCCCAACAGTATCATGTTTACATGCTTTTGTTCGCCCTTATGGTCTGGAGGCTGCCAACATCACCCGGCTAAACCCCATGGCTTTCGGGGTGCCCTGTGGTGCTTTGGGCACTTGTGACAATAATAGGCTACCAGACACCCCTGCCGGCTCCAAAACCGCCTGCTTGTTGTCATTCCTTGGCGAAGCTGTTCCAGATATGTTAATCCCCATAAAACTATTATTCATGTCATACTCTTTAAGTTTAATGCCTTTTCCCATATCTTGATAACTAGGGGGATAAAGTGGGGGGGTGTTTAACATTTCCATGGGTATTTTTCACACGCGGTCTGGGTTTTGATTTATAAGGCAGAGTTTCTTGCTTCACTTAGTTCAAATTCCCCATTTTTCTTCAGACCTGATTCCTTTCTAGACTTTCTCAGTTTCTCCACTTTCCATCCAAGAAATCATTATGCGTACATTAATAACATATACACAATCTAGTATTATCTGTGGTAATGACTACTGATCTAGTGTAAGATTTTATGGGACTATCAAAACACATTTTTCTCCTCTCACAAGTAATCTGCCTGAACGCTTTCTATAACTATAATAAAACAGCCGAGAACAAGTGCTTTTAGGATCAGAATGACTGCTTGCTGATTTAAATCTAAAATTGCCATCAGAATACCTCTCCCTGCAATGGCAACTACCAAAGCATCTGTGGAAAGTATTAAACACTATACATAAAACATGAACCTTACGCATCCCATCCTCTCCTCCTTTCCATGTGCGCAGCTAAATGGGACGTACATTAAAAGAACATTGTTAAGGTTTAAGGTCAAACACTCGTGTATTAGGAAATGTGTATTTCCTGTGTGTCGGAAACGTGGGCTCCCTTGTGAGTGTGCGGTGATAGTCATTAATTTCATGTTCACGTATTATTTTTTCCTGAGAAGCTATTCAGCCCACAGAGCGATATTGTCACCTTAACGAGCAGCTATTCAGAAACATCTGTACTTCTCACAGGCCAGCGTGTAATCCCTGCCTCATTTAGGGACCCTATTCAAAACCTTCTTCTGAACACGTACCTATTTGTTATCTCTTCTATAGGACTTACCAGTGTCGTATCTGAGTTCATAACAGATGAAAAGAAATGATTTTTCGCCGCTGCCTTGTGAGATGACACAATCTGAGGAGGCCTGTTTGACAGACGAGAAGCGGCAATGTCACAAGTACCCGCTAATTCTGGTTGAGCCTCGGTTCGTTCCCAATACTTATCATTATGTGGCACCATGGATGTTTAAAACAGAGCCCCTGCTACTTTCGTGTGCAGCTGTGAGGGGTTAGGGCTTAAAATCTGCCCCACATTGTCTGCGCAGGGAATAAAAAATTCTCACTTTGGGAAAAACAGGGTTCAAGGAGCTTGACTGCCACGCGCAGCTTAGGTGGAGGGACCAGAGCTTTGGCTGCCAAAACCAAACCCGAATTTTCTTCTGTTCCAATGAGGGTTTAAAATTGACTGATGGTGGGATGAGAATGAGCATCTCCTGTTGCGTGATGGAGGTATAAAAACAGGCGGGAACAATGGCAATTGTGAAAATAACTGCTAATTACCTGTGAACTGAAAACAAAATGAAGCTTGGTACTCTTAATCTGTATTTTGGCATTTCGAAATCTGGCTGTAACTACACTGCCAAGAAGGAATTACGTAAATTTGTAAAATTAGTTCAGGACGTCAGTGAGTGACTCTCCCTCTCTTGTCTGACAGTTTGTGGGGCGCTAAGATGGGCTGGGCAATAAAGCTAAGCTATTCCAAGTTTCAGGAGCTGAGGGCAATGCTTTAACAAAGCATAATGACGCTAAAATAATTTTTAAATCCCTTAATAATTTAGGGAGGATTTTGAGACAGAGGGCAAGGTATTTTCCAATACTGACTGTCCTGCAATTATCCACGTGCAAGCGGGAATCCTGTCTCGCATGCAAGCCCGGTGCGCAGTTCTGCGGCGCCTGCAGCTCCGCAGCACGTCTGCTCCCGGGCCCTATCCACAGCGGCTGTTTTAAGGCATTTATTCACCTGGCACCAGCGGGATGGCGGGTGTGTTGTTCTCTCCCGTTTACAGAAGGGTTAAATGGCTTCTCCTGGCACGCACGTGGTGCCTACAGTAGCACCAGTGAAATGAGGATGTGCAGGAGGTGATGCCCCTTTTCCCACCTTTGCTGTCTTCCCAACACACCGCCCAGCTAAGGAGGCTCTATAGAAGCTGCGAAAATTATGTGGATTATTCACACATATGTCTTAATTCCGCCCCCGGAAAAGATGGATGTTTTGAGAATAGGAAAATACATCTATTAGGACCCAGAGAAACGGAATCTGGGCCCAATTCTTGCAAGGGGAGGGAGCCGGAGGGTTCAGATTCACTCCTGGTATAGCTCCTGGCTGCTTGACCTTCTCATCCCACCAGCTGGGGAGTTGCCTCAAATCGAAAATTCCCTGAAGCAGAACTTATTCCTCTTGGGTAAATACATCTAAACCAGGAAAACTCCTGGATAAACACAGTAAAAGTATCTCATGCAAATCCGACGTTAGCTGCTTTGCTGTTACATTATGTATGATTTGTTAGCGCTCGCAGTAAGAACAAATTGCACGTCGGGAGCGTTCTGCCATCCGTGAAATCACGTGCAGCTCAAGGATGTTTCCTGCTGTAGGATGGTATAGGGAACAGCCTTCAGTGAGCAAGAACGCGCCTGAGAAGCCAAAAATCAGCATTCAGAGCCCACAGCTTTAACTTCGGTATTTTGTCTAAATTCCTAATGCTGTTGTGCGTTCCTCACTCGTACTGAATCAGCACAAACATCTTACGGAGTGCAGACATCAAAGAGGATGAGTCCTTAATCTGGATGACAATATAGGATTCGATTTCAACAAAAAGGAAGAATTGTTCTGAGATTTGTTTTTTTCAAAGCCCCATCCAAATCTGAAGAAACATCCAGAGTCGTATTAAATTGATCTGGACCTGAACTCTCATCTGAACTGGGCTGCTCTGAAGATCCATTGAAATTTGTGGAGAAAATCCTATTGAATTTATTCTGCTTTGGCTCAGAGTGCAATGATTTCTAGCCGGAGTTTGAGAATACCCTGCAGACAAAAAGATTTCATTTTCAGTTCCTGGAGGTTAATTACGGAACTGCGTTATAGAGGGATCAGCAGTCCCAGTTGCTGGGGAGACAGCAAAACTGTTTCATATTAAATTCTAGCCTAGAGCTGGATAAAAATTTTCTGACAGGATGGTTTTCCATCAGAAATATTGATGGGCTGAAGGCAAAATGTTTTGCAGAACTGCTTCAATTTCAGTGAAATTTGGTATTAAAAACTTCCTGATACGAAGCTCTCTAGTTGCACCATTCTGATTTAACCTTTTTTTAATGAGACATTAAATTCCAAGGCTTTCTTTTAATGTAGTTTTTGGAAATACGTAAGAAATGTGTAAACCTGAACATTCTGACTTTAGTCAAAGGATGGATTTCGTTTCAGAGGGAATTTTTTAACCCTTTTTCATTAGTCCCATTTTGGGGTGGAAAAAGCAAGTGAACTTGTGTAATCCCCAGTTCTCACCCAGCTCTGGCCTATCCCAGCGGGTGCTGGGGGTCAAAGGCAGAAGCTGGGAACAGCTTCCAGGGCAGAGCGAGGGGGATTAGGTCAGTACTGCGTGTCCTTACCCATTCCTGCGAACGCTGCACTTCACAGGGCTTCCCTGAAGGCAAAGAGGCTTTAAATTATTGCTGAAGAACAGAAAGAACTCGGCAAACAATAAATGCATTCTTTTTTGGCCACAGTACCACCAAGGCAGTTTAATTGTCCCGAGGAAGTTAAAACTGTTTCTCCTCTCCTCGAGCTGCTGCCGGCTGGAGCCGTGCTCCCCACCCCTTCATACCACACCAAGCCTCAAATATTCGGTGAACCAAAGCTTTCCTGGCTGCACAGACATACTTGTAATTCTTGCCCATGTGAATGAGTAACAGCAGCGTCCGGGGCAGCAGCACAGACCCTCGGAAACATAGCAAACATTTTTTCGGTGCCATTTGAAACTCTTAACATGCTTCGGCATTGATTTTTATTGTTATTTTCTGTCCCATAGGCATGCCCTTTCCCACCATAAAGTGGCAGGGCCGAGTTCTGTGCTGAATTTCTCCGCTTATTAGGCTTATGAAGCTGATAGCTATAGCTTTATGGGCAAGCAGTGCCAGGCTGTGATTAATCTGGCTCTGATCTGCAGAAAAACCTCAGGAATTTTTTTTGGGGGGAAAGCAGTAGGGTTTGGCAGGACAGCCACGGGCACCCACGTGGGCAAACCACCCGCCAGCTTGCCCCGAGCAGTGACAACCTGCAAGTAGTGGGGTTTGCATGCACAGAGCCCAGGGATTCTGTAAAACAAGTAGCAGAGAGAAGAAATCCTCTGCGAGAAGCTGCGGTGAGCGCAGATTTTGCAGTGATGCATGGGGATCCGGGAGGTGCAAGGGCATCCATGGGAACGGGGCATCTAAATCTCTGGCCCAAAATAAGAAGAGCAAGAGTTCAACCTTATTACGCTTCCTCCTACCTGGTCACTGAACAAGCAAAAGTTGCTGGTGCAAATCCTTGCCCCCAAATTTCTAATTAACTAAAAACCATTCTTTTTGGAGGCAGCTCGTGCATGGAGCTGTCGGCACCAAGGGATTGCTGCTTCAGGAGGAGTCGCTCTCCAGGGCTGCTTGGGTGAGGCTGCGGACCGGAGCTGCAATGCAAAAATGAGATTGAAATCAAGCCCCTGGGTCAAACAGGATGTTTCTGGGTCATGGTGACCCTGGCCTTGATTTTCATTCATGCTGCCTGCAACCGGGAAGATGAAATGCAGAGTTTTGCTTCATTTCTTTGCTTTCTTTCTGCGCTGCGTGGAGGGATGCGACAGGCCCAGCCCTGACGCCTGAGCTCGCTCTGTGGCATTTCCAGGGCCTGGAGCTCAGAGAGCCCCAGCACAGATGGATGGATGGTGGTGGGCAACGGGCTGGGGGTCCCACGGCTGCTACTGCGAGATCCTGTCCCACCTCGGCAGCTCCTAAACAAGGTTAGGTTGAAAAAGTGTGGACATCTGAGGGCTGCACACGCTTTGACTCCCTTCAGAGAGAGGCAAATGCGAGGCTAATTAGGCAAGTGTTGGTTGCAGCAGGTTTCACACACTTTCTGCCCTGAGATTTCCATAGACAGGGAAAGTTAGTTGCTCTAATTAAATGACTCAGAAAAGACTAACTGGTCTTCTAACGCGTTTTGTAGTTGGGTGTTTGCAAATGAATGATTCAAAATTTTAAATCTCTTTTTCCTACGCTGCTGTTTACTAAATAAAATTAGTTTTATAGGAAGGTTACAGAAAGCAAGGACTTCTGGAGCACCTTCGCTTTATTTGCAGCTTGGTGTATTGTACGGGAAGGGTTGGAGGGAACCCGCAGGATGCTGCTGCTCCGTCCCTTCACCTCCAAATCCCGCAAAGCAGTGTGTGGGACTCCACGCTGGCAAGACGAGGAGTCCGGGGCTTTCGGCGCCTCTGGGAATTGTCGCTGGGTCTGCCTGCGTTGCTCTGCGCTCCGAGCAGGGGAGCGCAGGCGGCGGCAGGGAGTCGCTGGGGGAGCGGGGCTGCGTGCGGGGCTCGGGCATCGCTGCAAGACTCCCCTTTGCCTCTCCAGGCCCAGGAGCAGACTGGCAGCAGCAGCGGGAGGCAGCGTAAATCACTTCAAAACTCTCCCTGCCTATATTGGATACATTAAAAATTAATTACTTAACTTAGTTATTTCATACTGAAGGCAAGACTGAGCAATAAGAACCAACTCTTGTCCTCAGATAAAACCATTACATCAGCCTGCATGGAGCAGTCTGGGAGCCTTTAGGAGCCTAGAGCTGTGCTTTCCCCTTTTGCATAAGCCCGTGCTCAGCACATCCAGGTGAGTGGCTGCACACGCTCGGCTGGGTATTAACGCGCAGGTTGGATTTCAGCTGGAACATGTATTTGCAAAGTCAAAGGAAAGCCTCATTTTTTTCACCATAAAAGGTAAGGAGCAAAATTCCAGAGCTGAATTTACACGTCCTGCTGCTCCTCAACGTGGGAAAAGAATGCTGCGCCCTCCCACGTATCTGCTTCCCATCCCAGGTCTTCCTCCCTCCCTCCGACTTGTCTGTGCAAGTCAAACCTTTTCTGCCATGAGCCAGCAATTAATTATAAGTATATAATAACCTCTCATAAAGAAAGATACATGCAGAAGCCAGGTCTGGCTCCCTTGACGCTTAGATAGTTTTTCTCCCGCTGTATTTTCCAAATTAATTGGAGCAGCCCATAGTTTTCATGGGTCTGGGGGGACATCTGGCACAGAAATCTCTTCTGACCTCCTGCCTAATAAATAATGATGGGGAGAGAGGATTATCCAGCAGACGAGCCTGTTCATGCCGCGGTGTGGGAGTTTGAGGGGATATTCCTGGTGGGAATGGGATGTCCGTGTGGGGTCAGCATCCCTGCTGGGGTGCTTGGGGCCAGAGTCACAGCACTGCTCTGCAATGTCATCCCTGTGAAAATCAGCAGGGGATGCACAGTGAATCTTCTCAAAAAAAGAGGGGAATTTGGAGTTGAGCTTTGGAGATATATTCCATGGGGAATGAGAAGGATGGTCCTGCAACGGTTTTCTCCTACCAAAATGTGCATGACAGAGAGGGCGATGCGCTGACAATAATTAAAAGCTAATTTTAGGCATTCAAATGGGTAAATTCTAAGGTTTCTGGAATCTTCTGTTCCAAGTACAAAAGAGACTTACTCTGTTCCTGGTTCTCCTGCCAGTTTTCCAGCAGGACCTGGGGCAAGCCAGTTCCTGTCTCCATGCCTCTTTCCTTATCTGAGGCTCGTAGTAACTCCCAGGCTCGAAAGGGCACCGGGAGGGCGAACTGGTTGCCACGGCCTCTGCAAGAGCTCTGGTGCCTCCTGGGAGCCTGGGGTTTTGCTAGTGAATGTGGTGGGTGCCTCTGCTGCCTCCCTGCCAGGTCCCTGGGTGCTGCTGGCAGGAGCCCACACTGCCCCCAGCCCCGCTGCCCTCCCGCTGCCTGGTGGGTTCAACCCAACCGTGTTGGTCCGAAATGTCAGAAGCACCTCGAGGAACCATGCTTCGACCCTGAAAAGCTTAAAGGCGATGATCAAAAGGTCTTCAGCCCAGGGGCCTGGCCCTGATGAGCCAGAGACAGATGAAAAAAGCGGGCGGCTTTTTGCCCTTAGGTGGAGGCTGCGGCCAGGCAGGTTGTGTTGGAGGGAAGATGGGTCTTTGTCAAGCGTCCTTGGAGTTAATCATCAGTCAATAACAGGAATATTTAGAAGCTCTTTGGCTGGATGGCACATAGGAGCGTGCAAAGCCACGCCAAGCCCAACAGGAGTGATGACCACCCTGGGGAACCTGATGCACCATGGCCTGTCCAGGCAGTGGTTTGCTGTTTGTCCCCAAGACCAGGAGATGCTAAACCCAAGCGAGCTGACCGCTGGCACCGGGGAGCAGACCTTTTTAGCCGGGAGCACCCAGGGAGCAAAGCCTGGGCCAGAGGGTGCAAACCCCCAGAGCTCCAGGAAAACCGGGTGCACACCCGGATGCTTTTACAGAAAGGATGGCAGCTCGGAAAGGGCAAGATTTGCACCCACCACAGGGTCGAGCTAACGTACCAGCGAGCCCAGCTGGTCCCCTGGGCTTGGGCGAGGAGGGAGATGCCATTCCCCACACTGGCATGCTTTCCCCAGTGCTGGTTTAACCACACCTGGAGTTTGCAATTACTCCAGACAAGCCGGCTCTCATCCCTGGCAGATTGAAAGCCGCACTGAACCAAGCCCGGAGAATTCCCTCTTTCCTCGATGGAGGATTTATTGGTTGTGTTAATTATGGGGGCATCGATGCCTGGCTGCCATGGAGAGCGAGGAACTGCACCTTATGGGGGTGCCAGCTCCCAGACCAACACCGGGGCTGTCCCCCCAGGGTGGCAGTGCCAGCAGACCCAGAGGCTGGGTCAGGAGCACAGTCTGTCAAAGGGCAGCACCAGGTCACTCCCTCCTGTGCCAGGGCTTTTGAGCAACACAGCGCCGGCTCCTGATGAAGAAGCCTCTTGGCATCAAGTAATACTGCAATTATGGAAAAACCAGGGGAGGGTTTTCTTGTGCTAAATCCTACTCGTGCCTACGTCCGAGCAGATGCGAGGGGGCTGCACGGGGCGATAACAGCCGTCAGGAGACGGTGGGGCTGCCCCCACCCCGTAGTTGAGTGCATTCATGCTCAGCAGGGCCATAGGTGAAGAAATCGGCTTTGCTTGTTGTGAAACCCTGTTCAAAGTGTTTGCGATGGCGTGGGGTTGCTACATTCCTGGGGTTAAGGCCAAGCGCCCTCCCTGCCCTGGCAGCGTGGGGCCAGCTGGGCCGACGGGAGCCCTCCCGTACTGCCCGTCCCTTCCCGGGGGAGCGTGCATGTCCTGTGCTGCCTCCGGGATCTGCTGATGGAGCCGGGTTAATTTGTCAGCTCCTCTGGATTCCTTCACAGGAGAAGCTCAGGCACAGGTATTAGTGATGCCCCAAAAACGGAGGAGCACCTCCTGGGCACCACTGTGCTCTGGAGACCATTCGACCTAAAGGGACTCATGCTCCCTGGACTCCTTAATCTTACTCAGCTTTGCAAAGTGATCTTGAATTTTCAAGAGGGGATGAGAGGGGTGACTAACAGGGGTGTGGAAACAAAGTTGAGCAGCTCCCAGCATCTCAAACTCTGGTGGGTATAAGCCCGCCCAAGCATTTCATGGGGAAGACAGAAACCCCCAGGTTGCCAGCAAGGAGCACTGAGAGCCTGGGGTACACCGCAGCCCCCCATGCTGCTTGCGGGACATACAAGCCCAAGGGCTCAGGGACCAGCCATGGATGGGAAGCGTTTGGTTTCACTAGGAAAGTCCAAGCTTTCAGTCGACACCAAGATGCAGTGATGAGCGCTGGGGAGAGGGACTTTCCTCCTGTGCCAGCGGGACACCAGCCCTCACGTATGAAGCAACACTTCTATTTATTTAAGAGACTCTTCCCCAAGTGCAACATAAGCAAGGAAAGTGGCCCGGGCTAAGAGCCAGGGCGCTAGCAGAGGGATCCCTATCACTCCTTTTCCTTCCTCTCCGGCAGGTGGGAATCCTCCTCCCAGCCCTCAAGCCCTTCAGCTGTGATGCAGTCAATGACATCAGCACATTCCCAGCAGCGCTCCCGTGGGCACCTTGTTAGCTTTGCACTGAGTCACCCTTCAGCAAACAAGAAAGATAAGAAAATAAATGGCAGCAGTCCAACCAGCGCAGATGCTGGTTTATTTTGAACTACAGAAATTATTTATGCGCTTAAGGAGGGCTACTGGCATCTTTTCCTCCTAAAAGTCCTTTTTTAAAGTCGCCTGTTTCTCCTTTGTCACCGTTTTCCTGCAGCAATCCCCTGTCATGTCAAGTACCTTCACTGTAGGTATCCTAAAGACAAGAAAGGGCCAAAGCAAATATTTTGGTGAGAACTGAACAGAGGCAAAGCTCCAGAGGGATGAGAAGAGGTTTTGTTTTATCAGAAAAGCAAACATCATCTTCACAAGCAAAATGCTATTTTCCCTCTTGAAAATGCATTATGAAAATGAGGCCAATGCGGTTTTCATTTGCAACACTAATTTGATGAACTCCAGCGGGTTAATGATATTGCCGTATTTAATTAAAGCAGTTGTTAGTCTAGCTGAGTCCCTCCTCCCTAGCAAGGGCCTGGTGCTTTGGAGCACTGCCAGCCACCGGCACCGGAGTCCAGCCTCTGGCCAGAAGTGTTGGACAGGCTTTACCACTCCGTCCCCTTTTTTTGGTATCCACAGCTGATCTTTGAGTGCCTCCAAGCCTTGATGGGCACTGGGATTGTTGAAGCTGGGGTTGTTTATTCCCTGAGAACCGAGACAGCTAATGACCACTGCTCCCCATGAAGGTGCACAGCCCCAAATCCCTGTTTCCGCCCCACCCTTTGCCAGGCCGGTGTTTGTGCTAGCTCGTGTCTGAAATGGGGACCTCATTGCCAACCGTGTTTTCTCAGGCACACAGTGCCGTCAAGGTCAGGTTGGGAAACTGGAGATGAAGGATTTGTGTTCAGCGCTTGTGGTGTTGGCAGGATGCGGAGGGACGCGGCCACGTGCCTGTGATCTCTGCTCAGCTTTTCCTAAAATTTTCTGACACCAAAAAGGAGCCCAAGAGCTTTGGAAATCAGATTGAGAGATAAAAGCCCTGGCAAGCCCTCAGCAGGCTTTCCAGCTGTAGTCCTGATTTCTCTCCAGCCTTAATATGAGCCAGATACAGTGGTTGTTGTTGCTTTTCCCAGAAAGCGTTTCCTGCAGAAAGATCCCGAGTGTGGCGTAGCTGCAAAGTATGAGTCACTGTTTGGGTTACCTGGCGTGACGTGTGCGTTCTCCCTCTCCGTATTTACACTGCAAACTTCATTTCTGACCCGGCTGTCATCTAAGTGCCTGGCTGATAACTCTGTGCTAAATTACACCTTCCAGCCCGTGGGCGCGTGGTGCCCTCTCAGCCGTGCTCCTGCACTGGGCAGGGAAGCAGTGGTGGGAAAGCTGACTGACGGGAAGTCGGTACAGACCAGCAAATGTCCCTCTGTCAAACCTGCAAACGATGGCTCTCGCTTTCTTCTATATCCTGAAAACCCTGGGCTTGCTGTGCAGGCTCACCCCGGCCCCTCCGTGGGTTTATGGGCAGGAGTATTGCACCATCCCCGGCTCTTGCAAACAGGGAGGATGCTCTAGCTTGTGCTGATTAGTTTTCCAGTTCAATCCTACATCCCAGCTTGCAGACCAAAGTCTTTACCAAAGAGTTGTTTCTTTGCTTGGAAAATACACATTAATGTTAATTAAAGTAGGAAAATAATAATAATCTACTACAAATCAGTGTGATCTCCATCCAGGTTCCCCATCTCGTGTCATGTCAGCCATTGCGATGCTAGTGGGATGCCTGCCAGGAAACCTTGGCGGGTGAGAGGCTTTCATGGGTTTCCCGGACACAGGCATCCTTCCTCAAGGACATTCTGCAAGAGCAGTGTTTTAATTGTCATCTCTAAGTTTTCTCTTCCTGCCATTAAGCTAATAACCACATTGTTATGTTGCGTGCGTCTTCATTTTTGTGGGCACAATACATGAGGCATTTAACTTGGCGGTAGATTATAACAGTTTATTTTAGTCAGGGATGAGCCCTCGTCTGTCTGACGAGCACCATGTCAGATCAGGACAGGTGACATAGAAAATGGGTGAGTTGCTCAAGTACGTGCACGCTTTTTTAGGCATATAAGCATTTCTGAGAGGGTTCAACCCAAACAACTTCATAGCTGTTAATATGTCGTTGATAATTTAGATGTACGCGCACGCCCTCGGTATAAACACGCCTTCCTTTGGCTCAGCAGTCCCGGATGCAGAGCACCAGAGGACGGCACCCATCCATGGTGGCATCCCGGCCGCTAGCAACAGGGCAACGCAGCTCTGTGGATCCCAGCTCATTGTCCCGCTGCACCCTCCAGGGATTTTCCCTCCCAGCCCCTTCAAGCGCATGCAGAAGCGTTTCCCTTGTCACAGCCCAAGCCTGCATTATACATTTGTGCATTTAAAGCTTATACAGTCTTGTAATTAAATTCTGGAATATTTCAAGCGCTCCTTGTAGTGATTTGAAGTTTCGTAATTCATTGCAGCATATGTTGCTTTTATAGTAAGCTTGTTTTCTGACAGCTGCCTGCGTGGGCTTCCCGTACTATCTCCATCCTCCCGTCAATGAGCCGCTCCCAGGCGCCCGAGGAAGCGGGGGAGCAGCAGAGGCAGGTATCATTCATGGACCGCAGCAAAGCACATTCCCATCTCTGCTCAGGGACAAAGTCCTGACGTTTTACCAGCAGCAATGCTAAAGTGAGACCTGGAAAGATGTGAAGACTACATTGCTCTGTGTCGAGAGGTTTAATCAGAAAATGGGTGGGGGTTGGCATGAATTATGCCACCTCACAAGCTAGTGTAGGCTCCTTTGCCATGGTTACGTGAGCCAGGAAGAGAAAATGAAAGGTGGTGGATACTCAAGTGCCATTTCTTCTCTCTTAAGCCCAGATGGTTAATGAAACGAGTTTCCAAAGCTGTGGCAGGAATGCTAATGGGCAGGCAGTGCCCACGACCGCGTGAGCACCTGAGCGGAGCTGGTACACCCGCCTCAGCTTCTTCCTTTTTTTCCCCTGGAAGAATCTCATCCTCACCTACCATTGAACATTGCTACTTCTTCCTGTTTGTTAGTGAGCCTGCAAAGCAAACAGCTTCGTCTTGGCTCCTCCTCAGGGTTTATGCACGGAAGAGAGCTCTCCTGGAAGCACCTGCGAGGGCAGGGATGCTCCTACGGGACAGGGGACGGTGGCCTTGGAGTCACTCAAGCCCATAATTGCGTGGTGGTTGCGAGAGCGCAGCAGCACGAGGCACAGCTGCGGTTCCTTACCACGATCCCCGACCCATCTGTCATCAAGAGATGATGGTGTGTGAGGGTATTTGGCAGGGCTACAGTTTGGAATAATCCTACCAAATAATATAATTAATAATAAATAACAAAAATAAATGAGCTACCCAGGAACGTGGCTGATTGTGTGGCTCTTCGGGTACCAGAGGGCGATGCTGCCCTGCATCCAACCACCCTCCACAGCCCAGGGAACAGCCTTTCCCACAAGGACACAGAGAAACACCCTGATGTTAATGAGCACATTAAATTATTGCGGAAATGCGCGGAGCCATGGGTGAACGCTTTAACTATAACTTGAAATATCACATAAAAATAAGCAACACTCCCCAGTGTCATCCCAAACAGCTATGCCAGGACCTGGGAACCTGCCTGGAGCCAGCTAGAGCATTCATCACGCTCCCAGTTAAGCATCCTTCAGACTTCAGGGGTCCAATGACCATGGGGGAGACCCTGAATCTTTTGCAAGGACCATGCTGCTCTTGCCCTCATAGATGGGAAAAAAAAAAATCCTTGTGTTCTTGTTTCTCCTCAGCAGCAGCTGGCTCAGCCCTGCGGTATTCGGGGCTGTCGGTCGCGGTGTCCTGTTTCAGACGTTGTAATATGATGGGCAGCGCAGCCCCGAGCTGCAGCCGACTGTTTCCCAATGCACTTGGTGTGAAATTTTCCCATAGTTTGTCAGGAAACTCTTCCTAGCCACTTTTTCTTGGAACGGACTATTAACGCCAAACGGAAATCTGCAGGCTCTGGGCCAGGTTTCATAATGCCTCCTGAAGCAACGCGGGGACAGTAGCATTGCATTTACAAATGAAAAGTCGAACAAAAATGATAGCCTTTGCACTCCCCAGTTGTATAAACATCGCCTTTCTTTTGCTCTGCATGCAACAAAAATGCTTTGAAGAAACCACATGGACACAGCTAGCACCCAGATAACTTCTTTCACTAAATATCTACCACGTGGGATTGCTGGTTGCATGGAGATTGCTGCTCTGGAGGGCTGGGGAAGTGTCTGGAAACACAAAATGCATAGTGTAGCCCTCCCCACATACCCCTCTGGCTCCAGGCTCCCACGCATCTAGGCTTTCCCCAGCAGCACGCCTGTCTGCGAAGAGGTGGGAAGGAGGAAAAAAGGGAAAAAAAAGGGAAAAAAAAGGGAAAAAAGTTTGCACATTTGGGGAAATAATGTGGTAAAAACCTGTTAGCTGTTGGAGTTAGACCCCATTCGTGCTCTGGTGTAAATCCACAGGGGAGAGCCATGGTGGGGGGAAGACGTGGGGCTCCTCAGGAGCACCAGGACTCGCTCCCCGTCCCCAAGGCATAAAGAAATGCCAATGTGTGTAGTATGAGGATAACATAGTAGGTCAATAATTCACCCATGGCTTCCAGAATCTGCTTTTGTTGTTTGCCTCTGCAGCCCTTACCTTTATATTCAAATTCAGTGATGGCTAAAACAATAGTTGGGTTTTTTTCCCCTGGTCAGTCACCACTCTTGCATGCTGCCATTTAAAAATACGTGTCTTGTTACCCTGAGGAGTTGCATGCGTGTGTGTCTGAGGAAGAGAAAAGCTGCAGGGAGTGGGGAGGGCTGTGGATATATTTAGACACACGTGTGTTTGTCTGCAGATACGTGTCCCAGAAGAATTTTCAGTTTGTACCCGCCTCAGCGCATCGCCTAGGGACTGAATCAGCCCTTGTTTGGGTGAGGTGCAGAGGAAGAAGATATAAATGTTACCAGCCCAAGTAATACATGTGTAAGTTGAATAAGCCAAACAAAAAAATATTGTAGCCTGGCGTGAAAATCGTTGAAAACAGAGCTCAGGCTGGGCGGATGAAGTGGAGTAGCTGGGTCAGCGTCGGCCGGGGCCAGGCAGCAGGAGGGTGATGGTCCCTCCTGGCTCCCGTGGGCTGGTCCTGCCACCATGCTGTGCCTGCACAGAGCAGCGGCCACGGACAGGCCTTTGCGAGGGCAAAGCAGCTGTAAGGCACACTGCGCGTACACATACACGTACAAGGGCAAGTGCCGGGTTTTGCCCCTGGGGCAGAGTAACCCTGGCTGTGCAGACAGGCTGGGGAGTGAGGGACTGGGGAGCAGCTCCCCAGGGAGGGACCTGGGGGCTCTGGTCTGTGGCAGGCTGAACACAAGCCCCCAGCATGCCCTGGCAGCCCCGAGGGCCAGCTGTGCCCTGGGGGGCACCGAGCCCTGCATCGCAGCCGGGCGACGGGGGGGATTGTCCCGCTCCGCCCCGCGCTGGGGCGGCCTCACCCCAAGTGCTGTGGGCAGTGTTGGGTGCCGCAGGACATTGAGGGTATAAAGCTACGGGAGGGTGTCCCGAGGAGGCCACGGGGCTGGGGAAGGGTTTAGAGGTGAAACCGTACGAGGAGCGGCTGGAGTCCCTGGGTTTGTTCAGCTGGAGCAGAGGAGGCCGAGGGCAGCCTCATGGCGCTCTGCAGCTCCCTCCCGAGGGCAGGAGGAGGGGCAGGGCTGGTCTCTGCTCTCTGGTGACCAACGCCAGGGCCCGAGGGAATGGCAGGGAGATGTGCCAGGGGAGGGTTAGGCTGGGCATTAGGGAAAGGTCCTTCCCGCCGAGGGTGGTGGAGCCCCAGAACAGGCTCCCCAGGAAGGCATCACGGCACCAGCCTGGCGATGTTCCAGAAGCGCTTGGACAAGGCCCTCAGAGACACGGTGTGAATTTGGGGTGCCCTGTGCAGGGACAGGAGTTGGACTTGACGGTCCTTGTGGGTCCCTTCCAGCTCAGGGCATTTTATGATTCTATGATTATGAATACCCATACGACCTCTATCAACATGAGCATTTTCTTCATCCACTTCATGAAATACCCTGCTTCATCTTCTGCTGCCCTACCATTTAGGAATATAATAGCAGAGGAGCCTGTGCTCAGTGCTGGCTGGGTTTGGGTTTGTGTATGCCTGCCCTCCTGCCTGCTGGGGGCCAGCGCTGCAGTGACCCGGCTCCTGCATCCCCAAAGCCATCGCAGCTCCTTGGTACCCAGCAATCCTCAGCACCCATTGCTGCCCTGGGCAGCAGAGGCGCGCTGCTTCCTGACTAAGACACTTTGGTGGGGTAGAAAATGCCCTAGCTGTTTTATTTCCTACCTGCTTTCTTCTCTGGGTGAGTTTGACCCGTATTGCTCCACAGGCCATCGGCTGACTTTTGTCGGTCTTTCAGCTGAGGTTTGTTTTAAACTGCATCTAATATGCACAAAACATGTATCTGAGTGTTCTGCCCTGAGTCCCTTCTTTAAATAAGAAGCTGCTGAAACAAGAGACGGAGAAGGAAAATGCGTTTCCAATTCTCTGACGTTCCCTTTCACTGCAGCCCGTTGTGTATTTTGTATCCACCGCCAAATTATTCATGCGTTAGGTATCTTCACCACATCAGCTTTATGATGAACTCATAAAACATAAATATTCTGCACTCCAGAGGGATTTTTATTGTGTGGTTTCAAGGTACTTAGAAAGCACTTAATCTAGCCCAAACTGTGGCTTTCTTGGCAGAACAGAGATCCCCGGGAAGGGGGAACACGGGGGACAGGGACCGGCAGAGCCCGTTGTGGGGTCCCTGTCCTGCAGCATTGCTGCCAGAGTGGCCCCTGCCCTGCGGTGACTGGGTCAATAAACCGATAGGTTTGCCTTTTTATTAATGTACTTAACACCTCTTTTTGTAGGTAGTTTTAATAGCCACAAAGTTTAATGAGGAGCCATTAAAGCATAATTGCAGGACATTCAGAGGGCATCTCTGGCACGGGCGGGCAGTGAGTGTCAAAGAGACACTCAGGGGCATGAGACGCCCCTGGCCAGGAGAGCAGCACGCAGGGCGAGGGAAGAAAATATGAGCAGAAAATGAGAATCTGTGACTTAAGGCAGGGCGTATTCATTAAATGTAATGGAGGAAATGCTGACAAAGCTTTTTTTTTCATTGGAAACTAAGTTAAATGAGGTCTAAGTATTTTACAAAAAATACATATATATACATATATACCTTGTTCAGATGAAAAATACTCCAAGAATTGCCAGGGCGGGGAAGGCAGGCCAGAGTGGGGCAGGCACTCCTGGGGGGCTCAAGCTCCCTTGGGATGGGGAGGGAGGGTCAGTGGGGATGAAGGAGGCAGGGACCACCCTTCAGGCGCATTCAGGCTGCAGCAGGCGCAGCTACAGGCTTTGCAAATGTTCCGTGCGGGCGAGGATATGGGAAGGTGGTTTTACTCCAGCACTCCGGAGCAGAGCCAGCCTCCTGCCGAGGCAGCGGAAAGCCTGCGCTTGAAGCCTCCTATTGCCAGTAAAGGTTTCTGTCAATGACAAATGTGCAAAAGCATCTCAACAATGTTCTTCAAACCACCTCAAAATGTTTTTCTGAGTCTTGTTGGGCCGGAACAAAGCTGGCCAGGCTGCCGTAAGCGCCTCTGAGACGGGGAGCTGCCCTCGTGCTGGGCAGACTGCTGAGCACACCTCCTTCCTTTGCTGTCCCAGCAAATTCCTACTCTGAAACATAAAGTTGATGCTCCTAAATTAAATTGGGAGGCATCATCCTGCTCCCCTGATGCTAAGAGGAATGTAGCTTTTTATTATAATTTTATTTTAGATTCAGTGATTTCCACGGCTGCTTAGCCTTCCTGCAGCAGGCCGCCCGCCACGTCCCGATGGATGCAGTCAAACACACCTTTTGTTATTTATCATATGTCTCTTCAGAAGCCCAGGGCGCGGGACACAATCTGCTGTTTGTGGGCACAACCTGCTGAAGCCTCCGATGTGTTGCTTGTGCTGGGGATGTGTGCTGGGCACGCCTAGCACATACTATGGAGCTGTAGAAAACCATTTCTCCTCTTGCCTCCACAGCATCGTCCTCCCAGAGCAGCCGCTGTGCTGGTTGCAGGGAGGAAGGACTAAGGATGCTTTCAGGGATCGCTTTAAAACCTGCCTGGCTCCATCCTGGGTCTCCCCACTCAACTCCAGCAGCAGCAAAGCTCCTGGCTTTGCAGTCCCACAAGCCCCGAATTGCTCCAAGGGTGGGGTGCAGGGTCCCCTGGCGCTGCCGCTGCAGGTGTGATGCTTGGGGCCATGCGTGGTCCTGCCCGGGCTCCCTGTGCCGTCCCGTTTGGCTTGCCCAAAATTGGCCCAAATTCATATCAACACGAACACCACCACGATGCGGAGTTCAGGGAGGGAGACCGCTGCGGGGTGCCACTGATGAAGGCTAGTACCGGCATTGTTCAGTGCATCGGGGTTTTTGTTGGTTATGGATGAAAAATCCAGCTTCCTTCTGTCTTTTGTACATCTCCGCTTCTGTGAACTCGAATTCTACTTTTTAAAATAACTGTTACGCACGTACAGTGTCCTAAAATATACACCTAACCTACTTTCATCAGGTTGCCTACCAAAGATGTCAGCTTAAGGGGCAGGATCCATGTAACAGGATGTTGCTGGGGGTTGGTCTGCTCCTGGAGCAACCTGCTGAGAAGCAGCAGGGCTGCAGAAGGTGAAGCAATGATTTCTTTTTTTCCCCCCCCTAAGGATCAAAGCAGTAATTTGAGCTTGTCATGGAATTCAGCATTTGGTTTTGTTTTTGGGACACACACGCAGGCATCTGGGGACTTGTCCAAACCGCAGAAGTATGCAAACTCTGCTTGTTAATCCCCTGGGAACGGCCTGCCATGGCATTGCTGGGTTTTTCACCTCCTGTCCAGCAGCAATCGCCTGGCAGTATCCCATCGCTGGGACTGCCGCCTGTCTGGGCTCTGGAAAGGGTGACAACAAAAAACAAACCAAAGGAAAAAAATTTAGTCTTTCATAATCTTCAAAACAACACGCTGAGCATTGGAGAGCACGTTGAATGTCTCTCTAGAAATACCAGGTGGATCTTCTGGGGTTTGTTTTTTTTCCTCCACTCAGCTCTAATGCTGGAGATCTCCTCCAAATGCCAGCTGAAGTGGTCATCCCAGGATCCAACTTTCAGAGCCGCTCAGTGTCACGCAGCTGGTGGGAGGCAGATGTCCTCCTGGGAGCTATCTGGCTCCCCAAAATGGAGGTGTGATGTGCCCCACGGCCAGCTGCAGCAGGATGCAGTGTGGGGAGGTGAGTGTGACAGAGCTTGATGCTCCTGCACAAGGTTTCAGTGCCAGGTACGTGGCCTGGGGCATCTGACTGCCGTCCCCTCCCTGGATGTCTCTCAAGGCTACATGAAGCTGGTGCTGCTCATGGTCATAGAAACATAGAATCATTATGGCTGGAAAAGACCTCTGGGATCATCAAGTCCAACCCCCAACCCAACAACTGCAGGGCTCCTAAACCATGTCCCCCAGTGCCACGTCTGCATGTTTTTTTAACTCCTCCAGAGATGGTGACTCCCCCACCTCTCTGGGCAGCCTGTGCCAGGGCCTGACCGCTCTGGCAGGGAAGACGTTTTCCCTCACACCCAACCTAAACCTCCCCTGACGCAGCCTGAGGCCGTTCCTTCTCGCCCTGTCACTGGTGACTTGGGAGCAGAGACCGACCCCCCCCTCACTCCAGCCCCTCTCAGGCAGCTGCAGAGAGCGAGAAGGGCTCCCCTCAGCCCCCTCTTCTCCAGGCTAAACCCCCCCAGCTCCCCCAGCCGCCCCCCAGCACACTTGTGCTCCAGACCCTGCCCCAGCCCCGCTGCCCTTCTCTGGACACGCTCCAGCCCCTCAAGGCCCTTCTTGTCCTGAGGGGCCCAAACCTGAGCCCAGCGCTCGAGGTGGGGCCTCCCCAGGGCCGAGCACAGGGGCCCCATCCCTGCCCGGCTCCTGCTGGCCACACCAGCGCTGACACAAATATCAGGAAGATATAAAATGGTCAATCTGATACATCCCGGGCAGTCTCGGTGCTCCTTCCCCGTGCCCCAACCAGCAGCACCTCCCTGGGGTTTGGTTTTGGAGTGGAGACGTGGGTGTGAGGTTTCATTGAGTACATCTCATTTTTACTTCCCAGATTTGAGCTCAGATTTCCAGAGGTGAAAACACTCATTTCTGACTATTTTAAGGCCCTGTTGAACAGGTTTATGAAGCATTTTCACCCAAGCTGCAGGGAAGAAAGGCAGCATTGTGAAGAGGGACAAAGAAGTTCAGTCTCCAGGGATTGATGAGCATATCCAGAACATGATGGGTTTATCCAGGTCACCTTTTTCATTCGTGCCCAGTAAGGAAATTAATGAAGCTCCCAGAGTTATTACCTCTAATTCATGACCTATTAATGGCAATAAAGCTTTAAGAAAGCACAAGAGAGATTATGCTGAAGGGCAAAGGAAACACCGGTGTGTGGTTCTGAGTGGTTTATCTTAGTGATTTGGACTCCCATTTGGGAGAGAGGAATTACGGGGTTTGATCCCTGCTCCAAGGACTTCTCTGCATTTTATTGGGGAAAAGCATATGTAATACTGACACTTATGAAAAATGGTGATTGGGTAATTAAAGGCTGACTAATCTAACTTTATTTTAAAAAATGGATGAAGGAAGGAACCGTTACTGTTACAGAGGTAAATGGAAAATGATAGAAAACTGGAGCAAAGGTGAAACAAAGGTTAATTGAGCCTGACTTTTCTAAGATAATGGATCTCAGACAAAGGAAGTGTGGGAGATTGCGTCTAGCTGGACTTCAGTAAAGCAGGTTGCAGTGGCATGGGGAGGAGGTGGGACAAGGAGCAGGTTTCAATGGGAGGTAAAAAACTGCAAGGGCAGGTGATAACCGGAGGAGCAGACCCATTTCCTTCAAGACCCACATGGAAAGCAACATTATTTGATATTTTCATTAATGACAATAACGAGAAAGAAAAAAAAAAGGGGGGGGGGTACTGCTGATGAAATCTGCAGATGGCACAAATTCAAGGGGAAACATCAATATCTAGAGGGCCTTGAGGGCTGAAATAAAGGAGAGGAAATTCAATAGTGTAAAATTCACTCAGGATCTGACAACAAATGCTTGAGCCCTATGATAAGAGTGCATCGGTTCAAAATGATTAAGGAGAAGAGTCCTGCCCTGTCACAGGGGAGGAAGACCTCGCAGGAGATGCACAAGGATCTCACTAGACCTCATCTGAGACGTTGTACACTACTCTGGTCAGGCATGTTCAAGAAAAAATGAGTTTTCCAGGTGTAGGGTAGACTACAGGAACGTGGTGCCTTTCATCTGCCCAAATCTCAGCAAAGTAAAGCTGAGTCCTCTCTGCAGACATTTAAGGGCCAGATATCACCCTGCTCTGGGTGTCCCCGCTCAAGCAGGGGGCTGGACAAGATGATCTCTAGAGGTCCCTTCCAACCCCCGCCATTCTGTGATTCTGTGATATTAAGCAGAGGCAAGAGGTTTTTCAAGTCATGGACAAGTGGGAGAACACAATGGGAACCAGAGGAACCCTTTCAGATCTGGAATAAAACCACTACAGCAGTGAGGTTTCAAAGACCGAAACAGTGTTTTGGTGGCCAGTCGTGAAAGCTAAGGAGCTGGCTCCGCTCAAGACAGTGGATGAGCACTTTCTTAGGTGCAGAAAGAGACTATTTGATGTGGTGCCTGCAGTAGCAGAAGGTGACATGATAAACCTGAGGATCCATCAAGTCAGACCAGAAAAACCTGAGATCCTGCCACCCACCCTCGGTAGCTGATCTGATCACTGTGTGTGATAACTAACACGCAGGAGGAGGGGGAGTGCACAGAAGGGTTTGATGTTGTCAAGGGTTTTTTGTTCCCACGGTCAGCTGGGTGGAGGTGAGATCACCGCTGAGAAATCTGAATAATTGTCTTGCTGAGCCTCCTGTAGTGGGGCACAGCCTTCCCCCTCCTGTAGCAACATCCTAAGGGCTGAGTTTTAGATGCCTTAGGTCTCAATAACTGCGTGATTTTTGAGATCGGGAACAAATTGAAGAATTTATTGGTGATAAAACTACTAGCGATCACTTGTTATTTTCCGTGTTCTCCACAGCATCAAATTGGATCAGAGGAACAGGCTTTGGAAGTATTAATTACTCTGGGCAATCAAAGGTTTCATTGCAACGTGAGGCTAGTCTTCAGTGTAGACGAAATGCCAAGAGCCCTGCCCTGGGAGTGAGGCGGGTGGTACCAGGGGGTGTGAGGCTCGGAGGCTTGGGAGATGCCGATGATTGCATTCAAAAACTATAAACCAAATGTATTTCCTACCTCCATTCACTGGTTATTTGAAATCAGCTTAAATGCTTGAGTTAATAAGGTTGAGTCCTGCTGCTTTGGTCCGCTGAATGTTTATCTTTTCCCATTCAATGTGAAAATGGACCCGATCGATTTGCTAATAAAAAAGCTAGTGAGTGGTTGATGGCAGCGCTTGAGGAGGCTTAGGATGGTGAGGGAAAGGCGGGAGGGTGTCCTGTGCAATTGCACGGCTCCTTTCCCCATGAAAAGCAGTGCAGAGTGCATCGCCGAGCCAAGGGGCAGCCCACAGCCCAGCAGCTCATTTTTCCCTTTTCAGGGAGGAACAGAAACTTCCTATCTCTCCATAAGTAAAATTACACACTTAACAGTGACCAGTACTTTGATTTTGGTAGAAGTTTAAAATCAATAGAAGCCTTTTTAAAAATCCAGTGGAACGAGTGGTTTTCAATATATAAGCATTCAGCAAATATTGAGTTTAAATATCTAATATTTGGTACTCAAAAACCAGGCTCACAGGCTGGCTGTGCCCAGGAGCACATCTCCTCCCGTATCTCCCCTAAGGGACCTCAAAGGCCACACGCACAAATAGTGATATATTTCTCAGGTCTTTAGGTTCTCTTTATTTTCACAGTAGTAGAAAAAACCGGGATGTTCGTGGTTACCTGCACCCTCTGGCAATATTCGCTGGGGACGTTCGGTGCCTGCGGTGCATCGGAAATGCTCCGACGCTGCTTTGCTTCGCCTGAGCAGAAGCTGCCGAGCTCCCCGCGTACCCGTGGCCTCTCCCCTTTGCCAAATGCACTGTTGCCGAGTAACTTGGCACACCCCCAAAAACGCTTTGCTGGGTGACAGACAACCGCACCAGCGAAGCAGTGTTTTCCCTCAAACACACCGTACATCAAAGCGCTCCGTGGCCGGGGGTGTGTTTCACCACAACCCCCTTTCTCTCCCCGTGCGGGCTGGAAAAATAAACGCCAGCCAACGTATTAAAATGCAAAGTCAAATGAAACCCTCTGCTTCTTTTAGCTTCATTAGGAGGGCCTTCCATTTGGCAAATTAAGATGAGCCAATCAAAACTGCATTTGCAAAACAGACATTAACAAATCAGTAACTGTAAAAACAGCCATCAAAATAGCTTTTAATGTTTCCAAATTGACTGGAGTGAATGCAGATCATATGGTGCTCAATTGAGTTTAGGAATGAGCTATAATTTCTGCATATTTATATACCAACAGCTCAATTGCGTCTTTCAATTTTTAAGCCTGTGGCTTTCAAGCCACAACAGTCCCAGCTCTGAAAACTCTTTGATTCAGCCCAAAACAACAGTGGGCAAAGCATCGGGTGAGGAGGAATCTCAACCGTGACTTTTTCCCCGGTCAATTGAAATCACTGTGGCGATGGAAGAGCTCAGAGGACAGAAAGCATCGGGCAGCAGAGGAGGGCTTGTCAGCAAGTACAGGGATGCTAGATGCCAACTCTCCTGCTCGGCTTGCCTCTCCCTCGCGGGGGCTCGTCCTCTGGAGACGGGCAGGCCGAGCAGTTTGGTTATGGTTAGGGCGTTGAAGGGATGACACGGCGAGACAGTGCTGCTTGCTGGCAGCCAGGGATCCGCCTTGGCTGGGGGTCAAAAGAGTCCCGGGCCAAACCCTTGAACCGAAACACCCCAGCAGGCTCGGGAGACACAGCGGCAAGGCCAAGGGCTGCAATCTGCACCCACCTCTGCTCCGGAGGATGCTCCTGCAGCAGCCCTAAATCTTCCCAAAGGCTGTGGGAATGTGGCGGCGGGGTGGGGATCGGTTGGGGTTTGCCGATGCGTTTGTTAATGAGCAAAACAAATCTTCACAAACATGTTGATTGCTGCACCCCGGAGCCAGGGTTGCTCCCGGGGAGAGGAGGGGAGCACAGTGCCAACAAAGGGAAGAGACCTCATCTATGCGGCGGGGACATACCAGGGCTCTGCAGCCGTCATATCATACAAGCCCATGCTCAGATCAATCATCATCTGAGCCCAGACACACACACACCCCCCAGTGAGTGGATTCCTGTATATATTTTAAGACTGAAATAAATTTCTTTAAATAAAATAAACACCTGGATGTGTTGTTTCTCCACAGCAGAAACACACTGACTATTCCCCAAAGTGTTATTCTGCTTCCTTGTACAGGCTGACCTAGAATAATAACCGTATTGATGATTTTAAATTAAGATACATACGCTGTCAGGCTCGATTAGCTGGGTGCACATAGTATCAATTAATTTGGAATAAGAAGATAATCTACATACAGGAATACTAACAGACCTCCACGAGGGAAGGACTACCACAAAAGGAAATAAATGGCCAAATTAGTGCAGCAAAGCAGCAAGGCAGGGTCTGGCAGAAGCCTGGGGCAAAATGATTTGGGGTGGCTGGGAGACGGACCACGAGGCCGCGGTCTTGGCCAGCAGCTTGCCCGCAATGGGAAGAACTTGTCCGCACAGCTGCACAGCTCCCAGTGGCCTCCTTTATTAAGAACTCTTCTATTTTTTAGTATTAAAAATATATATTTAATAATACGATGACATTCTTAACCGTAACTCTTCAGAAATATTCTGCATCTGTAGGTACCTGCACCCAGCGCAGCCCAACGTAACCATAAAAACCTGCATTTCCCTGTGCCACAGAAGCCCTTTCTGCAACAGGAATGCATTTATATTTAAAATACAGACAACAGCAGCTGTGCCTGGCCGAGGGGCCGTATGTGCTCGGTTCCTCTGCTCAGTACGACCGTCCTCAGCGAGGGAGAGGGAGTCGCAGGCTGGAGGAGGTTCAGCCCTTTGCAGGATATACTGGCTGGATCGGTTATTTCTGCTAATTTATTTCCAACTGGCTCGGCCCAAGAGGAGTTTCTGCCTGCAGAAGGGCTGGGAACACAACCCGAAGCTTCTATCTGGCCACGGGATATCAGATTGCAGCAGATTTTTCTAGTTAGAGGGAAAAAGCCGACTCAGTAGCTCTGTGCTAGATGGTCGGGAAAGGAATTCCACCTCCAAAGGCTTCCTATCAAAACTTGGGGCTTTCAAAGTCTCCATCCCCAAAAGGAAAAGATAATATTTTGATTAAATTTTTGCCATCCAAATGAAAAACTTGAGGCACTTTTTCTTTATACCTCATTCCCCAGCTGCTTATTTTGTTCAGTGAAAAAGACCCCAAATATCATCAAATTGCATTAAAAATCTAGGCAAATGTTGCCAATATTAATTTGGTGAGAAACCATGGCAAAAGAGAGATGATAAATGTGATTATGTGCCTTTTCTTCTCTCCTCTTCACCTTATCAGGTGTCCAAGCAGAAGCCCCATTACCGAAGGACCTTCCTCAAAGACGAGCAACACTTTTTGCTGGCGCACCGAGAAACGTGCTATTTTGGAAGCGTGTCTGTCTTTCCACATATCAGTTAACATCCCTCCGGAGTTACCATGAGTTATCCCAGATGGAGGGAAAACTGGAACTGCCCGGGACAGCACGGCAGCGTTCGGGCAGTGCAAATGCCTGCACCAGTATCAGTGCAGCGATGCGGTTTTGCACCGGCTGGGACTCGGCCTTTTGCATGCAAAATGCAAAATTAAAAATATAAGCCGGCAGAAAATGTTTTTATAAAGAGGAATTTCATGTGGCCGCTTCTTGGCCGGTAGCAAATCTCGGGGTAACTTAATGTGGAAGGGTCCCAGGAGCCAGAGAGAAGCAACAGAGAGCAAAGCTGGTTTGGTTCGCCTGCTCTCAACAGGCAGCACATTTATTTATATAATTTGAGCCATAAGGTTGAACTGTGGAACAACATGTAGTGCCAGAGACTAAGCGAAAACCCTAGGCAAGAAGTCATTTTGAAGGAATGACCTACACCCCACAGAAGGGACATCAACCTATTTCCTTAGCGTAGGTAGCACAGCTTTCTTAAAAACTGCCTTGAATATTTTCGGTACGTCGCACTTTAAAACGGCGTCTTGAATTCAGTTTGGGCTTGTGGTTTTTGCTTCCATTGCTGAGAAAAAAATTAGGGTAATTAGTAGCTGGGGATTGCTGGGGTCAGACAGCACTGGCGTGGGGTTGGCACTGGGGGATGAGGAGGAGAGGTGGCGGGTTGCTGGCTCCAGGCTGGGGGTCCTGCAGGGCTGCCTGGCATCTCTGGACAAACCTTGCTCTCGGCAGCATTTCTAGGAATGAGAATTAAGTCTGGGCTTGCAAGGGAAGCCTTTAATTCAGGTCAGCAGATCTCCCCCGGCCACCACAGACCAAATCTCAAAATACTCTCTTCTTTTCCCACCAACTCACCATCACGTCATCAAGAGTTTGTATTTCTGTCCCGGGCTTTGGCCGCAGCGTGTCCCGTACATGGAGCAGTGCTGATGAACCCAGGGATTCACTTACCTCTGGTAAGATCAGTTTTTACAGCAGGCCTATTTCAGGAGCAATGGAAAGGCGTCCTCACTAATGCTGTGTCTGACTGGCAGAGGAGAGATATGGCGGTGGGGGGTAAAGGCTGAATCTGGAGCATTTGGCTGAATTTTAAGGAGGTATTTTAAGCATGCCCCCCCAATGCCTCCTGGTTTGCAGAATTATCTGAATCTTTGCTGCAAAAATGCTATTTAGCAGACTAATCTACCACCACAGTGGAGCTACCCCACAACAGAATCCCATCCGCTATGAAAATACTTATTTTTTTTAAAAAAAGGATATTAATATTAATGTCCACATTCACATGTGCCATTGGATACAATCAACAATCCTGACCGTACTATCACCCAAGAGATCTGCTGCAATTAGGAGGAATATGACCAGGACAGCCTATTCCTGCCCCTGGGCATACGTTGCCCGTTAGAGGGGCGCAGGTATTACACTTCATATTCTTGCAGAGCGTCTCCCAGCTGACTGAGGAGCTCTCGAGATGGTTTTTTTGCCCCCTTTTCAATTCATGAATAATGTAGTGACGGGCACAGCGTCTGACGAGAGGTGACAAACGAGCGTCCTCAAACGCGGCGCGAGCAGACAGAATCCCATCAGCTTTCCACCCGCAGGCTCGGCTCCTGATCACCCCTTCAACAGCTTGGGGCCGGCTGTTTGTCTGCAAAGGATGGGAAAACATAAACTCGGAGAAGCATCCTTGAATATAAAAATCAGCATTATCTCCTTTCAGGAGCTTTTGCCAAGAAGCAATCGCAGCAAAATGATTTTTCATTTCCCATATACCCCAGCCCACAGTTCGGATTTCTCTCCATAAAACTGACAATGCATTTACTGAGGTTTGGGGCATTTCTCCCTGGTTTACAGCATAATAAAATGAAATGGGCCTGGTCTTCAGCTGGTATTAATCAACACAGCACCACTCAATAACCTGCTGCTGATTTAAATCCAGGGAGAGCCTGACCTGACACGCTCCCCCGTTGCATTGCCTTTCCCACCCCTGCCCACGCGGCGTGATCCGAAAAGACCAGAACAAGTGTGACCTGCTGCTGCCAGGACACCCCGTCCCTTTGCACCTTGTAATCACCCTGGGTTAGAGAGAGGACTTTGGGGCTGTCACTGTGCTACCTTATTTGCTTTCCTTATTTTTAAGCTGCTTGTCCAGCTTATAGGTGCAAGATGGGTCGCACTGACCTCGGCGTTGCTCATCGACACTGGGGAGGGTCTGGAGCATCCCAGCAGCAGCACACAGCTCATGCTGGCATGAAAACCAATCCTGATAGCAATGGAAACCATCAAAGAAATCCTCCAGAGAGGATATTTTTTCCAGAAGAACCACCCCACGCACATTCACGGCCATGTGGAGCTGATGCAGTTGTTGGCACACAACCGCACCTCGTCTCAGATACATTTTTCTTGCCTGTTCATTGCCACATAAACACTGACGCATACCAGGAATGTGGCAGCAGATATGGCCTAGAAAGATACTCTTTTTTTATTATTATTATTTTCCAAGCTCTAAGGACAGGAAAGTACCTTTGCACTTTCCAAAGGGGAACTTAGTTTTTTTAAATGCATCTGATCACATCATTGCATCTGCTCTCTTAAAACAATCAAAACTCGGTAGGTTTATATATGAGTGGTACAGGTTTTAGTTAATGCATAAAGAACGTACCTTTTCCATCCATTCAGCACGTTGCTGAAGTGCGTGAGGATGGCTTGTGTGGTGCCTTGCAATAAACTGCACTGTTTCCATGCTCTAAAATTGTATGGCCCTCCTGCAATGGCCATGCCTACAACATGGAGACGTAGCTCCTGTCTGCGTGATGTGGCAGATGGAGCCATAACCGAGCAGAAGGAACCTCCCAAAGCCCTCCTGCCTCACGACAGCTGGTGCCTATGCCATTACCCAGCTCCACATCTCATGGGCGAAACCAGAATTTACACCAGAGCTGTAAGCAGGGAAAAGTCCCCAGTGGGTTAATTGTCTCCGAAGAGGAGTTCCTGCTGTGGGCAATAGGCAGCAAATCCGAAGGTCTTCTCTAGCGGGGGGCAGTGTGGCAGGCAGCTGCCACATTAACAGCATATCCATCAGTGGCCTGGACGATGGGACAGAACGTAACCTCAGTGAGTTCGCTGATGATCCCAAGCTGGGAGGAGCGGCTGATACACCAGAAGCTGTGCTGGCATCCAGCGAGACCTGGCCAGGCTGGAGAGCTGGGCCCAGGGGAACCTCAGGGAATCCAACACGACCAAGTGCCAGGTCCTGCCCCTGGGGAGGAACAGCCCCCCGCACCAGCACAGGCTGGGGGGGACCTGCTGGAGAGCGGCTCTGCTGAGAGGCCCTGGGAGTGCTGGGGGGCAGTGAGGTGACCCTGAGCCAGCACCGGGCCCTTGGGGCCAAGGGGGCCAACGGTGCCCTGGGGTGCATGGAAAGGAGTGTGGCCAACAGGGCGAGGGAGGTTCTCCTCCTCCTCTGCTCTGCCCCAGTGAGGCCACACCTGGGGGGCTGGGTCCAGTTCTGGGCTCCCCAGTTCAAGAAGGGCAGGGAACTGCTGGAGCAAGTCCAGCGCAGAGCTGCCAAGGGGATCAGGGGCTGGAGCATCTCCCTTGGGAGGAAAGGCTGAGAGACCTGGGCTTGTTCAGCCTGGAGGAGAGAAGCCTGAGGGGGGATCTCATCAGTGCTTATAAATACCTGAGGGGTGGGTGTCAGGAGGATGGGGCCGGGCTCTTTTCAGTGGTGCCCAACGCCAGGCCAAGGGGCCACGAGCGCAAGCTGGAACACGGGAAGTTCCATCCGAACATGAGGACAAACCCCTTCCCTGTGCGGGTGCCAGAGCAGGGGCACAGGCTGCCCAGAGAGGCTGTGGGGTCCCTTCCCTGGAGACATTCACCCCCCGCCTGGACGCGGCCCTGTGCCCCTGCTCTGGGGGTGCCTGCTCCAGCAGGGGGTGGGACGGGGTGAGCTCCAGGGGGCCCTTCCAACCCCCGCCAGGCTGGGATTCTGTGAAATTACACACCATTACTTATCTGCATTTAGAAATGCCTGCAGTTACTCTGGCAAGGCCTCTGCCAGATTTCGCTGAGGGTTTTGGGGAGGGGAAGAGCATCTGACGGCACTTTCTGTCTGACACCGCTCTGTGCCACGATTGTGGTTCACACCATCTGCACCCACTAATGCAGTAACGGGATGACTTCATTTTCCCCATGACATTTCAGATTAAATTAGTTTTGCACTATGGGCCTGTGTACCTCAAAACCAGACCTATTTTTTCTTTGTCCTCAGATGGCCTTATTTCTGCAAACTAGTGACAAATCAGCCAGTCCATTCAGACTTTTCCCTTTATTTTAACCCAGCTATGGAGTTGTTGTCCGCTCCCTGCAGCCTGATGACCGGCGCAGTTCAGCCCTGACCTAGGTGACAGATCTCAGATCCCAGCTAAGGATCAAAACACCTGGATGTCACGCTTGCGTCCAGGGATGTCCTGTTTTCCAGCTTTTCTACCAATAGCTACCCAAGAGGCAATGCAAGGTGGGGTGTCCCAGTGGTACCCCGATGGGTGGTGGCTCTCGCCTGGACCCCCATGGCAGCAGCAGGGCCAGCAGCCTTAAGTGGGGAGGAGCTGCTCAAAATCCTCCCGTGTTCCTCAACCAGTAATGTCCTTTTTTTAGCAGGAAAGGTTTTCCACCGTGTTTGTAGGGAGGTACCTGGGCACTGCAGGACTAACACAGTTGGGATGGAAGTCCTGGGAGCTGGTGTGGTTTGTGCACTGGTGTCAGCCCTGGCACTGCTCCCAAGGCGGGGAGATGCCCAGCCAAAGCTTAGCTGAGGGTGGCTAAAATGCTTTTCCAAAGCTGGAGGGTCTTGACCCCTTTCTCCAAGTAAAGGGCATTGCAGCATTCAGCTGCTTTATTTAATTTTTCAGATGAGTGGGTCGATGTGGTGAGTTAAAGGGAAGATCTTCAGTCTGCTTTTAGATGCTTGATGATGTGAGCGACTAAGCTCTGAAGGGAAAAACAGAGCAGGCCAGCGAACAGCAGCGGATGAGCCTATCGCACATCTCAAGGGAAAAACGGGAACGGTGGGCAGCTCCAAACCCCACTGCTGAGCTCCTGAGGAGTAAAGCCAGTTGAAGCTGAGCCGGTGAGCACCAGCTTCTCCATCAGCAATGGGGGGGTGGCTCGCTTCAGCGACCAGAGCTGCGGGGGGATGGAGCAACACCTTTGCGGGAGATGCCCTACAGCCAGCCACAAAACCGCCGCTGCTCTTTAGTCTGAGGAGGTGGATTAACTGACAGTATCTAAGATACCTTAGCGCTGGACCAAGGGCATCCTAGCACAGGCTTTTTCTAAATAGAAAGGACAACTTAAAGATCCTTAGGACCATTACTAGTCGTGGTGAGATAAACGTTATTTTCTTTCCTTCACTGTTACGTGTGTCGCTGATCTAGCACTATGGTAGCAGATGTGCTTTTCAGGCATATTAGGCCAAAATGCCTGATTTTTCCTTGTGTTAAGACCGCTTCTTGCCATGGGGGCTCAAAGTGGCCCATTTAAATTCACTTAAAGGGTATTTCGCACGCCTAGGGATTTGCAAAATGGCCATTTTTGAAAGGGGAATCTAATCTGCAGCTCAAAGAATTTACAGACCCAACCGTGCACCATTAAAATAATTGGTTGTAGACTCCAGTGGGTGAAAACTGGATATTTCTCTAATAAGAAAGATAATACCAAACATCCTAGACAGATCACTCGAGCCATAGAGCTGCAGGCAGGCAGTGCGGGTACCAGCAGGGCCGGCGTGGCTGAACTCCTGGCTGAACCGGCCGCCTGACTGGATGCGTCCTTGCCTTCACTGAAGCCGTGCGCCTTCTGATGAGAAGGAATTTTCCGCGGTCCCTGCGCAGCAAAGGCCACGCTCTCAGCTGGTAACTCCTGCCTCAAGCCCCATCCATTGCGGTGGATGTCACAGATATATTTTGGGAAAATATCCAGTCTTTGATTAGATGTTTCTTTTCCTGCTCTCTGGCTGATGTAATCCAGGGCAAACTGCACTAAATGAGATTTTGAGATGCAGGCTATTGGATTACAGGATATTATATTAAATTATTATTGAAATATTATTGCATTATTGACATAGGAACTGAAAGGTGTAATAAAGGCATCAAACAAATGTAGGCTGGCCAGAGAGGGGCCTGACTGTGCCTGAAGCTAAGCAACCACACTAATTAAAACCATTACGACCTGGAGTAATCAGCGTTTGGTACAGACTGATTTTGTTCACCATGCATCAGCTGCAAGATCTGGTGGGAACAGCCCTCGTGCTTCAGCTCAGGCACGGCTCTCATTGCCCACCCAGGCGAGCTCCCTGGTAAGCAGACGAATTCAGATAACCATGTGCTATAACTGCATTTCCATTACAAAACTAATTTACTATCAGCAAATAGCCAGAATAATTACAGTAGTAAACGGCAGTGGTAAAAATTTAGAGGGAGCAGGGACACCCTCTGAGGTATTTGAGCTGCCCACTGCCTGTCGTGCCACTGTGTGGGTGTGTATATATGTCAAACTCCATGGGAATCAATAGCAATAATGTTTTAATGATGCAGGACCTGTTCTTTTGTGCTAATTCTTTTCCTTTGAGAAAACTGCTCCCCTCACCTCATTTGACTGCACTTGTGGTTCCCGGGATGCAGCTCCCACTGGTCCCTGCTGAAGCCACGCCAGGAAGAGCAGCCTTGGTTATTCGTCGCTGCCACATCCGCAGTGACAGCCAGCTCCTTAAACTGATGTATTAAAGGTCTAAAACAAGCCATAAAACCCCAAGCGTCCCCAGCGATGGCCTCAGCGGGGACAGCGCTGACTGCACAGCAGGCAGGGACGTGCAGAGAGACAGCCCCACCTGAGTCATGGATGCTCTCCCTCCTGGGAGAATATTTTGGCAAAACCAAAACCAAGCCACCACAGCAGGTGTTTCAGAGCAGATTTAAGCAGGTCAAGAGCCTGTATCTCCTGCCTGCTTTCTGCAGGGATGGAGGAAAGCAGCACCGGGGAATGCGTGGCTGGTCTCTTCCAGCATTTCCCCATGCCGATGAAGATTGTGGGGGAGAATTCCTCCTCCCAGGGTCTTGTCAGGAGCCCGAGAAGAAATATCCCTGGGATGCCATCACAATTGCAGTCCATTGCTCCAGCTCTTGATGAGGAATGGGTTTTACAATATTAGACTTCAAGCTTCACAAGTGAGAAGAAAACCCCTCCCATCCATGCTGTCACACAGATTTTGGAGAGCACGATGAGAAGCCAAGTCAAAATATTAGGAGTTTTGCATTATGTGACCTACTCACGCTGACAGACTCGTGAGATGGATGTGATAAATAGTGCATCTGCCCGTGCAGATTAATGAGGTTAATAGCAACACGTTCCCGAGGAACCAAGACACTAGGCGTCAGGAACAGAGGCGTTCATCTCCGCAGGTCTCCCAGAGCCCCCTGCACAGGGTGGAGGGTCCTGTGCCATGTAACATCTGTGATGGGACAGGGAGCAAACCTTAGACTGTATGACTTTTCAGATTACCATGGCCTGAGCTGCTCGGCAGTTTGGAGGAGAGCCTGCTGCATGGGTGGCGATGCTGCAGTGATGGGCAGAAAGCTCCCAAACTGGCTATCAAACTGGCTATCAAACTGGCAGGTCGAACACCAAACGTGCTGGTGCTGGTGAGGTTGTGTTGACCACCGGTAGCTCTGGGCGCACACACAGCCAGCGTGGGGGGAATGAGTGGGGCAGAGAGGATTGTGCTGGTTTTGGCTGAGAAGGGGTTAATTCTCCTCACTGTGGGGGTCAGCTACCTTTCCAGCTTCCCGCGCTCTGCCGCGTGGCGTGGCAGGGGGGGCTGGGAGGGGCAGGGCCATGGTGGGGGCGGCTGACCCCGACTGGCCAATGGCAGGTTCATTCCATACCATGTGACACCATGACCAGTATATTGAGGGGGGGCAGTGGCAGCGCGCAGGCGGCGCGGTGTCGGGTCGGCGGGCGGCGAGCGGCTGCGGCGCGTGCGGTTTGTTCCGGCGGTTCGTTCCCCCTCTCCCCTCCCCTCCCTTCCCCCCTCCCCCGGGGCTTTGCGCCTCTCGTTGTTCTCCTTCACATTGCATTTCTACTGTTGTTTCTTTTAATTTTCATTATTAAACTGTTCTTATCCCAACCCACGAGCGTTACCCTTCTGATTCTCTCCCCCATCTACCGGTGGGGGAGTGAGCGAGCGACTGTGTGGGGCTGAGCTGCCGCTAAACCACGACAGTCTTTTTGGCGCCCAACGTGGGGCACGAGGGTTGGAGATAACAACAGCTGCTGGTCACAGCACCATGTTGTCCTTTTTGCAGTTGGTGTTAAAAATCGGTGTTGGTTGTTTGAGTCTGCTGTGTTCTGCTGTGATTAGTAATGTTTTGCCTACGAGATTTGTTATACAAACACTCGTTTTCAGCTTTACCTGGTATTTGGGGTTTTTGCTGAAACCGTTACTGTACTTCGGATACCACCTTGTTGAGGCAATTAGCAATTATACCTCCTCCTCTGAGAGATTTTATATGGAGGAAATACAGAATAATACCTTTGCAACTTTGTTCTATGATGTCTGTGCCTTTGTTACAACAACGTTTTTGTATCTTGAACATCCTTGGGTGGTTAAGGTGCAGTCATTGTTAGTTTTTGGGCATGTTGTTTTGGTTTTGACTAAGCAACTTAAGAATATCACCCAGAAATCTGCCCCGAGGCTTGATAGTTACGAGTGGCAGGGCATGTGGGATAGCATGGGCAAATACCTAGGGCAGTGGGCACCCCCAGTGTTTTGGAGTTTCACCCCCGAGCAAGTGCAGAATCCTAAAAAACTAGTAGAATATTTGGAGAAAGTATGTTGTTACGCTGGGAACTCCAGAGAGACACAGATAACTGCAACGTGCTGGGGTCTGGCCCATGCATACCGAGCCCTGCTCAACAGTATTCAGTGCCCCCAGGGGGAAGAGAATGTCTCTGGATTGAAATGCAAAGTGACTGGCACTGTAGACAATCCAGCCCTGACAACAGGCACTGCAGCCACTCAAACCCCCACAACAAGTACCGGAGCTAGCTCAGAAAATAAACCCGTACCAGTATCAGTTGCCCCCATACATAAGACGAAATATTGGAAGCGGACATCAACCCGTTTAGAACGGGATGATGAAGAACCAGGGCCATCGCGGGGAGAGGAGGGAGAAGTAATAAATGAAATAGAGACCACCCGATCCCTGTCCTTAAGCGAGTTGCGAGATATGCGAAAAGATTATAGCCGTCGTTCAGGTGAGCACATTGCCACCTGGCTGCTCCGATGCTGGGATAATGGGGCCAGTAGCCTGGAACTAGAGGGAAAAGAAGCCAAACAATTGGGATCCCTTTCTGGGGAAGGGGGCGTTGACAAAGCAATTGGAAAAAAACCACAAGCCCTCAGCCTCTGGAGGCGACTCCTGTCTGGAGTGAAGGAAAGGTATCCCTTTAAAGAAGATGTTACATATCGCCCAGGAAAATGGACAACTATGGAGAAAGGCATCCAGTATCTCAGGGAATTAGCTGTGTTTGAGGTGATTTATGGTGACCTGGATGATCAACGGTCATCCAAAGATCCAGATGAAGCCGAGTGCACACGACCCATGTGGCGGAAGTTTGTACGGAGCGCACCATCTTCGCATGCAAACTCATTGGCAGTGATGTCCTGGAAAGATGACGAGACACCAACGGTGGCAGAGGTGATAGATAGGCTCCGGGATTATGACACAAATATCTCTTCCTCGCTTGTCTCTGCTGTGGAGAAACTATCCCAAGAGGTCCAGCAACTCAAAGAAGATCTGTCCTACTCCCCACCTCGACAGAGCAGTGTCTCAGCTGTTAGGAATAAGCGTCCTTTGGCTCAAAGAAGGGGATACACACCACGGGCCACCCTATGGTTCTACCTGCGTGACCACGGAGAGGACATGATGAGGTGGGATGGCAAGCCTACTTCGACCCTACAGGCACGAGTACATGAACTGCAAGGAAGAACAGTCACTCAGGGAGGCTCTTCCAGGAAAGCTGCTGCTCCAGTTTCCAGCGAGCAAGTCCCCAGACAGAGGAGTAGAAGCGCAGATTTTATTTCTAAGTGTAATAGAGGGACTCCTGATTCACATTTACAGGAAGTGAGTTGTGACTGCCATGATCAGGACTAGAGGGGCCCTGCCTCCAGCCGGGTGGAGGAAAGGGATAACCGGGCTTACTGGACTGTGTGGATCCGATGGCCTGGCACGTCCGACCCACAGGAGTATAAAGCTTTAGTGGACACCGGCGCACAGTGCACCTTAATGCCATCAAACTATATAGGGGCAGAACCCATCAGCATTGCTGGAGTGACAGGGGGATCCCAAGAGCTAACTGTATTGGAGGCCGAAGTGAGCCTAACTGGCAATGAGTGGCAGAAGCACCCCATTGTGACTGGCCCAGAGGCTCCGTGCATCCTTGGTATAGACTACCTCAGGAGAGGGTATTTCAAGGACCCAAAAGGTTACAAGTGGGCTTTTGGTGTAGCTGCCTTGGAGACGGAGGAAACTGAACAGCTGTCTACCTTGCCCGGTCTCTCAAAGGACCCTTCTGTGGTGGGGTTGCTGAAGGTCAAAGAACAACAGGTGCCAATCGCCACCACAACAGTGCACCGGCGGCAATATCGCACCAACAGAGACTCTCTGATCCCCATCCATAAACTCATTCACCAACTGAGGAGCCAAGGAGTCATCAGTAAGACCCACTCACCCTTTAACAGTCCCATATGGCCAGTCCGGAAGTCTAATGGAGAGTGGAGACTAACAGTAGACTATCGTGGCCTGAATGAAGTCACTCCACCGTTGAGTGCTGCTGTGCCAGACATGCTAGAACTTCAATACGAACTGGAGTCAAAGGCGGCCAAGTGGTATGCCACAATTGATATTGCTAATGCATTCTTCTCAATCCCTCTGGCAGCAGAGTGCAGGCCACAGTTTGCTTTCACATGGAGGGGCGTCCAGTACACCTGGAATCGACTGCCCCAGGGGTGGAAACACAGTCCTACCATTTGCCATGGACTGATTCAGACTGTACTGGAACAGGGAGAAGCTCCAGAACACCTTCAATACATTGATGACATCATTGTGTGGGGCAGCACAGCAGAAGAAGTTTTTGAGAAAGGTGAGAAAATAGTCCAAATCCTTCTGAAAGCTGGTTTTGCCATAAAACAAAGTAAGGTGAAGGGACCTGCACGAGAAATCCAGTTCTTAGGAATTAAATGGCAAGACGGTCGTCGTCAGATTCCAATGGATGTGATCAACAAAATAGCAGCCATGTCTCCACCAACTAGCAAAAAGGAAACACAAGCTTTCTTGGGCGTTGTGGGTTTTTGGAGAATGCATATTCCAAATTACAGTCTGATCGTGAGCCCTCTCTATCAAGTGACCCGGAAAAAGAATGATTTCAAATGGGGCCCTGAGCAACGACAAGCCTTTGAACAGATTAAACGAGAAATAGTCCATGCAGTAGCTCTTGGGCCAGTCCGGGCAGGACAAGATGTAAAAAATGTGCTCTACACTGCAGCCGGGGAGAATGGCCCTACCTGGAGTCTCTGGCAGAAAGCACCTGGGGAGACCCGGGGTCGACCCCTAGGGTTTTGGAGTCGGGGATACAGAGGGTCTGAAGCCCGCTATACTCCAACTGAAAAAGAGATATTGGCAGCATATGAAGGGGTTCGAGCTGCTTCAGAAGTGGTTGGTACTGAAGCACAGTTGCTCCTGGCACCCCGACTGCCAGTGCTGGGCTGGATGTTCAAAGGAAACATCCCCTCTACACACCATGCAACTGATGCTACGTGGAGTAAATGGGTTGCACTGATCACCCAGCGGGCTCGAGTAGGAAACCCCAGTCGCCCAGGAATCTTGGAAGTGATTATGGACTGGCCAGAAGGCAAAGATTTTGGATTATCACCAGAGGAGGAGGTGACACGTGCTGAAGAAGCCCCACTGTATAACAAACTGCCAGCAGATGAGAAGCAATATGCCCTGTTCACTGATGGGTCCTGTCGCCTTGTGGGAAAGCACCGGAGATGGAAGGCTGCTGTATGGAGTCCTACACGACAAGTAGCAGAAACTGCTGAAGGAGAAGGTGAATCGAGCCAGTTTGCAGAGGTAAAGGCCATCCAGCTGGCCTTAGACATCGCTGAACGGGAAAAGTGGCCAGTGCTCTATCTCTATACTGACTCCTGGATGGTGGCAAATGCCCTGTGGGGCTGGCTGCAGCAATGGAAGCAAAGCAACTGGCAGCGCAGAGGCAAACCCATCTGGGCTGCCACATTGTGGCAAGATATTGCTGCCCGGGTAGAGAAACTGGTTGTAAAGGTACGGCATGTGGATGCTCACGTCCCCAAGAGTCGGGCCACTGAAGAACATCGAAACAACCAGCAGGTAGATCAGGCTGCCAAGATTGAAGTGGCTGAGGTGGATCTGGACTGGCAGCATAAGGGTGAACTATTTCTAGCTCGGTGGGCCCATGACACCTCAGGCCATCAAGGGAGAGATGCAACATACAGGTGGGCTCGTGATCGAGGGGTGGACTTGACCATGGGTATTATTGCACAGGTTATCCACGAATGTGACACATGCGCTGCAATCAAGCAAGCGAAGCGGGTAAAGCCTCTGTGGTATGGGGGACGATGGCTGAAATATAAATATGGGGAGGCCTGGCAAATTGACTATATCACACTCCCACAGACCCGCCAAGGCAAGCGCCATGTGCTTACAATGGTAGAAACAACGACTGGCTGGCTGGAAACATATCCTGTCCCCCACGCCACTGCCCGGAACACTATCCTGGGTCTTGAGAAACAAGTCCTGTGGCGACATGGCACCCCAGAGAGGATTGAGTCAGACAATGGGACTCATTTCCGAAATAGTCTCATAGACACCTGGGCCAAAGAGCACGGCATTGAGTGGGTGTATCACATCCCCTATCACGCACCAGCCTCTGGGAAAATTGAAAGGTACAATGGACTGTTAAAAACCACACTGAGAGCAATGGGGGGTGGGACATTCAAGCACTGGGATACACATTTAGCAAAAGCCACGTGGTTAGTCAACACGAGGGGATCTGCCAACCGAGCTGGCCCTGCCCAGTCAGAAATCCTACATACTGTGGAAGGGGATAGAGTCCCTGTAGTGCACACAAAAAGTATGCTGGGCAAAACAGTCTGGGTTCTTCCTGCCTCTGGCAAAGGCAAACCCATTCGTGGGATTGTTTTTGCTCGAGGACCTGGGTGCACTTGGTGGGTGATGCGGGAGGATGGAGAAATCCGATGTGTGCCTCAAGGGGATTTGATTTTGGGTGAAAACAGTCAATGAACTGAATGGCACAATGTGAACTGCTATATAATATTGTGTGTCACCTCTGTGTTGTATCAATGATATCAGAGTACGAGCCTCCCAACCCATGGAAGATCAACTATGAAACAAGCCGTGCAGCAGTGATGGAACGATGACTGACTCGGTATGCAGCAACCCAACGCCACACACCATCTCTCCCACCCGGAAAGACTGATACAACAGATGGAGCCCAGAGTCATGGACTGCGTGAACTCAATGGACATTTTAATGGACATTTTACAGGGAAGATCCATGAACTAAGGGAATGATGTCTGTGTATTATGTTAAAGGATGGGAAGGGGAGGGGTGGTGGTTGGTACGGTTGTATTGCATCATATGGGACCTGGGCATGGTGTAAGTGGTATGGAATAAGGGGTGGAGAATGTGCTGGTTTTGGCTGAGAAGGGGTTAATTCTCCTCACTGTGGGGGTCAGCTACCTTTCCAGCTTCCCGCGCTCTGCCGCGTGGCGTGGCAGGGGGGGCTGGGAGGGGCAGGGCCATGGTGGGGGCGGCTGACCCCGACTGGCCAATGGCAGGTTCATTCCATACCATGTGACACCATGACCAGTATATTGAGGGGGGGCAGTGGCAGCGCGCAGGCGGCGCGGCGTCGGGTCGGCGGGCGGCGAGCGGCTGCGGCGCGTGCGGTTTGTTCCGGCGGTTCGTTCCCCCTCTCCCCTCCCCTCCCTTCCCCCCTCCCCCGGGGCTTTGCGCCTCTCGTTGTTCTCCTTCACATTGCATTTCTACTGTTGTTTCTTTTAATTTTCATTATTAAACTGTTCTTATCCCAACCCACGAGCGTTACCCTTCTGATTCTCTCCCCCATCTACCGGTGGGGGAGTGAGCGAGCGACTGTGTGGGGCTGAGCTGCCGCTAAACCACGACAAGGATGCACCATCTCCAGCCTTGGAGGACATCAAGACCCAACTGGCTAAAGCAGCATGGTCCAGCCCTGGAGCTGAGCCTGCTTGGGGCAGGAGGTGCCTTCCCACCTGACCTACCCTATCATCCCCTCTTGAAGCTTGCTGAACTCCTCATGCACCCCTTCCCATCAGGTTGCCTGTAACCTCTGCACCACACCTTTGAAACAGCTGACATCAATATATCTCCACTTTCACCTGACATCAAAATGCCCTTCAGAGCTCTCCACCCCCCTTCCTCCACCCGCTCCCTTGAAGTGGGTCAGCTTTTGTGCAGCCGGAAGGGGCTGAGGGCAGCCGCAGAGCCGCCTGCCTTTCCCTCACCCCTCTGCTCTCAAGGTCCTTGCCCACCTTGGGTCACTCCAGTTCAGACCCTGGGTACAAGCAAAACCCTTTCGGGGAGGGGAGGAGGCCATCAGGAGAGCAGCACAGGACTGGTTTTTCTGCAAATTTAAATCACGGAGGCTCTTAGCATTACAGAGATTATGAATGGTTTTATTAATACCTCAAATACTTCATCGGGCAGAACCCATGAAGCAAACAATAATATTAAAGTTTCTAGCTGTTTCCCCTAAAACTTTCCAGTTACTTTAGATAACTAAATATTTCCTCTGCACTTGCTTGAAGAGCAAGTACGTACTGAGAAACGTATTGCAAAGTAATAGGAAACAAGAAAGAATCAAGAAAAAACCCTCTCTGGAGATCTTTCCTGCAGATACCGCTGTGTAAGAAACCACGTATGGAACTGGGTGGATATTTAAGGAGACTGAAATTCTTGCTCTTTGGCAGGGGAAAATGTTGTCCTCTCTCCCCCGTTGCTAGCCAAGCCACCCGCACCCACCCATGCACAGCCTTGCCGAGGGTGCGCACCCATGCTGCTTCCCTGTTAAACTTGTATCCTGAGGCTCCAGGTCAGTGATCACAGCAGGATGATCATTAAGGCCTAATGATGCTCAAAACATCCCTTCCACAGAGCAAGGATGGACGCTCTGGAGCACAGGCAGGTACACCCAGCAGCGCCTGCCCTTTGGAAATATGTTTCTTAAATAGCTCGTTGCATCAGTCATCTCTTTGTAGCATAGCGTTGACATCTTTCCTTCCCCAAATTCCTCCCAGTGGGTAAAACGTGTACTGGGTTACAGACTAATGGCAATTAAAACGTCTCTCTTCATATTTATAATGCCCCCATAATGGAAATAGCAGAAGTCGCTGGGGCAGTGGAACCCCCCTGGTACCCAGCGGCGAGCTCTGCTAGTGACGTCAGGGGAAACAGGCAAAACAGATGAAGCGGTTCTGTGCTTGGCCGACCCCGAAGAAAAAGAAAATGGTAATAAACTTCAGGGTTAGCCCAGAAAAATACATCTGGGGAAGCAAAGGAGGAAAACTTTTGCCTTTTCCCTTTCCTCTCCAAAATGGACAGGGTGTTCATCCGGACTTGGGTGGGATCTGCTCGACACAAAGGGACAGTGCCTGAGCAAATAATCACCTGCTAATGGCTGATCACAGAGACCTGGGCTGACACTGACTCTCCCTGCTACCGAGACAAAAGCAGGGGATTATGAAAGCATGGGTTTACTCATGAAAAATCCCTTTTATCCAAATAATAACTGAAGGACAAGAAAAGAGACACAACCATAGCAATTGTGGCGCAGACACTGTGATTTCAGGAGGGAAAATTTCTGTGCTCTGATGGAGCTCCAGCTCAACTTTCTACTCAGTCACTGATGCTAAAACCACCGCCTGGGCTGCTGAGACCTGCAGAGCTTGCGGCAACAGGCTGTGGGGTAAGAACAGCACAAGGGGCGCTTCCCTGGTGACCCTGCTTTCTTACCATTCAGCCTCAAGGTTTTGCTAATTTTGCACGTTTTAATTGAGATAGCAGCGGCACGATGCCTGCAGGCTGGCCCGCACGCTCGCAGCTCTCCAAACACTTACAGATGGGCTCCGGTTTATTTGCGGGCAGAAAGAGCAGCACGGGGAAACTGTCCCTTGGCAGAGGAGACTTGGTCAAACATGGGGCTGGGTGTGCTCTGGGACCCTAAAACCGAAGGCAGATTCAAGTCACGGCTTGCCCCTGCTTTCTGACCTGGAGTTGCTCTTTGCTCACTCAAGATAAAAGGGAAACATTTCAAAACTCAGTGTATTCTGGAGGTGTTCAAAGAACACGTAGACGTGGCGCTTCAGGGCATGGTGTAGGAGGCCTGGGGGTGTTGGGTTGGGGGTTGGACTTGGTGATCTTAGAGGTCT